>NC_082694.2:34548502-34893228 GCF_949987515.2 Delphinus delphis
TCTGGGGTATGCATGCTATCCTGGGAATGGTTCTCTTCCATGCCATGCACTTTAGTAGCATCGCAGAGAACTGTAAGTCTATTGCACTTTGGAAACAACTCAAAGGTGGTTCTTTTAAACAAATGGCTTACAATCAAGAGATGTTGATTCTCATAGGAGATTAATTTAAATGGATTTGACCAGCAGCCCAAACTGTTGCAAGGGGATTATACACAAATATATGCTATTCCACAGAAATTATAATTTGTCAGTTATAAAAACTGAGCACACCTTGAATTTAAAGAGTGATTTTAATTTTCAAGACATGTTTCCCATGTACTATCTTGTTTAATAATGCCCTCTCCTGGCATCCTACAAGTTAGGGGTGAAAAAACGAAGATCAGAGAGGTTGGATAAGCTTTCCTAGGCCACATGCCTCCACAGTGGTACAATAAATATTCAAATTGTGTTCTCCTGATACCTAGTCCGTTATTTTTTCTGATGTTCCAGGAAATATATTAGATAATTTCCTAAGATGTGAATTTTCAACCAGATAAGTTTTCTCTATGGGGTTTCACCCTTTTCTCTCTTCTGTTGTTTATAATGGATAGTAATAAACTTCATAAAGGGCCTGAAATTGTTGAATCCCTACTTCAGTAATTAGTTAGGGAGCTCTCTGCCCCATCCTGGTGACAGGTGAGATGTGAGGTGTCTTAAATAAGGCAACTCTTCCCTTCTGATCCTATTGGTGGGCATCTGTTTCTAGTTGTAACTGACCAAACACTCCTGTTGCAGGGAAACTAATAACATCTTAACATATGGTCTTGAATCTGGGCCGCCTAATGACCTTGCATGGAGATTAATTGAAGGTGTTAATGGCATCGTTCCCAGCCAGGAATGTCAAAATACTGGCTTGGCCTCCTATGTACATGTTTTAAGAGGATTTGCTATTGATACTGAACTGGATTAATCTTAAATATAAAGAAAAATACTGTAACTTCAGCAAGCACCTGTGAAGCAAGTTTCTGTAGCTAAGGAGTCTGGATTAGTGCTCCAAGCAGGGTGCAGGATAATGAATTTGACACCCCATTTTGACTCCCTGGGAAAAATTCCCAGGATACAATCTTCTTAAGTGGGGGTATTATAGAAAGCAAAATTCTGTTGAGGGTGAAAAATTCATTCTATGACCTTCTATAATACTGTGCATGGAAAATACCATTAGAGATTAGAGTTGATTTATGGGTGGTCTGTGCTATTATCGCCCCTCCCCCATCTCACCCGGGCAGGAGAAATGGGCAAAAGACCAGTGAAAAAAACTATAGTTCGAACTATATTTCCTCAAGTATTTACATAGAAATGTATTTAACTTCCAGGAAGCTTCAAGCTTAGTTATCATAATTACCTCATGCGTTGATCCTGGTACAATCGTCCCTTCTCTCTATCGGTTCTATTTTCTTTTTTTTTATTTCTATTTTAACTACCCTAGCACTTGTGTGCTTATGTACGTGTGTTTATTATAATTCACCTTAAAGGCTTCTTCAGGAATATAAATTATAAAGACATAAAAGTAAACACAGAATAATTTCCTTTCATGCATATATTTACAAACCCATAAACTCTAAGGAAGAGTGAACTGGATTTTAAAAACATTGAGAATTACTTTTACTGGGTTTTTCTTTGCTCAGTTTATTCAGGGATTTTGGCCAAAGGAACCATATAAAATATGTCAAAACCAGATCCTCTTCTGGCTGCACAACTGGTTAGAAAGTAAAAATTATTGATTCAGAGCACCACCAATTCAATCATGCCTGAGGGACCAGACCCTTGAAATGACTATTTCACAAGTCCTTTTTGAGGAATTACTCAGGGCCTAGTTCATGGAGTATTCCCTCTCTGTGCTCTTGCAACACTGTACACACAGCTCCCTTACATCATTTTACAGATTTGTGTGTATTTTCTCTCTTCCCATTTGTCCTGACTGTGAGCTTCCTGAGGGCAGACTTGTGTCTTATTTACTGTTTAAATACCCAGTTTCCAGCAATGACTGACATACAATAGGCACATAATTAGGTACAGATTTTTGTGGACGAATAATTCTGTGAGGTATGCAGAAAGGTCTTAGATACCATCCTGATTGCAAAGAGATTATCATATTTTTGTGGTTTTAGTACTTATTGTTCTGAAACAAGCAGAATGGAATTCATCCATAGTATTACCGACAACATTAAACATATGGTTTCACAAACTCACTGAAGCCAGAGAGGTAGTTTTATTTAGGTCTCCCAATAACACACGTTTGTGCTTATTGAGAAACATTCTGTAGCATATGAAAAAATTCTAAATGCTTAATTAATCATTCTTACAAACAGCGCATTTTGTGCTCGTGTCCTTGTGCCAACGAGATTCCACATGTGCATTTTGATTTTCCCCTAAATAAAATTTTCCAAACCCTTTAAAAAAAAAGCTTAACCCATTATATTCAGATAAAAGCAGTAAAGCATGGAGTGGGCCAGCTTTATCTAATTTTCCAAACTGAATAAAATGAAGGACAAATAAATGGATGACGAAAAGCAATGTATGTCTGATTCATTTGGCTTTCCTGTTGGCCAAGCCACTCAGGGAATTCAGTTGGGCAGGCTGAAATTCCTTGCACATTTGGCTTTCAAGGTCAGGTAGAATGGCGCACCATCCACTGGGCAGCCCACAGCAAAGAGAGCCACACAAACTAAAAGGGAAGGAATGCCGAGCTGAACTGTCATTGACCTGCCAGATTCAGGTGTCTGTGAGCTGTGAGACACAAGTAGAGTTATGAAGAGATTATGTGGCCCTGGGTATTGCAAATGCACCATAGACTGTTTCCCCTCACTAAAATGAAGTGATGGAGGGATACCTCAGTGGAAAAAGCAATCAGTGGTAGGGAATGAAGTTCCTTGCTTTTCTTTCCCCAGCCTCTCCCTCCCAATCCTTTCAAATCTCCCTTGGGTCCAATTTGGGAATTCTTGCAAAGGCTAAAGTCCAGCAGTTTAACAGCTATTAAACACGGTCATAAAGTGAAGATGCAGCCCTCGAGTTGGGCTCTTGGCAGTGTCAGAGGAATATGGCGAGCCATAGAACTCTTCTGCTGACGGGAAATAATGGAAGAGATGAAGGGAGGGGGTGTGGACAAACCAGATTGGGACTTGGAGATGACGACCCATGGAGCATACTAACCCACTCCGGTATTGCTATTTAGTACCTGTGAAGTATACCATTATGCATTATTAAATTCATGTATTATTGAATCATGAATCCTTGTTCCCTGATAAGAAATGGAGATGATTTCTTAGTTTAAATTAAAGCCCTGCCTCCTTATTTAAATAAAACTGCATTACTGGCTGCCTAGCATGCTAATCAGAAGGCTACATTAGGCAGGTAGGACTATACGCATTGAAAAATAATGAAACAAGACTTTTCAGCCAGACATTGTTCCCTCGCCTGCTTTTCATGACAGCGGATTTCCTACTTGCAGTTGATAAGACAACGGCAAATGAAGATAACAACATGAGAGGGAAATCATTCACTCTAATGGGCTCCACCTGTGCAGACTTCAGCTCATTTACATGGCTGCAGAAAAATTAGAAATCATGCGGCAATTAGTCTGTTCTAGATTATGCAGTGTGTCAACTGATACCACTCAGGAGAGCATTAGTGCTAAAATGGTTTCAGAAGATAAATCTGCTCTCCTATACAAACAGTTTTAATTACCTGGAAAACGGCATTGCCTATTGAGAAATCTCCACTGTGAACCTGGGCTGCTCTCCCGCTATTGGAATCAGATGTCGGGAAATTCCAGTGTTTATGTAATTGACTCATATAATATTTGATGACTTGTTGAAACTGAAATTGGGCCTTTTGGTCGGCTCCCCGATTGTTCATCAAATGCCCCTTTAATGTCTCGGTTATGGTTGGTCAGGGGAAGGGAAGTTAGATTTTTTTAAATGCGTCTGTTTACTGGTACCCTTTGCTTCTCGAAACTTAGCTCTTATAAGTCTATACAAATCTGAGAATTTATCATAAAATAATTTCAAATATGGACCCTGAATCAACTGAGCAAGCAACTATGAACAACTCCTTATGAATAAAATGTTAAGACCATTAAGGTTTTGGATTCTTAAGATAGTGGGGTAAATTTTTCTATTCATTTGGGCCTTGAAGCATACCTTTCTTAAAAACCATCGAAGTGTCTAGAGAAATAACAGTCATGAAAACCCAGCTTTTGTGTTTATAAGGGATCATTTAAAGGTTTTACTTTGATTTGCTTATAGAAATGCTTATATATTTACACCCACTTTATTTATTTAGTCATTTTTGTTTTTACAATTGTTTCATTGGATTTGGAAGTAATGCAATAAAGTCCGGGTTAATGGAGGCATCCTTTGAGAGTTTCAGTCCTTGGGTAGGGACAACTTCTTGGGATATTGGTAGAATGTTTGTATTCTGCCTGCACCTTTAGGGAAGACAGGATCAAGGGTTCTTTTGGAAAATAGCAGGCAAGCACTTAGCATTGTCCACTAGAGTTTGCTTCCAAAGCAAACCTAAAAACTGGCTTCTGGTTGGTGGATGGCAGTAAGAGTGGGGCATGCCTTAAAAGGCAGGCAATGTGCACCTTCAGTGACGAAAGCAGGGCCAATCTTACCTACAGATAAAGAAGGCAATCCCCTCATACAGATGGGCTTTCAGCCAGGAAACCTCTACTGGCCAAGAGATTTCTTCCAAACTTGCACTCTGAGACTGACTTCAAGATTCTAATCCTGACTAAAGATATAGAATATCCAGGGACACTTCACACGGAACTTTACTGGTTTCCACGTTTTGTCCCAGAAGCTTTAGTCTAATGAGGGTTCTCTCAACAAAAGACCTGCAAAGACTATCAATTTAACAAAAGTGGCTGTAGCCCCTTCCTAAGTAACAAAATGAATATAGTATGCTATGGCCCTGAGATGTCCTCCGGTAAAGAAATTTGTTGAAGCCAGCATTTTCCAGATTCATCTGAAATAAGTAAATTACTCCTTCCCACCCTTTTGTAATGGAGCACTCATTCACATCCAGTATCCAAGAAAACAACTTTGGGTCACACCCCTGCAGTCCCAGTGAATGGCCAGAGAAGGCTTTGCCTATGGACGGGAGGACACAGGACTTTAGGGCCACGGTTTATGGTGCTAGAGAGCACAGAGGCCAACTTCACTGGCCACGTGGATTTCTTTGGCTTATTTCAAAGGCAATTTCCTCCCATCTCAACTCTTACCTGCACAATATATACACAAAGGCACACAGACACATACACACACAACCCCAGCCCCATGAGGTCCATCAAAGTTTAACACAATTTTGCAACTGAGGTTCCTTATGTGAGCCACTGAACACGGAAAACGTTCTGAATGACAATATACTCATTCTCCCAAGGCTGGTATTTAATCAGTACCATTCTAGATGCGTAGGAGAGAAGCTAATTCATTACACACAATGAATACCTTATGGCATTAGGGTATAATTCCCTCCTAGAACCGGAGCACAATGACACCCTAGCAATATGTTTAGGATAATCCATATGTTTCTGGCAATACCTTTTCTTACTCTACCCTCCCTGAAAGAGAATGTAAAGTGCCGTATGATATTGAATCAAAGAATGAAGGACTCTTTAATCTGGGAGGGACCTTAGAGACGGTGCGTTACAGGTGAGGACAGCAAGGCCCAGAGGGATGGCCCAAGTTGCTCTGGGTGACATACTGAACCAGGACGGAATAGGCCTGTCGTTCAGGTCTTCAGACCAGAGACTGGAGTTTGTTCTACCACATCCCTGTGCTCTGCCATCACCCGGGGCCCTTCGGTAGAGGAGAGGGCAGGCCCCATTCAAGAGTCCTAACCACAGACAGGTGAGTTTATCACCTCAGAAAAGTAGGTCACTCAGGACCCTGACATGCAGAGAGACATGAACAGTACTGAGAATAGCAAGCCACAGAAAGTCCTCAGGGGAACTGTGAGTGTCCTGGAGAGAAGAGGAATCTGGGTGTAAGGCGAGTGAGTCAGGATGTTCTAGAGTCAGAGTCCTTTCATGGGTGTGAAAACTTGTCCCCTTCCACAGAGCCAACACATCAGGGGTCATTCTGTTTCTAGAAGGATGTTAATAAAGTTGGAGAGGGTGAGACGCATGGGGTGGGGGAATCTGAGCTCAGGATGGGGACTCCAGCCAGTCCTTCCCATACACAAGGGCTGTCCCGAAGGACAACAACAGTTGTGTTGTAAAAACAACAACACAACTAACTTTCTGCTTCTTGGTGCAACTATTTGATGGAATATGGAATATTCACTAGAAATAATGGTGATTCTTAAAATAAAAACCTAGAAGTAAACTGGATTGAGAAATATTTCAAGCATAAGAACAATGGAAGAAATGAAAAGAAATATCTATGGATTTGATTACATAAAATGTAAAATATTTGTATGTTAGGAAATGTGATAAAGTCAAAGGTAAGCTGGTAAAGCGGTTGGGCATCAATATAATAGGCATGTGTTTTAACACCTTGTTGGAGGTGGGAGGAAAGGTACGCTGTGCTGTCAGAATAGGCAGCACTTGCTGCATCAGCCACACATCATCCTTTGGAAATTTGTTCTTGGCCATCACTGTTCTTTGCTCTTTAAATCTCCTGAGGTCACAAATGTGTCCTCTCACAGTTTCTTTGAGTCACTGTTGACTACAGTTATGAGATGATCCCCACAGGCTGCACTGATATTTATAGCACATTTCATAAGATCAAAGGGTTTCAGCTTTTGCCTGCTAACTTTTATCTTCATTTCCTCAGTCACTTCAGTGAAGGCACTTGTAGTGACCTCATAATTTGCATTTAACACCCAGAATGACATTCTGCCTTTGTTTCTTTGCTGCAGGCCCAGTGCCAATACTCGTATCCCCCTTTTTTTTTTAGTCATTATAAATCAAAGGGTCTGTAGAATACAATAAATCACAGAAGAGATACAGCAGATAAAGCCACACCTTTGCAAACACCCTTGATTTAGTGAGTACTCTTGAGCAGGAGTTGACTGAGGGAGTTCCCAATATGGTTCCCAGAGTATATGGTAGATTCCACCATACCAGCTTCCACTGACTAAGAGCATAGTGGAGCCCTCAGAATATGGGACAAAGTTAACATATGGACTGCTTAGCTCTGAGCCAAGGGAGGCTCAGTCCTTCATCTTCTTCTCTATCTCCACTCACTCCCTTGGTGATCTCACCCTGAATTATGGCTCTAAATACCAGATAGTGTTGACTACTTGGAAATGTATGTCTCCAGCCCAGACTTCTCCCTTGAACTCCAGACTCATATATCCAACTGACTAATTGACATCTCCACTTGGAAGTCTAATAAACATCATAGATTGTCACCTCCCAAATGGAACTCCTGACCTTCTCATGCATGGACCCCTTCCCCATCGCAGAAAATGATAATTTCATTCTTCCACATGCTCAGTCCTCTATTTTTCTCATCCCCACCTCTGACTGAGCAGGAAATTCTGTTGACTATTATCTTCAAAATATATCTACAATCTGACCACTTCTCACCACTTGCAGGCAATTCCACTGGTCCAAGTCCCATCATGAATCACCTCAGTGATTGCGGTGGTTTCTAACTGACCTCTCTATTTTGCCTTTGACATCCACAGCCCAGGCTCATCATAGCAGCCAGAGCCTGTCATGTCAGACCTTTAACAAAGGCTTCCCCTGATTCGGAGGAAAAGCTCAGATCCTCACAATGGCCAGAAGGCCTTACTTGTCTGTCACCCACACCTTACCTCTTTCACACGGTCTTGAAATCACCTCTATTTAACTCACTCTGTTCAAGCTATATTGGGCTCCTTGAGTGTGTTTTTTGAACACACCAGGCATGCTTCTGCCTTGGGGATTTTTAAACATTTGTTTTTTCTTGGGCCTGGATCATTCTTCCTCCAGATATCTTCACAGTTCTCTCATCTCCCTCAATCTTTGCCTAAATGAGTCCTTCTCAGTGAGGCCTTCACAGACCACACTATTTAAAACTGTAACCCTTATCCTGATATTCCTTATTTATTTCCTTACTTTATTTTTGTCCATGGCACTTATTCTATATGAAGTTATAACTTTACTTAATTATGTAATGTCAGTTTCTCTGCCCTAAAGTATAAACACAATAAAGGTAAAGGTTTTTGTCTCAGTCTTTCACTGCTATAAACTTAGTGCCTGGAATAGTGCCTGGAACATAGAAGACAAACAAAAAGTGTTTGTTGAGTGAATGAATAAAGGAAGGAAAAAAACAATTACATCTTTTTTATTTACACAAGATTAGATATTTGGGAGAGAAATATACTTATGACAAATCAGTGCTGTTTTTGCAAGTAAGGTTGACATCTGTGACATCTCAAAATCTCAATGCATTTATGTAAAAGTTTCTTTTTCATTTGGACAGTCTATTGTGGATGTTCCTGATGAGGCAGGTATCCTGAATGGCTCTCCTACAAGCAGTAACTCAGAGATCTAGGCTATTCCATCTGTCATTATCTACATCCTCAGAATCCTTGACTTACACCAAACAGGAAATAGAGGCAGACAGACAGTTATTGCATGAAAGTTTGCATGAGATACTTCATGCGATCAGTGTGCATACGACATACATATTTTTGCTCAATTTCCTTTGACCAGCACTCAGGTATGTGGTCTCACCTAGACGCAAGGATGATGGGGAAGGAACTGGGAAAAACAGCTTAGCTGCATGCCCAGGAAAGAGTAGAACTAGATATTGGTGAACATTAGCAGTCTTTATGATGTATAATTAGATCATATAAATTGACAAGATAAACAGTAAGTCCCTAAGAAACCCTAAATAGGCAACTCGTAGGAGAGAACATCTAAAATGCTAAGGAACATATAAAAGAATGTTTAACATCAGGCTTCCCTGGTGGCACAGTGGTTGAGAGTCCGCCTGCAGATGCAGGGGACGCGGGTTTGTGCCCCGGTCCGGGAAGATCCCACATGCCGTGGAGCGGCTGGGCCCGTGAGCCATGGCCGCTGAGCCTGCGCATCCGGAGCCTCTGTTCCGCAACGGGAGAGGCCACAACAGTGAGAGGCCCGTGTACCGCAAAAAAAAAAAAAAAAAAAAAGAAAAAAGAATGTTTAACATCTATGTGCTGATTTTTGCGCAGACATAGTTTTCAAATCCTATAGGGATATACCGAGAAGTGAGATTGCTGGACCATATGTTAAGAGTATGATTAGTTTTAAAAGAAGCTGCCACTGTCTTCCAAACTGGCAGTAGCATTTTGCATTCCCAACAGCAATGAATGAGGCTCCACATCCTCACCAGGATATTGTGCTATTAGTGTTCTGGATTTTGGCCATTCTTTTTCTTTGTTTGTTTAATTATTTATTATATATATTCCGATTGGAGCATAGCTGGTTTACAATATTATATTACTTTCAGGTGTACAACACGGTGATTCAATATTTTTATAGACTATATTCCATTTAAAGTTATTATAAAATATTGGCTATATTCCCTATGCTATACAATATATCCTTGTACCTTATTTATTTTATACATAGTAGTTTGTACCACTTAATCCCTTCCCACTCCCCCCTTCTCTCTTCCCACTGGTAACTACTGGCTTATTCTCTATATCTGTAAGTCTGGTTTTGCTTGTTATATTCATTCATTTGTTTCATTTATTAGATTTCACATACAAGTGATAGCCTGAAGTATTTGTCTTTCTCTGACTTATTTCACTAAGCATAATACCCTTCAGGTCTATCCATGTTGTTGCAAATGGCAAAATATCATTCCTTTTTATGGCTGAGCAATATTCCATATATATATAATCACATCTTTTTTATCAGTTCAGCTGCAGATGGACACTTAGGTTGATTCCATATCTTGGCCATTGTAAATAATGCTGCTAGGAACATTGTGGTGCATGTATCTTTTCATATTAGTGTATTTGTTTTCTTTTCTTCAGATATATACCCAGGAGTGGAATTGCTGGATCATATGGTAGTTCAGTTTTCAGTTTTTTGAGAAACCTCCATACGGTTTTCCACAGTGGCTGAACTAAACTTCATTTCCACCAACAGTGTACTAGGGTTCCCTTTCCTCCATCCTTGTCAACATTTGTTATTTGTGGTCTTTTTAATGATAGCCATTCTGACAGGTGTGAAGTGATATCTCATTGTTGTTTTGATTTGCATTTCCTTGATTAGTGATGTTAAGCATCTTTACATGTGCTTGTTGGTCATCTGTGTCTTCTTTGGAAAAATGTCTATTCAGGTTTTTTGCCCTTTTTAAAAATTTAATTAATTAATTTATATTTGGCTGCATTGGGTCTTTGTTGCTGCACATGGGCTTTCTCTAGTTGCAGTGAGCAGGGGCTACTCATCATTGCAGTGCGTGGGCTTCTCATTGTGGTGGCTTCTCCTGTTGTGGAGCATGGGCTCTAGGTGCACGGGCTTCAGTAGTTGTGGCATGCGGGCTCAGTTGTTGTGGCTTGCAGGCTCTAGAGTGCAGGCTCAGTAGTTGTGGTGCACCGGCTTAGTTGTTCTGCAGCATGTGGGATCTTCCCAGACCGAGGATCAAACCCCGTCTCCCCTGCATTGGTGGGTGGATTCTTAACCATTGCACCAACAGGGAAGTCCTTCTGCCCATTTTTTAATCAGGTTGTCTGTTTGTTTGTTGTTGATATTGAGTTATATGAGCAGTTTATATATTTTGAATATTAATCTGTTATTGGATATATAATTTGCAAATATTTTCTCCCATTCAGTAGATTATCTTTTCATCTTGTTGATGGTTTCATTTGCTGTGCAAAAGCTTTTATTTTTAATTAGGTCCCATTTGTTTACTTTAGCTTTTCTTTTCCAGTCTTAGGAGACAGATCCAAAACAGTGGACAGATCATCCAAAATGAAAATAAATAAGGAAACAGAAGCTTTAAATGACACAATAGACCAGATATATTTAATTGATATTTATAGGACATTCCATCCCAAAACAAAAGAATACATTTTCTTCTCGAGTGCGCACGGAACATTCTCCAGGATAGATCGCATCTTGGGTCACAAATCAAGCCTCAGTAAATTTAAGAAAATTGAAATCATATCCAGCATCTTTTCTGACCACAACGCTATGAGATTAGAAATGAATTACAGGGAAAAAAACGTAAAAAACACAAACACGTGGAGGCTAAACAATACATTACTAAATAACCAAGAGATCACTGAAGAAATCAAAGAGGAAATCAAAAAATACCTTGCATTCCTATACACTAATGAGGAAAAATCTGAAAGAGAAATTAAGGAAACACTCTCATTTACCATTGCAACAAAAAGAATAAAATACCTAGGAATAAACCTACTTAGGGAGATGAAAGACCTGTATGCAGAAAACTATAGGCACTGATGAAAGAAAATAAAGAGGATACCAACAGATGGAGAGATATACCATGTTCTTGGATTGCAAGAATCAATATTGTGAAAATGACTACATGACCCAAAGCAATCTACAGATTCAACGCAATCCCTATCAAATTACCAATGGCATTTTTTATGGAACTAAACCAAAAATTTTTTAAATTTATATGGAGACACAAAAGACCCCAAATAGCCAAAGCAATCTTGAGGGAAAAAAATGGAGCGGGAGGAATAAGATTCCCTGACTTCAGACTATACTACAAAGCTACAGTAATCAAGACAATATGGTACTGGCACAAAAACAGAAACATAGATCAATGGAACAAGATAGAAAGCCCAGAGGTAAACCCACGCACCTATGGTCAACTAATCTATGACAAAGGAGGCAAGGATATACAATGGAGAAAAGACAGTCTCTTCAATAAGTGGTGCTGGGATAACTGGACAGCTACATGTAAAAGAATGAAATTAGAACACTCCCTAACACCATACACAAAAATAAACTCAAAATGGATTAAGGACCTAAATGGAAGACCGGACACCATAAATCTCTTAGAGGAAAACATAGGAAGAACACTCTTTGACATAAATCACAGCAAGATCTTTTTTGATCTACCTCCTAGAGTAATGGAAATAAAAACAAAAATAAACAAATGGGACCTAATGAAACTTCAAAGCTTTTGCACAGCAAAGGAAACCATAAACAAGACGAAAAGACAACCCTCAGAATGGGAGAAAATATTTGCAAACGAATCAACGGACAAAGGATTAATCTCCAAAATATAAACAGCTCATGCAACTCAATATTAAAGAAACAAACAACCCAATCCAAAAATGGGCAGAAGACGTAAATAGACATGTCTCCAAAGAAGACATACAGATGGCCAAGAAGCACATGAAAAGCTGCTCAACGTCACTAATTATTAGAGAAATGCAAATCAAAAGTACAATGAGCTATCACCTCACACCAGCTAGAAGGGGCATCATCAGAAAATCTACAGACAACAAATGCTGGAGAGGGTGTGGAGAAAAGGGAACCCTCTTGCACTGTTGGTGGGAATGTACATTGATACAGCCACTATGGAGAACAGTATGGAGGTTCCTTAAAGAACTAAAGATAGAATTACCATATGACCCAGCAATCCCACTACTGGGCATATACCCAGAGAAAACAATAATTCAAAAAGACACATGCACCCCAATATTCATTGCAGCACTATTTACAATAGTCAGGTCATGGAAGCAACCTAAACGCCCATCAACAGACGAATGGATAAAGAAGTTGTGGTACATATATACAATGGAATATTACTCAGCCATAAAAAGGAACGAAATTGGGTCATTTGTTGAGACGTGGATGGATCTAGAGACTGTCATACAGAGTGAAGTAAGTCAGAAAGACAAAATCAAATATCATATATTAACGCATGTATGTGGAACCTAGAAAAATAGTACAGATGAGCCAGTTTGCAGGGCAGAAGTTGAGACACAGATGTAGAGAACAAACTTATAGACACCAAGGGGGGAAAGCCACAGGGGTGGGGAGGATGGTTATGTGATGAATTGGGCGATTGGAATTGTCATATATACGCTGATGTGTATAAAATTGATGACTAATAAGAACCTGGTGTATAAAAAAATAAAATAAAATTCAAAAATTAAGAAAAAAAGAAAGATTGCTTTGCCAATTCGGATCCTTTCTGGTTCTATATAAATTTTAGAATTGTTTATTCCAGTTCTGTGAAAAATGTCATGAGTATTTTGATAGGGATTGCATTAAATCTGTAGATTGCTTTTAGTATGAACATTTTAATAATATTAATTGTTCCAATCCATGAACAAGGAGCATCTTTCCATTTCTTTGTATCATCTTTAATTTCCTTTATCAATGTTTTGTAGTTTTCAGAGTATAGGTCTTCCACCTCCTTGTTAAGTTTATTTGTTTTTAGGTATTTTATTCTTTCTGATGTGATTTTTAAACAGGATTGTTTTCTTGCTTTCACTTTCTGATAGTTCATTATTAGTGTATAGAAGAGCAACAGATTTCTGTATATTAATCTTGTATCCTTAAAATTTACTGAATTCATTTATTAGTCCTAATCTTTTTTTTTTTTTTGGTGGAGACGTTAAGGTTTTCTATATAAAGTATCATGTCATCTGCAAATAGTGACAGTTTTACTTCTTCCCTTCCAATTTGAATGCTGTTTATTTCCTTTTCCTGTTTCATTCCTGTGGCCAGGACTTCTAATACTATGTTAAGTAGAAGTGGCAAGAGTGGGCATTCTTGTCTTGTTCCTTGAGTATGATGTTAGCTTGTGGATTTAGCATAAGTGGCCTTTATTATGTTGAGATATATTCCCTCTATACCAAATTTGATGAGAGCTTTTTTTTTTTATCATGAATGGATGATGAATTTTATCAAGTGCTTTTTCTGCATCTATTGAGATGATCATGTGATTTTTAGTCTTCCTTTTGTTAATGCGGTGTATCACTTTGATTAATTTATGGATGGTAAACCATCCTTACATCCCTGAAACGAATCCCACTTGATCATAATGTATGATCCTTTTAATGTATCTTTGAATTCAGTTTGCTAATATTTTGTTGAGCATTTCTGCATCTATGTTCACCAGGTGTATTGGCCTGTAATTTTCTTTTTTGGTGGTGTCTTTGTCTGGTTTTGGTCTCAGGTCTTGTAAAATGAGTTTGAAAGTGTTCCCTCCTCTTCTATGTTTCAAAATAATTTGAGAAGGATAGGTATTAACTCTTCTTTAAATGTTTGGTGTAATTCACCTGGGAAGTCATCTGGTCCTGGACTTTTGTTTTTTGGGAGTTACTAATTCAGTCTCTTTACTAGTAATCAGTCTGTTCATATTTCTTCAAGATTTACTCTTGGAAGATTGTTTGTTTCTAGGAATTTATCCATTTCTTCTAGGTTGTCTAATTTGTTGGCATATAATTGTTCATTGTCTTCTCTTATGATCCGCTGTATTTCTTTGGTGTCGGTTGTATTTTCTCCTCTTTCACTTCTGATTTTATTTTTTGGGCTCTCTCTGTTTTTTCCTTGAAGAGGCTGGCTAAAGATTTGTCAATTTTGTTTATCTTTTCACAGAACCAACTCTTGGTTTCATTGATACTTTCTATTTTTTAAAGTCTCTATTTGATTTATTTCTGCTCTGATCCTTATTATTTCCTTCCTTCTACTGACTTTGGGCTTTGCTTGTTCTTCATTTTCTAGTTTTTTTAAATGTACATTTAGATTGTTTATTTCAAATATTTCATTTTTCTTGAGGTAGGCCTGTATTGCTATACACTTCCCTCTCAGAACTGCTTTTGCTGCATCAGTTGTATTACCATTTTCATTTGTCTCAAGGTATTTTTTTATTTCTTATTTTATTTCTTCATTGACACATTGGTTGTTTAGCAGCATGTTGTTTAGTCTCTCCATGTTTGCATTTTCTCCCTGTAGTTGATTTCTAGTTTCATACCATTGTGGTTGAAAAGGATGATTGATATGATTTCAATCTTCTTAAATTTATTGAGACTTTTTTTGTGGCCTAACATGTGATCTATCCTAGAGAATGTTCCTTGTGCACTTGAAAAGAATGTGTATTCTGTTGCTTTTGGATAGAATGTTCTATATACAGCTATTAAGTTATCTGGTCTAGTGTGTCATTTAAGGTCAGTGTTTCCTTATTGATTTTTCACCTAGATGATCCATCCATTGATGTAAATGGGGTGTTAAACTCCCCTACTATAACTGTATTGCTGTTTGCTTCTCTCTTTTTATTTCTGTTAATATTTGCTTTATATATTTAGGTGCTCCTATGTTGCGTGCATAAATGTTTACAAATGGTACATCCTCTTGTTGGATTGTGCCCTTTATCACTATGTAATGCCCTTCCTTGTCATTTGTTAAAATCTTTAAGTTATAGCCTGATATGAGTACTGTTACCCCAGCTTTCTTTTATTTTCCATTTGCATGGAACATCTTTTACTATCCCTCTACTTTCTGTCTCTGTGTGTCTTTAGATCTGAGGTGAGTCTTTTGTAGGAAGCCTACAGAAGGATCTTGTTGTTTTATCCATTCATCTACCCTTGGTTGGAGCATTTAGCAATTATTGGTAGATATGTACTTACTGCCATTTTGTTGATTTCCTGTGTGTTTTTGTAGTTCTTCTGTGTTATTGGCTTCTTCTCTTAGTTTCTTCCCTTGTGGTTTGATGGATTCCTTTAGTGTACTGTTTGGATTCCTTCTCTGTATTTTTTATCTATCCACTGTAGATTTTTAATTCATCGTTTCCATGAGGTTCATATATATAGTCATCTATTTTAAGCTGATAGTCCATTTTTAAGCATTCTAAAAGCACTACATTTTTACTCCCCCACAATGTTTTATATTTTTAATGTCATATTTTACACCTCTTTAGTGTACTCCTTAACTACTTACTGTAGTTATAGATGATTATACTACTTTTGTCTTTTAACTTCATACTACCTTTTTAAGTGGCTTGATTCACTGCCCTTACTATATATTTGCCTTTATCAGTGAGATTTTTCCTTTCATATACTTTCTTATTTCTAGCTGTGGCCTTTTCTCTTCCACTTAAAGAAGACCCTTTAACATTTCTTGTAAGTCTTGTTTAGTGGTGATGAATTCCTTTAATTTTTGCTTGTCTGGGAAACTCTTTCTCTTTCAATTCTGAAGCATTACCTTGCAACAGATAGAGAATTCTAGGTTGTATGTTTTTTCCTTTCAGCAGGTTAAATAAATCCTGCCACTCCCTTCTGGCCTGTAATGTTTCTGCTGAACAAACAGCTGAACGTCTTATGGAATTTGCTTTGCATGCAATTATTTTTCTCTTGCTGCCTTTGAGAGTCTCTCTTTATCTTTAAATTTTGCCATTTTAATTATAATACGTCTTAGTGTGGATCTCCTTGGGCTCATCTTGTCTGGGACTCTCACCTTCCTGTACCTGAATGTCCATTTCCTTTGCCAGGTTAGGGAGATTTTCAGCCATTATTTCTTCAAAGAAGTTTTCTGTCCCTTTCTCTCCCTCTTTCCTTCTTCTGGGACCCCTAGAATGCAAATGTCAGTATGCTTGATGTTGTCTCAGAAGTTCCTTAAACTCTCATTTTTAAAAATCTTTCTTCTTTTTATGGTTCTGCTTGAGTGATTTTCACTATTCTATTTTTCAGATCACTTATCTATTCTTCTGTGTCATCTAATCTGCTGTTGATTCCTTTTTGTGTATTTTTTATTTCAGTTATTGTATTCTTAAGTTTTGATTGGTTCTTTTTTTTTTTTTTTTTTTTGCAGTACGCGGGCCTCTCACTGCTGTGGCCTCTCCCGTTGCGGAGCACAGGCTCCGGACGCACAGGCTCAGCAGCCATGGCCCACGGGCCCCGCCACTCCGCAGCATGTGGGATCTTCCTGGACCGGGGCACGAACCTGTGTCCCCTGCATCGGCAGGTGGACTCTCAACCACTGTGCCACCAGGGAAGCCCGATTGGTTCTTATATTTTCTAAGTCTTCGTTGAAGTTCTCACTGAGTCCCTGCATTCTTTTCCTGAGTTTTATGAGTGCCCTTATGAATGTTTCTTTGAACTTTTTATCAGGTAAATTACTTATCTCCGTTTCATTAAGGTTTTCTTCTGGGGTTTTATTTCATTCCTTTGTTTGGAACATTTTCCTTTGTCTCATTTTGTTTGACTCTTAAATTTTGTTTCTATGAACAGGCTGAAACAGCTATCTCTCCTGGTCCTGAAGGAGTGGGCTTGTGTGAGACCATCCCCTGTGTAGACTGTTTGCACCTAGTGGCTTTGGCAGGCTGGCTGGAGCTGGGGTGTGTGTGAGCCAGGGGCTGTCCCTGGGGAGTACTGCACCCAAGGCTGCCTTTGTAGGGCAGTTGAGGCTAGAATGGGCCTGGGCCAGATGCAGCCCTTGGGGAGTACTGTGCCAAGGCACCATGGTGGGGTGCCTGGGGCTGGAGTGGACGCTGGCTGGGGGCAGTCCCTGGGCCTAGGCCACCTTGATGGGATGGCTGGAGCTGGAGTGGGCATGGGTCAGGAGGAGTCCCAGGGGGACTCAAATAATGGCACTCACAGACACCTCCAACCTTGAAGAGGCCCCCAGCAGTTCTGTTTGGCAGGAGCTCTAGAGTTAGTAAACAGATTGCTTTCCCATATAGTCTAGGTGCCCTTTAAATGGCTGATTTTTTGCTGTGTCCCAGGGGAGGTGAATCTGCACTTGTGCTTCTTAGCAATATCCCTCCCTACTTCTGGGCACTGCGTTTGGGTGGGATTCCCATAGGTACTGTGTCTCCATCTTTCCTACAAGTTTCTACATGGTCCTTCTATGTGCAGTAGTTCTTTTGTCAGCCCTCAGATCTTCAGGAGGGATTGCTCTATATGTAGGTGTAGATTCGGTGTTTCTGTGGTGGAGGTGAGCTCAGGGTCTCCCTATGCCAACATCTTGGAACCCCCTCAAATTTCCTTTCCAAGTAAAATACTCCCCAGGTCTGGTCCAACAATTCTATGTCTAAAATGAATCAGATTCTTCTATAGAGAGAGAAATGTATGTGTTTTTTGTTTTGTTTTAATAAAGTCTTGTTTTAAAATAACACAGAGAATATTATGTGCCTACCTTTAACTTATTCCAACTTGAAATAAACTGAGTATCTGCTAGTTCACAGAAAAAATATCTAGTTCTTCTACGGTGCTCTCAATTGTCATTTATATATGCAAAACTTATATTGTTAGATACAAATATACTCATTGTTGATATATCTTCCCGATTTATTGCTCATTTATCAGTATACAGTATCTCTTTTTGAGATTTCCTTAAGAGCTATTTTGTCCTGATATTGTAATTGATACTTTTCTATCATAAGAAATGCCAAGGTTTATGCTAATTTTTATCTTCACAATAATAAATCCATCATCATTTTAAAGAATCACATAAGTGCATATTATACTTTTCAGATTGCTATTATCGTCTTCATTGTCAAATTCCTTGTGCAGAGTTTTGAAGAGTCTTTCACATTTCTCAGTGATTTTAGCTTTTCAAATTTCTCTCATATATTTCCTTGATTCAAGCTTATGCTTTCTGGCGAAAAATATATTTAAAATTATACTTTACAAATGTATATCAAGGATGTCATTAATATTGCTTATAGTGTCCTCTCCCTTAATTTGGGGGTCCTCTGAGTTACTGGGAAAGTCATTTCCATCCAAATGGGACTAAGAGTAGTTAACTGTTGATAAAATATTTGATGAAAGACAAACAGAGAGAGAAGTTGGACAGAGTTGTAAAACCCTGTTTTTTTCTTTCATCAAAAATTTCTAATTCCTAATTGAAAAAACTAGCTCTGCCAGTTTTTACTGTTCACCAAAAAATCCCAATCCACCTCCTTAAACAAACAGACATTCATATATTTCATTTTTTTACCCTGGTTATTACCGTGATTCAGCTATAGCACTAATCCTACTGAGTTCTTCATGACATAAAAATATGAAACTTTCTTATTAACTACCACATATAAATGTGTTTTACTCTCCTAGCTTTAATGAAAAGATGGTATATATCACAATAATCTCAGAGTGTACGAATAAATAAATTAGAAAAAATCTCCTCTAACGTTTCCAGTAAAATTGGTTCTTTGGGAAGATGTGCTGTGTTTAGCATAATGTCATGTAGACACCCTGCATGGTTGTATCCATGGGCATATGTGCAAAATAGATGAAAATCATGGAAAATACAGGATGAAATATAAACTCCTTAACTTGCCAATGATTATCTATCATCATCTGACTGCCATCTACCAAGCCAGCTTTGCTCCCACCACTGCCCTATTTGCATCCTATATGATAGACATTTGAACTACTTGTTGGTCTTTAAATCACCTGTCCCATTTCATACCTCTGTGCCTTTGCCTGTGTAGTTCCCTTTGCCTTCAGTGCCCTTTAAACGGACTCACTGTCCATCAGGTAAAATCTTATTCACCTTTCAAACCTCAGCTCCACGCATACCTCCTAATGAAAATGTCCCTTATTACGCCAAGAAGAAAAGGAGAATTTGTTTTCTACTCGTGTTGTTCTTTATACTAAGTCCACAATATGCCAATTATCTCACTGTGTTTTAATAACCACTATTTTTAACAAAATGTATTTTTCATCATTAATCCCCATCACTTATTACCTAGCATGGCACATAGTTATTATCGTATAAATATTTGCGGAATGAGGTATTTGAGGTCCAGCCATTTAAAAGCCACAGGAAAATACACTCTAAACACTAGACTTCTGGGGTTATATTTGGTATTCCTTTAGTGGGACAAAGACTGGGCTTACCGAACTTTATACAGAACGGTTGTGAAAATTCTCAGCCACATCCTGCAAGACCCGCTGAAGTCCCACAGCATCTGTGAGTGTTCTTCCTCACTGACCTCTCTCTTCTCTGAACCGTGAACACATGAACCTCTGAAAGAGGCTTCAAAGGCCCAATTTCCCATTGAAAAAACCTGGCAGTCACGGGGTAAGAGAATAAATCTCTCAAAATCTGCATCTTTACTTATTATTAAAATAATACTCTTTTGTAGGTTGGGAAACATGGAGATGGATATCTATTTCAAATGTTGCATAAATCCAATGATAGCAGTTTTGCTCATCTGCCACATGGTCTGTCTTTTGTCCTCTGTTGAAAGATCAGAAGATGAAGTGGACCCTGGCAAGGACAGTCTGCAGAAGGACAAGAGATTTAAACCTGGGGAAGGTAATGAGACATACTAAAATACATATATGTAAGAGTGTGTGTGTCTGTGTGTGTCTGTGTGTAAGTAGGTTTACATTTTTTTCCATGTCCTTTGGTGGCGTCGTTTTTGGAATAAAACAGACATAAGTTTGCCTGGTGACTCCACCATATATTTGCCTCTTTAGCATGAGCAAGTTAACATTAAACTCTTTAAGTTTCAATTTTCTCAACTCTAAAAATACCTTCCTATACAAGGGTATACACACACACACACACACACACACACACACACAATTTCTCCCTTGGTTGTGAACATACACAGTAGTCTGTAGATGCTCACTGTCTTAAAAATGCATACGGTAAGTCTAAGAGAAATAATTTGGCATTACCCAAAGACATTTAACACATGATTGACTTACTTACTATGGACTGCAAGAGGGAATGAGGCTAGAACCCATCATTTGGTCTCTCCATCTTCCTACCCAAAGAGGCCTCTGAGGTATATGAGCAAAGTACTAGCCTAATGCTCTGTATTTCAATTGAGAAAACAAGACGCAGACAAGTGGCTTGTGTTTCCCCAAATCACAGAGCCAGAACCAGACCTGAGACTTCTGACTTCTATCACAATGCCCGTTCCACTGAAAACCAGAGCATCTTAAATCTGGTTGCATGGTTTGCTCCCGTTTCTCCCCAGATCCACTCTCCACTCTCTTCTGCCCTGTGCTGTCCTGGATGGAGAAGAGCCGAACTTTATGGCTGCTTCAAAAGGCTCCTTTTGCTCCTGGCTCCTAGCTGGGTTCAGTTAATGAGGAGCACCAGCCGGAGGCAGAAGAGGGAAGGATAATGTGGTTGTGACAGCCCTTCCCTGGCTGACTTCCTACGGGGTTACCAGTGGTTGGCTGTTTCCCTGTTAGGTGACCCTCTCCACTGGGCTGCCCTCTATTTGGGTTCTGATAGCTACTCCCACCCTTTTCTCATTCAGACTTGGGGTGAAACAGTACCCCATTGTTCCCAGCCCCAAGGTACTGGAATATCCCTTCTGGTTTCCCTCCACCCTACTGGTACCTCTGTAAAGAGTCCTTTTATTAAACCTTTTTCAAGTTACCCAATTTGAGTGTGTCAGTGATTTCCTGCTGGGATTATAACTGATACACTAGGGAGCTTTTAAGAAGTACAGATGCCTGGGGGCTTTCCAAAACTCCCCAGGTGATTCTAGCTGATAGTTGGGATTGCAAACTTCTGCACTAAGTCATGATGATGATTTTTGTTGTTGTTGTCGTTGAATCACTAGTTGAATCACTAGGACGTACACACATGCACATGCATACACATTCACATTCAATGAGAATGGTATAGGAAATCTTGGGAACTGAGCTGGCTAGATTCTGGTGATCTGTGGTTTTTGCAGGCTACATATGGATTGATAAATGTTCAAACACTTAGGATGCAGCAGCCTTGTAAACACCTTCAAAATATTTACTTTCATGCTGTTCCTTTCTTCTTCTAACACCCAAATGTCAATTTTAATGGAAGCCACATCTCCCCGTATTGATTGGTTCATCTTGATTTTATTAAGGTTCAGTTTGGCTGCCCAGGAAGCTTTCCTAGTGTTTGAAGCATTTATAAAAATGTATTTGGGAGGGGCAGGGAGGGAGATGAGGTAGGCAGGGGGCAAAGGAAAAAAAATACCACACTTGCCTAAAGTAAAGCACAGTTTTTTGCCAATATTTCATTAATTCAATAAATAAAAATACAAGTAAGCTCCAACGTCAACAGGCTCAAGTTTCCCTCCTAGCTGTGAGACCACAGCACCCCAATGGCTCTAAATGTGTCAACACATGACCTTCCCATCCCAAACTCACCCGTGGGGAGAACATGATTTATGAGGTTGTCTGACCATCCCTGAAAAGGCTTTAAGTATTTTACTTTCATAATAACATGTGGAGCTCCTTCATTCAGTGGTAAATGATTGTGGGTTCTTAGAGAAAAGAGTGAGTTTCTGGGGAAAAATAAGATCTAAACTTGGAAGAGATCTGCAAACAGCTCTGTGGCACCTTATGGTGTGTGAGCTAATTACTTGCCCTAAGTTGCCTAGTAAACTGTCTTTGTTTGGGAAGTTTCATCTCTGTTCCAAAAACTCAAGAGCCAGACAGGGAAGGGAAAAAATGATGGTGTCTGTGGTGAGGCTGGCAAGGCTGCCCTGCCGGCTGGTTATTTGGAAAGGTTTTAGAAGATGTGTTATGAGGTATGGTAATGTGTGTCATTTTTCATGACTAAAGTCAAAGGATTAAGCGGGTTGAGTCTGAGGACTTGGATTTGGCAGTGGAAAATACCAAATAATGTGTGAGCTTTGCATCCCACTGCTGCCTGGGCTCTCCTACCATCCAAGACAGAGGAAGAGGACGCTACTTTTTGGACTGCCAAATGCAACAGTTAGACGATGAGAAATTTGGCTCATTCAACTCCAAAGTCATTTTTATATAGAAGAAAATGAGTTTTGGTTGTTGAAAAAAGTCCCTCTGTTTAGAAGTTGTTAATGGAGAACATGAGTGTTCTTTGAAAAGAATAAGATAAGTCAAAATGGTGGCAATCTCTTATTCTGAGAAAGAGGAAGTGCCCTTAAGAGAAACAGAATATGCAATACCTTTCTCTCAAAGTTTAACTTTTGTTCTGGCTTCTAGGAAACGTGTGTTCAAGGGGAACTGGGGATATACCTAACTCTCCAAGCCAAAGATCCTTAGTTCCAAGTAATGCAAGCTCACTTGAACACATGTAAAACAAAAAAGCAACATTTCTTATAAGGATACAGGAGTATCTCATGGAACTCAACAGGCCAAATGGAGCTCAGTCATAGGAGAGGCCAGAACAGGAGCCAGAAAGCCATGAAGAGGCAAGGCACCTGCTCCATCTGTCCAGCTGTCTGTCTTTCTGGTCTCCTGCTTTACCTTCTCACTCCATTCCGCTTCTCTCATCTTATCCCAAACTTGATTTCTCTCCTTATTCGGGTCCAAGGCTGAAGAGGACCATTCCATAGTGACGTCTTCCATTCCAAAGTCACTTGCCTCAAGTGACCAGCCAAGATCGTGAATTAGCTATCCCTTCGAGAGTGTTACCATGTTCAAGACTCTATCTAAGTAAGTTGCATGTTGAATTAACTCATTTAATCCTCATATTCAACCTATAAGGTTTATCCCCATTTTACAGATAACAAAGTTGAGGCAGAAAAACTAAGTGATTTGGCCAAATTTACATAGCAAATGAGCAGCAGATATGAGTTTCATATCCAGGCAGCCTAACTCCAGAGCCTGTGCTCTTAACCATGGCTGTTCTGCTCCCTGAGCCCCAATGCCATTCCCCAGAAGAGAGAATGTGGCTAGCAACTCTTGGATTTGGTGGGCATCCCACTTCAATCAGCCCTGGGCAAGGTGGTAATGGACGGACCTCAGCAGGACCACATGGCGCAACATGAATTACAGGGCCTGTCTCAGTGCTGGTAAGGAATCAGTTTTCACAGATTGGGGGCTGGGGATTGGACAGATACCCCAAAGTCTTCCACATTACTCTGTGAAAATGCTTATGCTCTCTGAGCCAAGTCATGGGACAGTGTAGCAATACAGAATTAAAGGTCATGAAAATATGTCAAGCACAGAGGATTTTCCTGGATGTGATTATTTTCAAAGGGGCAACCCTGTATGTGACTGATTATTTTACTTTTTTCTAGTATTCTCTAGAGATGGGAGATTTTAAATTTCCTGCATGGCAGTTCAGCCAGGTTCCTGCAGATTGGGAGTTCTTCTCCCAGTCTAACCTAAATGCCTCTAAGGGCAGCTGAAACTGATTTCTTTGTGTTGCTTTCAAGGTAAACTGCACACAAAAGGAACATGTGAGGATATTCTGAAGTAAACTGAGTGTCACACTGACTTAATTAGAAATTTTTATCAAAAGACTAATAACAAAGGCACAAGAAATTCCTGGAATTATGTGTCTGGAAAGAGTTTCATTAATTTGTGTTTTATATATATATATAAATAAATACATAAGTGAGGAAAGCATTCCAAATCTGAGAGAACATTGGCTCCATAACAGAAATGATGGAGAAGATAAAACTGTGAACTAAGAAACAGGCAATTTTTGGTACATATTTCGGACCCTCACCCCATAAATGCCCTAATGTATGAGGCACTGGCCCATGTGGAAATTTTGATGCATTCAACACTTTCCTAATACAAAATTCCATTGAATGTATATAATATTCCACCACAGCAAATGAACTAAGTAAAAAGAAAAATAAAACAAGATACGCTCATTTTATTCTAAATTGTCCAAAGATGTTTTCAGCTTACTCTCTCCTTCTCAAACTTTCTCGATTTTTCCTTCAAATAATCTTTTCACCTTTGCAGACCCTCAAATCTTTGAGCAGTCCTCATCTCTCTTCTACTGTGGCCAAAGGATTAGTTGATGGTTTGTCCCCACCCCCTCAATACACACACACACACACACACACACACACACACACACGCATGCACGCGCACACACCTTTCTTGGGTCTATGCCTTGCCATCTTCCCTGCAGCTTGGTTTGGGTCTATTCCACTCCAGGCTCAACCTATAGCAACAAGCAGCCTCCTAGTCTTTCTAGACCTTGTTTCCACTCTTAGAAAACAACAATGGCAGTCAGCTTCCACAGGTTTCACTTCCACCATGTATTTTTATCATGGCCTCTCTCACTACCCTGTAGAACTAATGGAAGCTGCAACCCAGCCCTCTGTGACCTCTCCAAGTTCCCCATTTAACTAGAAAATTGCATCTCACTCCAACCTCCACCTATGCCATTACTCCAACTCTGCTGAATAACCTGCTCTCCCTTTCAATTACTCTTGGGAATCCCATCTGACTTCCGAGTGATACGTACCAGGGATGTTCAAATGCACGAGCTAAGAACAAACCCCCATTCTACCCAAAGTGAGAAGAAAAAAGTCTTTAACCACCTATAATCCCACAAAGTGCAGACAAGAAAAGAAAAAGTGATACTTTTTTTCTATGTGGATAATACTTTTAAGTTGTCAGCTCTTACACACAACCTCTCATTTCACAATCAAATAGCATCTCTCTGATACAGGTAGGCCGTGGATTATTTTTGTTGCTATTTGACAGACGAGGAATCTGACAATCTTTTGATTTCAGGTCCATCCCACACCATATCTCCAGGACTAAGAACCTGTTTCACAGGCACCAAAGCTTCGGTCAAGTGCTCTAGTGACCAGGCTAGAATGCTTTATTGCTAGAGATGGCTGCACAGGTACACACTACAAACATTTGATTCACTTCTTTAACAAATACTTACTGAGTCCATGTGCCAGCCACCGAGCTAGTACTTTCTTCCAGCTTGCTAGAAGTATTTGCTAAAGACCTTTGCAGGAGTTGGGGGGCAGAGACTTTCAAGGGTATTGAGCTAGAGGCCATGGCCAACCGCTGATAGGGAAGGTTCGGTGGCCCTGACCATCAGTCTTGCCCACAGATGCCCCTGGGGTTAGACGATGCCACCAGTTTCTTTAGGATATCTCCTTTGGTGATTCCTTCACTGTCACTGCTATTAGCCAATGTCTCTCCGCCAGTACTTCCTTCACCTGCTTTCCCAACTCTCACTAATGCTCAGGGCTCTCCCTGCACCCAGTCCCTTCCAGTCACGAGGAAAGCTCATCAAACCAGCCAATCTAGAAGCTCTCCTCTTCCAGGAATCTCTTCACAAAGCACAGTGCTTAAAGGGGGGCAATATTTGTTCATATGAATGAATTAATGGTTGAATTTCAGATACTTCTTGATGAAGATGGGAGGGTTTAGCTACAAGGTGATCTCTGGCTGAAGGAAGCCTTCCTGAGGTGACTCAAAGTACCTTAAAGAGTCCACACCATTCTGCTTACTCTCAAGGCCAGCTCTGAAGGAAAGTTTCACTGTACTCTACACAAAGAAGGGCCTGGGACTCAAATGACCTGAGCTGTCTGCAAAATTGACTCCTAGGATTTGTTTTAAACCATCATCTGTCTCCCGTCCCAAGTTCTCTGGCATCGGTGGAGAAGCACTTCTCTTTGAGACTTAGGAGGCTTTTGTGAACACACGGTCCTTGACTTTCATTTCACAGACACACTAGTGCAGTGTAGGAGGGGTTTGGCTGCACAGCTGGTGCCATCCTGTGTGTGTGGATGGTGACTTTGGAAAAGACACACTTTCTGGGAATGTGGGGAAGGACCCTATAAAGGAGACGTCATTCAGGCCAGCTGTGTCGAGTGGTGGGTGCAGCACGTCAGGATGGGAAGTGAAAAGACCAACTTTCAGTCTCTGCTCTCTCCCATCTGGGGCTGACCTCACCAAGGCATTTCCCCTCTCTGTGTCTCAGGTTGCCCAGCTGGGGTTGGAGTATACCAAATCTTTAAGTTTTTTTGCAAAGTCTTAGATTCTGGGATTCCTTGGACTTTGCTCTTAAGCCAGTCTTTATGACTCTGGTTTCACCAGAAACTCTTTGTGAAGAACAGGCCCAGCTGTGGGAGGTGTCAGTGAGAGACACCAAGTCAAACTGAGGGTGCAGGGAGCAGAAAAGAACCATAAACTGTGTGCCACCAGGGCTCACGATTCTCAATCTTTTAAAGGCCTGGCAGGTGGCAGGTAATATGGGATGTGCTAGATCTATAGCAGTAGGGAACTGTGACGATCGCTTTAAACCAGAGAGGGCATGCCCCACCTAAAGGCACTCAAATTCATGTCTTTTAAGCACAGCACCTGTCGAACGGAACAAATCTGTGGGTTGGCTTATACCCAATGGCAGCAGGTTTGAGACCCCACACCATCTCCAGAATTAGAGAAAATACTTTTCCTGAAGGCAGCCAACTTGTCTGTCACCAGCCAAGTAATTTTTCTTTTCAGAAAGTCAGATCAGTGGATTCCATTTCTATCAGATGTTTCCCACGGAATGCAAAAGCAGAGACAAACAAGTGGATCAGGCAGGAAGGAGCTTAAAATCTTACAGCCCATCTCAATTGCACTAGGCCTCAAGCATCAACCTCAAAGTTGGTTCTGTTGTCAAGAAAAGCTTGTCTGCAGCCCAAATGATCCCCAGTTGCCTTCTGAACTGAGCAGAGCCGGGGAGCTGGGCAGAGTCACACAGGAGCGCAGCTTTTCAGATGAGAGAACAGCAGGCAAGAAATGGAGACTTCTTGCTAAGCCCCATTAACGCTTTAATAGAGCTTAAAGCCAACGGTTCTCTTTGAAAATGCTTTATTCATAATTGACCAATTGTCATTAGATATAGTTACACTCCGTGGCATCTTATTAGAAGGAGCTTGTTTGAAGCCCCCTCCCCAAGCATTCACAGTAAATTCCTAACAGATGATGTCATAACAGGCCGTTACAACCCACAACATGTAGACACCATTAAAGCAATGTGTGTGCCTTTTTGGTACTGAAAGATCTAACTTTATTATGAAGTTTGCTATAAAATCTGCTATGATGTATTTAATAATATTAAAGCGTATATTCTTTAATGTCAAAGTCACACTGCCCCATGATTCCTGTTATTCCTGCCACAAATGAGAATTGCCAAATCTATCAGCTCAGCTTTTAAACACTTCCTTAAGAGATTTCTTTCTTTCTTCTTTCCATGTCTTCATTACTTTTTTTTTTGCCATGAAAAAGCAGATGTTCTAAAGCTACAAGTAACTGAAAACCAGCTATATACACTCAAAGGCTGAAACCTAATATTTACGATAAGCTGATCCAATGAGAAATGTCTCCCCAGTGACCCTGGCCATGAAGTGGGAACCCGTGTGGTCACTGGTCCTGGTGAGACAGTTGTCATTTATCAGAACCCCTGCACTATGATTCTCAATTAGGGACTTTCCTGACATCAGCAGCTCTCCACCCACTTGATACAAAAAGCAAAATAAATATGAAATCCATCCTTACTGCATCACATTCCATTGGCTTTACAATAGCCATATAAAGTAGTTATTATGGGTTCCATAGTTTATGTAAGGAGATTTGGACTTTTGGGTGGCAGTGGGCTCTACTTTTTGTCTCTATCACTATAGCAAACATTAAATTTTCTAATAAATCCTTCAGGTGGAAACCACTGTCATAAATATGTATTTCTAACTGCTAATGAGAACTAGAGATGTTTATATTCAGACCAATGGCAAAAACAAGAGAAAGACTGGTATTCCCTAGAAGAAACCATAAAATTCAGACTGTGGTAGGGACTTGACTAATTGCAGTACTAAATTGCTAACCTTGGACTGTTGGGGAGGAGTCTGCATGTTGTGGAGAAATCAGAGCCTCCCGCAAGAGCTTCTGGTCCAAACATGTTCTGTACATTCCATCACTTGCAGATTAACTTGATATACAAAGTCCTCTTTTAAAATGCAAGCATCCCTTAGAGGGTTAAGCCAGTGGATTATTATTTTTTTGGTACACCTCTCCTAACTGTGGTAATCTTCAGACGATTCTCTTTAATTCAATCTACTGAACATTTTAGTGAGTGCCTACTAGGTATAAAATAGAGTGCTACGCCAATTACGGGTAACAGAAACAAATACTGTCCAAATCCTCTTAATGGCGCCTCGGAGGAGATACTGCAGTTTCCCAACAAGAAGTTTTTTCAAGTAACTCAAGTGAAAGGCTCCTGCTCCTCCTTTTCTTCCAGAACCCTCTGGATCCTTCTTATTGTCCCCATTGAGATATTGCATGTTCAATTTGTTCCCCTAGCCGGCCCTGTCTATCTGCAATTTCTTAATCCCTCGGCTCCACGTGCCTGCTCTCCCTCTTCTAGAACCCTATTTGGGCCAGAGCTCTGGGCTTCCACTTGCCAAGAGGAAATGCTTCCATCTGTTCAGATGGAAAAGACTGTATTTCTGTAGGCCCAGCACGAGTCAGCCTGCAGATTATTGTTGGAGGGAACACTTATTCCCCAGTCTAGTAAATCCATGAGCGGGATTCCAGAAAGACTCACCCCTGTGGTTTTCCTCTCACCCCTCATTACTGACCACTCCTGACCCTGCTCCCAGTGGAATGGTTAATTGACTGTGAGTTGGGAAGAAAAAGTGGGCATACATGGCTCAGGGCCCTCTTTTCCTTTCTCTGGACTCACCCGTCTGCAGAAGGATGCATCTGTCTGTGCAGGGCCATGAGTAAGGGGTCTGCCCCTGGAGGTGAGACCTGTAATTGAGGAGAGGAGGTCAGATTCAATTCAGCAGTGTGTTACAAACCCCATTTAGCCTCCACCAAAGCCATATTCTGTAACCCACCCTGAATCAGTGAAAAGCTGATGTTTGGATCTGTATGGGTCCATTCTCTGTGCCTACCTCTTATCTGTTCTGAATATTGCAAGGAAGAGGTCTATTTTTCTTTGGGGTCCCCCAAAGCTAGCACTTTTACACCTCCCGTGCTACAAGTGGTACTGACTCCACCCTGTGCTCCAGGTCTGTCGCCTGCAGCATTTACGTGGAGACATGTTCCTTAAAAACAGATGCAGGATCATTCCCTGGGCTGTTCTGGAAATCCTGCCTGGTACACTGCCATCCAATCCCATTCCTCATGGGAGAGATGCTTCTTTCTGGATAGAAGTAGGCAGAGTGATCTGATTAAATCCTTACTAATGAAATGTTAGGGAAGTGATACTACATTCCCCTTCTCAGAAGTGTTCCCGGTGATTTTAATGGAGGATCACATGAGGAACTAGCTAACCAAACGTGATGCGTCACTGTGGCAGGATTTCAGGCATACCTGAGCCAGATATTTGGGAAAAAATCTAATCACCCTGCACTAAGGATGGAAAGCTTAAATGCTCACAGATACCAGGCAGGGAACAGAAATGACTAAAGCTTCCTAGTATAAGAAAACCACCAGCTCAAGCATGGTGATAACTGGCAGCTGGTATTTGGATCTGACATTAAGAAATAATACAGAGTGGAAGGGATTCAGGCAAGCCTGATACTGTGGGCCACAAATAGCTTCAGACAGTGTACAGCAAAAGCAGCTCTTTAAATTCTCTGTTTAAAAGAAGCAGCCTCTACTCAGGGCCAAAATATTGTCGCCGTGTGGAATGGGGTTAATGGATCTTTTGCATTTTCAAAAGAAACAAGTCAAAAATGTGGATTTTTATGTAAAAAGATATGCTCCTTCGATGTTAGCAATGAATTCATTAAGAAAACAAGATCAAACAACAACAATAACAATAATCCCCACCCCCACCCGTATTGGCTCTGACTGTGTAGGAGGTGTGAGATTGTCCTCAGGCCCAAGCTGGCCCAGGGGTGTTCTTTGCCCCCTCTGGCCATCACTGAGTCTGGCTTTCCCTCTCCCCTCCCTTCCCTCTTATACATTAGTTAGTTAATCTCTGGCATTTCTAATTCTGATTTTTAAGATCACCATGGAAACCTTCAAGGAGATGAGTGTAGACTCATTTTCAATAGCATGAACTCTGGCTAGCTAAAAAAAGGCTTGTTTTTCAGCCATGAAGAGCTGCTAATACCACCCTGAACGTATGATATAACTGGTGCCTTCTGACGTTACTTAAAAAGTTGAATTATACCAGGGGAAAACAATGATGGAATTATTATAAAATTCAGGCTTCTTCAAAGCACACGATTTTCCACCATGGACTCTAACATCTTTAAAGCCTAAAACACCTGAATAAATCTGGGAGTAAGGATATATCTTTTAAATTACAGCCTTTATCAGCATTCCTGGTGTCTCTCTCTTCAGCCTCCCTCAGGGTTTCACCTTGAAACTTAGCAACTTTATCCTCCTTACAACAACTTATTCCTCCAAGATGAAACGGGCTCAATAACGTGGTCCAACTGAACTTAAAGGATGTTAATCTTAACAAACCAACATTAAGAAAAGGCAAATTCTCCCACTCCATTGGGTACCTGATGACAAGGCCCTCTAGGTTTTAGAGAACCTTAAGGAAATGTGGTCTGAGTACTGAAAAGAGGCCATGTGTGTACAAGGGAAGCAGGCACTAGTCTATTGGGATCTCATCGCGTCAAGAGCCTGGTCAGCCCCACAGCATGGGAGGGGTCCCCACTGCAGAGGGCGATGGAGTGTGATGAAAACAAAAGGGCAGTGATGACTTTCTCCTCAAAATCCCTACCAGAGAGGACAGCTGTATGGAGACTGGGTCCTAAATACCCTAAGCTTATGGAGACAGAACAAGCAGTTTGGGGTGTTAGAATCAGATACATTCAATGAAATGACTGGGGATCGGGGCCAAAGGAGGGGGTCCAACAAGAAGTATTTTTTCACTGACTTAAGCTGGTTCCTCATCTGATCCTTCAGAAGACAAGTTGTTTGGCTTAATGCACCTGCCTATTGGTGTTTGGGTGTGTATTTCTGTCCTCAGAACCACCAGTTAGTTGACAGAATTTAGCCCTCATGGAGAGCTATGCTGCTTTAAAATGCATTTAGAATGATCAGTTCTTCAGAGGCATTTGTTTGTTTCAGAAATTGGTTTCCGGATACAGAAGCCATCAAACTTCCTCCCGGCTGAAGGAAGATGGGCTTAGAACCCAGTTGCATCTGGGCAGATTAACGTCTGTCTACCCACAAACCCAGACCAAGACATGGTGGGGAAGGGGAGGGACTTAAGTGCTTTTCAATCCAGTTCAACAAAGAATTATTCAGAGATTCGTGTCTTAAAGGAGTTGATAGCTCAGAAGATAGCAGGCCATGACACACTGCGTTTGGTGGCTAGAGTGCTCATGCAGCCAGGCTTGCCTGGAACGGTCCTAGTTTCCACCTTTAGCCCCAGTGCACTGGTTACTCAGGAAAGTGTATCTGATGGGGAAACAAATGATATTTATTCCTTGGCTCTGACTGTCTCTCCAAGTAAGATGCAACAGCAAGGTTGTTGATGCTGCCAAGAAATTTCTTCAAAGCCCTTTAGAAATGGCTCCAGTGTTCATGCCATCCCAGCCCCCAAAGGAACGCAGCAGCTTTGTTCTGCAAGGTGTAAACCTGCCCCACCTCCACCATTCTCCTTGCGCACATCAGAACAGGGATGTCAGATTCAGCAAAATCTTAAAATAAAGGACACCCAGTGGAATTGGGATTCCAGAGAAACAATGAATAATTTTTTAGTATAACCTGTGTGTCTGTGGCTATGCTCCACGGACACCCATCCTGCCCACCGGCTTCCTTCCTCCCGGCCTGGACGTCACAGGGAGCCCAAGGGGAGTCCCTGCCTTCTCTACCCTCTTCTCCCAGAGTCAAAACATTTTCTTTTCCTGGGTGGAAGATGAAGGGCTGCCCAGGGAGGCCTGCTCCTGGAGGATAGGGGAGTGAGATGATGATTTTCCAGGAAGATGGAGAAATACAACCCTCTGGAAGAATGAGCAGCTTCTTGGAGGGTTCAGGGCTCTGACTGGAACTCTCAGTCCTTTGCCCTTATCATTCTTGCCTCCAGCCCTACAGGAGTGGGAATGTGGAAGCCCTGGTGGGACCAGAGCCAGGCCCTCCCTCCCGGCGGGTGTGGAGAGCAGCGTCACCTTCACCCTCACATGCCCTCAGACCCTGTGGTCTGAGGTGTCTGGGATGCGGCTGTGTGTGTGAGCCCGCCAAGGCCAGTGTTAAAGTGTGCCCGCATCTACCTGAGGGGATTCTAGGGCACACGCGGGAAAACATACACACCGCTACTCACCAAACACATTTCACACCTTGGGTACCGTTTGGGAGGGGAGAGAGGCGGGGAGCAGCGGGGGTGGGGGAAGGAGGGAGAGAGGAGGAGGGAGGAGAAGAGGGACAGTGCATGGGGAGGAAGGAGGAGGCTGCTTCAACTTCGCTGCTTCTCCTTTCATGCCTCCTGTGATTTAGTAACGTTTTTGATCTGCTGAAGCTGTCTTCCCTCTGAAACTGAATTCTGAGCATGCAAACTAGGTGGACTTTACTTTGAAGAGATCTATATTCAAAGATTATAAAGGTGAAGCTAGGGAGGCTGAGACCATTACTTGTCTAGGGCTCCTGGCCCCAGAAGGACTTGCTGAAGTTGTTTCTCTTCTCGAGCGTGGTAGGTGAGTGCTGAGGAGGGACTGGGTGTGTGACTCTAAGGGCAGGTCACTGTTTTCAAACTGAAGGAATCTACCTAGCAGTGGGTTAGGACATAAATGGCGTGGTTACAGTCACCATTAAATCAATGAAACAGAATAGAATATGATAGAAAGAAAAGACTACAGCACACATAGTAAGGATCCACATTGTTTTGTAATCTCTCTCTCTCTCTCTCTCTCTTTCGATATGTGTATATCATATGTACATACAGGGCCATGATATAAAATACATTTATGTATTTCTTATGATGGGTCATAGTTTAAAAATTTTGAAAGCTCTTGGAGTAGGTACCTTTTTAATAGGGGCATGAATGAATACACGTTGTGCGTGGGGTGATGGACCCTGCTCCCAAGGTCTCCTAGCAGCTGGCAAAGACTAGGAAAGAGCAGAGACTGTGAGGAAAAAATAAGAGAGAGAGAGAGAGAGAGAGAGAGAGAGAGAGTGTGTGTGTGTGTGTGTGTGATAGTTTATTTTACAGAATTCTCGAGGAATTAAATGTGTACCAAGGAGTCCAATAGACAAATACACAATGCAAATACATATATAATGTGAAAGTAACAGCACATATATGCTTCTGTAGAACTCAATTAACCAAAGATTATATGACAACAACTTCAAAGGCAGAGGTTAACAAACTATAGCTCAGGGACCAGATCCATCCCACTGTCTGTTTTTGTAAATAAAGTTTTCTTGTAACATGATCGTGCCTGTTCATTTATGGATGCTATGGTGTTTCTGCCCCATAGTGGCAGAGTTGAGTAGTCACAGTAGAGACCGTAAGGCCCACAGAACCTAAAATATTTACCTTCTGGCCCTTTATAAGGCTGACGCTTCCTCCATGGCAATGCCTAATAACTCAGAATCACAGAGGTATTTAGACCAGCTGACACCCACTAGCAGTCTTCAGTCCTGCTGAGGCTCTTGGCAACACAGCCAGGGAAGGCCCAGACTGCCTCCTGACTGCAGGATCTCTGTCTGAAGGTACCAGGTTCCCTTGGGTCTACCTCACAGTTCTAACCAGCCCTCTTTTCTAGACAGACATCAATGTATATTTTCTCACATAGTTACACTGCAGGGAGAATAGGTAAAGCATGACTTTCTGAGGCTCAGAGATGGACCTACTAACGAGGCCAATTAAAGCTGGGAGTGTGAATGCAATTACTCCTGGGAGAGCACTGTGTCAAGAACCAAAGGGGCTACAGTGAATTTGACCCACATCTACCCATCTCTTGCCCTTCCCCAAGGGAAAGCACTGCCAGAAAAGAGATGGGGAGAGTGGAAAGAGCGAGAGCTAGTGTATCCACGAGGCAAGCTGCCTTCAAGTCTGTCTGTGAACTGAATAGACTCTGAAGCCTCCCATACCTGGACATACCTTCTGGGTTCCAAAGTGCAATGGAATGTCCTAGACTTTGTAGTTCAGCCCTCGTTTCATACATTTTTATTCCCTTCACCAAAGTGATTTGTTGAATCTGTCACTTGGTGGGTTGGGTTATTATTGCTTTGCAAGACTTTTTAGATTAGAAAGCTCACAAATCAGGAAAATCCTGTCAGACCGCGTGTTGAAATCGCTGGTTCACAAAGTTTTGTCACCTGCTCTAGAAACTAGAAATAGGACCTGCCTCTGGCAAAATTATGATGTGAATAAAGTTCGCTTCCCAAGTCCCCAGCCTGGCCCTTCTCTCTTCCTCTGGAACAGCTTTTTTCTCGCCATTCTGACCACCATGGCTCCAGCATCATCACAGGTTCACTGGCACAGGTGTTTGAGGCTAAGTCATGGGGTTCCCTTATGGTGTTGAACTTGGGGATGTTGGAGGTAAACCTCATTCTAACAATAGGAGGGTATGTTGCTCCATGGAGAAAGTGGTGAAAGAAACTGGGGGCAGGGAGGTCCACGTCACCATGAGAAGTCACAACATGCAGTTGGCATTCATTCCATCGATGGCTGGGAGGGGCCTGAGAACCTTGGCTGAAGGCAGACTAATTTGAAACTGGAACCTTCAATTAGTAATGAAGGGCAAATTCTTTGCTTGATTCTTGAGTTTAGTCTCAGAATGGTTCAGGGAACTTTTTTTTTTAGACTCTCAGTTTCCACTTCTGTGACACAGAACTGGTTACCACTGAGGGGTGAGGAAGACTATCAGTGGGGAATGCTTATTATTCTATTCTTTGCAACTCCAGAGCAGAGCCATGTGATAACCAAGATGGGAAATCTGGGTGTATGCTCAGAATAGTGGGAGAGTTTCTCTCTAGCACCTGTGTCTCTTGCTTGCAATTTCAGTCTAAAGTGGTTTAGGAGAAAGTGACCCAGGGACGGGGCTGACACCAGAATGGTGGTATCCATCAGAAAGGCCTTGAGGTGCAAACACACCTGGCCCAGCTTCTACTCTTGGGCTTCCTCCACTGGGCTCTGCGCCGGCCAGAGATTTCTGCCAGCATCATGGTTGCAGAAAGCCAGCTCACTGCGTGTCAGCCTTACAACCCCTTAAGCCCATAGGTCCTCTTTGTACCTGCCAGACACTTTTAATAATTCCAGCCATTTTCAAGGTCTAGCCCCTCCCAATACAGCACTCCAGGCTGGCTCTCCTACAATTCACGCTGCAAGCCTAAAATTTTTCTCCTTTTGGCACTTCTAAGGGAAGAGGTGTTGAAAAGAACCCAGAACAGATGGAAATGGGATTCCATTACCTGGTAAATATCTGAATGGCGTTTCTTTTTAATTCGATATGAGAGTTTTAGCACATTTAAAAATTTCCCTACCCTAATTATAAAACCCATTTTATTAAAGGTGCACACACCTTGCTTGTAGCTGGTGAAATTTTGGCTCTGAGGTGGGTTGCTGTGTGAGAATTCCACCCCAGGTGCTGTTTTAAGTCTGTTAGTAACTGGTTTAGCACTTGCCAGTTTCCCTCCCTGGGTAATGACAGAGACGCTAACACAATAGCAAAGCTGTTAATCCCAAACACGTTACTAATAAGGCAAGCTGCCTTGCTGGAGGTTGCAGAGAGGATGGGAGATGGATGTGGAAATGCTAATACTCGAGCTCACACTCTCATACCCATGGATTTGTGGATAATGAGGAACGTACTGCTTTTCTCAAAACATCACAACTCAGAGCTTTCTCACTAATCACATGCCAACAACTGATGTTTAGTATTTAGGAGGCAGTGAAGGTGAAGAGTCAGTGTGGATGTGTTCACCCTGTGGATGGTGTGTTCACCTCATGGATGGTGTCTTCATCCCATGGAGGGCACTCAAAAGATTCTTGTGGTACACAACTTTCTTCATCATTTTTGACATGCTTCTCTATGTGATTTATTGCCCCTTTGGACATGCGGTAGATTCTGTAGATATTTAGTTGTGAAAAAGAAAATCAATAAATATGTAAGTGAAAGCAAACCCCTCTCAAACTGGGCTAGTTTCAGAAAATAGCAAAATCAAGGAGGCGGGATATTGTACACTTTGGGTCGAATGTAGTTTTGGAAGCATGATGTGGCCAAGTTCAAGAACTCTGAGGAGGTGGGAAGAAGGAGAGAAGTCATGGAAACTGATTCTTTCCTTTCCCTATAGAACAGGTGCAAGCAGCTGTGGGGGAACCACACAAACTTCAACTTGGATTTGGAAATAAAAACTGCACGGTGGAATTTAATCTTTACATAGCCTCAGTCCTAGCTCAGAATCTCCTTGTCCTGGACATGCTTAGTATTTGGTAGATTTCACCCCATGATAGGTTTGGTGGTGGCGGAGGGGTAGCCACTGACCAAAATGATATATCTGGCTTGACACATAGTTCTGGAAAGCCATAAGGAATTCCTCAACGTAGTCATAAATTAGAATAATTTTTGGAAGCTTTCAAATAATATCAGTGCCTGAGTTCACCTCTGTAGACTGGGTTTCAATCAGTTTAGTGCAGGCTCCTGAGAACTATAGTTTCCAAAACTTTCCAGGTGATTCTGATGCTCTACAACATTTGAGAAGAATTTCTATGTTTTCCAGACTTAAATTTTTTTAAAGAAGATTGGCTTAGAGTTGTCAACACTTTACCAAGTAAGGAAAAAGAAACTGTTATCACCATCATTTCATCAAAAAGACAGATGAACACCGAGGAAAGAATTGGAAGGACAGATCTTTAAACACATTTAACTTTATAAAGACTCACTAAGTTGCCACACCCATGTTTATAGCAGCATCATTTGCAAATGGTACCAAAAAGTGGAAGTAATCCAAATGTCTGCTGATGGAATGGACAAATAAAATGCGGTATGTCCGTATAATGGTATATTGTTTGGCCTTAAAGAGGAAGAAAATTCTGACACATGCTACAACGTGGATGAACCTGGTGGATACTGTACTAAGTGAAATAAGTCAGTCACGAAAGGACAAATACTATTTCATTCTATTTACATGAGATGCCTAGAGTAGTCAAGTTCATACAGACAGAAAGTAGAGTGATGGATTCCAGGGTCTGGGGGTTGGGGAGTTATTATTTAATGGCTATGGACTTTCAGTTGGAGAAGATGAAGAAGTTCTGGAAATGGATGGTGGTAATGATTGCACAACAATTTGAGTGTACTTAATGTTATTGAACTATACACTTAAAATTGTTAAAATGGTGAAATTCATGTTACATATATTTTATTCCAATTTTTAAAATTCACAAAATTGCCTTTATTGTTCTCATTTTGTGTGCTAACTGGTATCTGAAAGCCCAGGATAAAGGAATCTCTCAAGGCTTAGAGAGAGGAAGCACTACTGTGAGTGCAGCCCAAATGGCCGAATCCATTTACACAGGAACAATTCACAGTCGGAAAACCTTGCCTCCAGATAGACTGCAACAACCCAACCCAGGCTGCGTGATGGAGAGGCACTTCTAGATTATAAAACACACTGGCCATGCCCCTGGAAAAACTAAACAATCTCCTCAAACACACAAGTGCCCTAGGTCAGGGTCAACTTGTCCTTAAAAGTATTTGGTATGTTTTATGGGCAGAGATACCTAGAGGATGATGGACGCAAGAAAGTTTTCAAGAAACCAGAGATTTGGCCCTAATATTAGTTTAAGTAGGCAACAACAGCTGGTGACGCCTCATTTTTTCTTCACAAAGCAATAGAGCAAAGTAGAAAAGGACTGCACAGGGGTTAAAAGCAAAACAACTCAAGACCCACAGAAAGCCATTTACAGACAAGATGTTCTCTGGATAGTTAACTATTGGTGAAATTACAGGATTACATGAAGAGCAATATTGTTCTTTATTATAGTAGTTGCTTCTTATTAACACATATGTATGTAATATACATATATATGCATATATGTACATACATACACATATGAAATGGAGGTTTATTATGACTGGTTAGTAACTTTTTTAAAATTCAGATTAATCTGTTCTTAGCAACGCCAACCCTGAGAGCCTAAAAGGCAGGCCATATAACTGGAATTTATAATCATGAAATTTTTGTACTGTATTAAGAATCTCTGTGGGTGATAATAGAGCACTAAAATAGCTAGCATTGCATTGATGTTTCTCACTCTCTACATTTGTTTAATTTCTCTGCCAGAGACACATGCTTAACTTGTCTTGGTAGATTTTTGTAATGTGCCTTTCAAATGTAAAACTGTATTCAAGCATTCCAATTTTATCAAGTAGCAAAAACACCCAGGCTGTTGGCCAAAATTTGCATGTTTGTTACTGCATTCCATACCCAGATATTTCAGCGCTGAAGAATAAAAACAATTTTCTAAAATGTTATTGGATCCATAATTCTGGCAGCAGGTTAATTCACTTAGCCATTTCCATTAAAGCAATAATTATTGGCACACAATCTTAGGAATCACCATGCACAGTGATAATCAATTCCAGTTGAAATAGCCTTTTTAGTTCAACAAATGTTTGTTAAGTAACTACTATATGTAATGCTCTATAATTTCTTACCTTTATCTAGCACTTCAGAATTGTGAAAATCATGTTCATTATCTCATTGGATTCTGACAGAACCCTGTGAGGAGGATAGCAGGTTAACATATAAGGAAACTGAGGTACAGAGAGATTAAATGCTCTGCTCAAGATCTTGGACCTCGTAAAAGTGATGTAGTCACAATAAAATCGAGATTTTCTCAAGCATATTCCAGTCTTTTCTGTGCTGCCCCACATTACTCCTCCTCATTGTCACCACTCATTGCTGGTGTTTATCTGAAAATATCCTCTGCTAGTCCTCTGAGTAAACTTTTTGTGCCAATTTGGCTTTTTTTTTTTTTCTAGAATGCTCTGCAATCTCACTAAGCAACATGCCATGTGACTCAGATGGTCTTCTCATAAGCTCGGTTAACTTGCCTACCAGTAAATGCCATTCAATTCGCCTACTTTCCCTAACACTAATCATAGCTTTGCATGCCTCTTTCTTCCAGTGGGAGAAATGAGAGGGGAAGCTTTGCCTTTGCCCCAGTGTAGGTGGTGTGACATGATGTGCAGAGGAGTCTGAGAGTCAAGAGACCTCAGCTCTGGTCTTGGGTCTGCTACTGACTAGACATGAGATGTTGGACAAGGCATTATGCCACCACAGCCTTAGTTTCCTACCACATAGGAATTGTGATGCCTTTTATGACCTTCTCAGAAGGATGAGATTAACAACGAATATGTGAAGAATTTGAAGGTAAACTCTATATTAATGTAAATATTGCCAAGACTTTTTGGTATTCTGACTACCCTTAAATGTGGGGGGATAAAGAAACTTCCTAATGACTGTCCTGAGTCATATATTTATATGGAATGAACTAAAAAGGATCCTGATTTACAATCTCTACTTCCTGTTCATTAAGGAACTAGTGATAACTTTTAACAAACGTGACTAGAGGAACCATCTTTTAGCCTTTTCTCCCTGTCCCAGATCTTACTGTTTCAAACCTTCAGCATTAAGATGGCTGTTTTTTTAGAAGTCTCTTATTAGTCACAGAAAAAATAATGGTCTTTCTATGTGCATTTGCCACTTTTTAAGAACTAAAACTTTACCAACTTACACCTATGAAAAATTCTTTCAACACACTCTGCAAATGATTAGTGACAGCTTGACTACTTGTCAATAAAATGGCGGCATGATCCTTTAGCCCTGTGTCTCTCAAACCCCAGCTTTTTTTAACCTGTCTTCTTTCTACCTTATTCAGTGTCTTCTCTGCTATGAGGTATTGGGAAGCACATTTTAAGTCTCTTTTCATGGAAAGAGTTATTTGCTGCTTGAAGTACCAGCTGAAAAAGATCACCCACTGCATTGCACCATATCACCTCCTGTGTTACACTTGAAACTCACCCCTGGCACTCATCACTCAGAATTAATGCAGGGAAATAATGATTTAATTATCTCCTGTTCAATATTGTGAAGTTTCTGCTATTTCTCTCAGGATAGAACTGCACCATAAGAAGAAAGCCCTTTGATGGCCTGGGGTTTCCTTGGGTTGAGAATCATGTAAAATATTGGCCAAGAGTTTTCCTCATCTCCTCCCTTCTTTCCGTAGCTTAGTTTGGAAAGCACATTCTCTCCGCCCCACGGCTTGAGACTAAGGAAATTTGTCTCCAGTATTTGGATTATGAACAGCTTAATTATCTGCAACTGATTGCACTTGTCTTCGTGAAGGACTGTGGGTAATAGGAGCACTGCTTTTTCTCTGCCCATCAGACCATGACTGAAGAGTTGTTCAATAACTCATCCTTTCTGGTCACTTCCAAACAAAGGATTCTCTCAGGAAGAAAAATTCCTAAACAAAGTCTCCCTCAAAAAAATTCAAGACTGTATGATTTGACCTCTGGGTCTGAGACCAAGATTGTGTAACTCTAGGAAAGGCAGCCATGAGCAGTCTGTCTGCCACACATTTGTCTCTTCAAAAACAGAATGGTCTACAATGTGATGGGGAAGGCCCACACTCCATTGGCTGAATTCTTCCTCAAGCTGGCTCACAGTTACTCTCTCAGGGAGAAAGGATCAAAATATTAAAACAGTTTGACACTTTTCTGTGATGTGCTACCCTGGGGTCCTTGCATCCTTGGAGGCAGATTCCAGAGGGTCAAACAGAAAACAACCTAAAATGGGCATCATCAGGATTGTAAACTAGTAAAAGATGATCCGAGCCCTCAGTGAGCTGCTGTCATGCAGCACGTGGAGAGCTGGTCACACTGACTTGTCATCAGGGCTCTGGAGCTGTGGGTCTCCAGGACTGTGAGGTCACAAATAGGGCTGTGTCAGGGGGACTTAAAGGTGGACCTAATATCTACTTTGTATCAGGTCATTTCCTGGAGTTTCAGAACTTTCCACTGTAATCAAAATGATCTGATAGATTCGAGTGACTTTAAGAATCTTGTGTCCGACCAAGTTCATGAGGCATAGAAGAAGAATTAACCCTTTTTGCAGAGAAGTGTTCATGGAGAATTCCTCTGGGAGAAGAAGGAGGTCGGTGCTCCAGATACACAATAGACAAAGCAACTAGATGCACTATTTTTCCATGGATGCTTGAGGTCTACACTTACTGCTCTGACTCAATAATGCTTCCTCTTTAATACTGAAAAGGGTCCCAGTTTGGTAGGTGAGTTATATGGTCACCCTAGTTAAGTGATATTTGGATATTATTCTCCCAAAGGAATGGGTTCATTGACCTTGCACATGGTTCGTCAGGCAAATCGCCTGTTTGTGTAAGAAGAGCTATAAGTGAAGCCTTCTGTTAAAGCAGCGCTGGCTACAAAGTCTAAAAGAGAAATTCCCACCCAGCTAATCAAACCCCAATGTGTGAAGCCCCAAGGAAATGGATGCCCAAGGTTTCTGAGATGAAATTTGTTCAACTCACCTTTCGCTTCCCTTTACAACATGAACATAGAGCCAGGGAATTCTGATAAAAGGGATAGCTGAAGAGCCATTCATCACCTATTATCTCTAGACCAGGAACAATACACAACTCTAAAAGTAAATGGGAAGAATTGGGAACACCGCAGATTTGTGGAACAATGAATTCCATTGTTTGAATACCCAAATCCATAATTGTTGCACCTGTGCTGTTTCTAGCCAAATTAATGAAAGAAATGCCGTTTGGTGTCATGTCCAATCCCCTATCCCCCGCACCCCCCCCCAGAACGCCCTCTGATGCAGGTACATAAAGGTCTTGTAACAGAACTTTCCTGTCTGAAGATGACTGGTATCAGCTGAGAGTTTCTTATTTCAAAATATACTTTGAGTTGATACATCATAAATTTTTATCATTGGACACAATTCTCCATTTTATGGGGTATTGCACTGATATTAAATAAATAACAGGTTAGTATCACTAGCATAAAAGGAATCTAACTTTGATCTCAAAGTAAAATATGAATTTTTTATAAGACTAACACTCAAAAAAAATTCAGGGAAGGGAGGGGTGAATGTCCTACAGCAAGAAATTAAAATTGGATACAATGATGTTTAAAAAAAAAGGTTTTATTAACTTTAGATTAAACAGACATGAGGTATTCAATTAAAATGATTTCTGAGGTTTTAAAACCATCATGTTCTGTGATTAATATGGTAAATGTATGTTTGATTGAAATATTAAGCAGAAGGGAAATAAATAACAGAGTTTTCAAAATATATATTCTCATTAGTAATGCAGGTCTGAAGTAAAAAGTCCAGTAAAAATATGGCTTGCTTCTAAGAGATGAATAATATTATTTACAGAACTCTTTTGAACAAGTCAGGATGTTCTCATTTGCATATGTAGCCTGATTGGTGAATTATGACCCAGGATTCCAAATCACTGTTCTCTAAACTTGAGCCCAGAAACATACCATGTAGGCCAATCTCCTTTCTTCTGCCTGTTTCTCTCACTCTCTCTACTATGAAGTCTGGACTTGGGGGTGGTGGTGGGGGACATCTGGATGGAGTAAAGATTACAGCTTCATCATGTGAAAACAACTGGGTGAAAAGCAAAGGCATTTGTCAACTGAGTATTTGGTGCCATGTAGGGTTTTAAATTATTTTTAAAGTCCTGTCTGACTGGATTTAATCCATCAATCCACTTGAGGTTTTTTATTATTATTTTTGACTATGTAAGTGAAGACCACAACTAATGTGGGGAAACAAACACTAGGAAGAGAAGAAGCAATGGTCCAGTTCAAGAGGAGAGCCGAAGGGGGGAGCAGCAATCAACTTTTAGCTGTAAACTTGCCTCTGAATAGGCCACACAATCTCCAAATAATATGCGATACACATATAACTTTAAATGTCCTGCTCTAACACCAAGCAGCTATTAAACTCTGAACAAGTCCATATGACCTCTTCAGTTTTTGGTGACCCGACCCACAAAATAAGGGCATTCATGCACTTTTCATTCAACCAATATTCTCTGAGCACTCACTGTGGGTCAGGAACTGTAAAAGGCCCTAGGAATTGAATGCTGAGCAAAAAATGGGCACAGCCTTGTCCTCATGGAGTGACCCCTCTAAAGGAAGATATGGTCGACTGTGAAACAAGCACACAGACAACTGCAAAAACTGCAACTGATCCAAGTGCTACTGCACAGAGGAGCAGGTGCTGTGAGAGTCTACAACGGAGGACCGGCCTCATCAGGGAGGTTAGGAAGAGGCGTTGAGGTGAGATCTAAAGGCTTAACTAGGTAAAGTGGAGGTGGAGGGTACTGCCCTCAGGTGGAGGGCAGGATAGTGAATAGCATGTGCAAAGGCCCAGTGGTGGGAGGAAGCAAAATAAATATGAGGGACTGAAACCAGGCCAGCGTGACTGGAGCCCAGAGAGCAAAGTCGAGTAGGATGGAGATGAAGCTGGAAAGGTCAAGTAAGGGTCAGGCCATGCACAGCTTTGAAGACCATGTTACACAGTTTGGATGTTTCCTAAGAGCCACTGGAAGGTCATTGAGGAGTTTTAGACAAAAGGATGATATAATCAGAATTGAAACATTCACTGTGCCACACAAATTCCCCTTCAAAAATGAAGAATCTGTTACCCCAGCTGCTGAAAGTACTGCCAAGCAGTCCTCAGCTGTCCAGTCCCTTCAGAAATTGCCTGAACCGCAGAGCCACGGTGACCAAGGTTATGTCCTTTTCACCACCAACCCCTTCCAGCCTGATCAGTGCAGGGGTATAAAGACGAGGCCTGTTGCTCTCAGCTTGGGGCAGCTCTGAAGGGTCATCCCATCTTCAGAAGTCCCCACAGTGTTAGCTGAGGCTTCAGCTGAAACTTCACTGCAGCACCAACTTCTCCCTCCGTCCAAGCTCACTCCTTTCCTTTCCACAAGAAACACTACCTAATCAACTTCTTGCATCCTAGTCTCCATCCCAAGTCAGCTTTTTAGGAAACCCAACCTGTGACAGTCTGGAAGTAACAGGAGAATGATCCAGAGAGGGGTTGGTGGTGGCAGTGGCAGCCCAAGTAGATAACTAAAGATGGAGGTAGCTGGGTATAGGCTGATGGAGAGAGTCAGAGGGAAAGTGGGCAGATCTAGGAGACATTTAGGAAGGATTTGGTGATGAAGTGGAGGTGGGGAAGAGTGATGGTGGAGAGTGAGAAAGCAAGGGTGATGTCTTGCTCTCTAGTGTGTATAGCTGGGAACACTAAAAAAAATGTGGTGTGAGTGAAAGAGTACAAGTTTCCTCTTGGCACTTGTGGAGCTGAGACATTCCAGTAGAGTTTGGAAGAAGGGCATTGACTATAGACTCTAGATCACTGGAATATGTGTCTAGATCATAAAGCCAGCCATGAATGTGGGTAGAGGGAACCATTTAGAGAAAGAGGATATACTGCAAAGAGAAAAGGACATAGCTCTAGGCCTATGGGATTAATCTCAATGTCCTTTCCAGTTTCAATAGTCTCTATTTCCACACCTCCATGAGCTCTAGAAGCAGATTTCATAACGTTTTAGAAGTCATCACCTGTTTGAGAATTGTGCACAATTTCAGGGGGTCCTACACCTCTAAGCTTATCCCTAGACCCCTTAGTAATTCAGTCTCCAGGTCATAAGTTCACACTCTAGAGAAAGCCTCTGCTTTTGTAATCCTATCATTTCCTCAGTGTTTTATACAAACTGTGTTTTGATGTTTTAAGGCTCTAGCTGAGAGCCATCTTGATGGTCCAACAAGGATTTTTAAGCAACACCAAGTACATGAAATACCTGCATTTCCTCATCATGAGGCAGAGGTGGTACCTATGCTTATCGACAGTCATATTCAGGGTTGCCCTGGTGCAGAGGAAGAGTAGTGGGTTTATGCCACAGAACAGGGATTGGCAAATCTTTTCTGCAAAGGTCCAGATAGTAATTATTTTAGGCTTGTGGGACACATATGCTCTCTGTCGTGTATATTACTTCTTCCTTTGAAATACTCCTTTCAAAATGTACAATAAAATCCACTCTTAGCTAATGGGGCATAAATAGATTGTGGGCCACCACTGTAGTTTGTTGACTCCTGCCATAGAAGACAACCAACTCGGCAGTGAGACCAATTAAAACTGCATCTCTCCTCCCTTGAGCATCCTAGCATTTGAACTTGGAGATAAATAGTCTTTAATCTTCTGAAACCTCTATTTTCTCATCTGTAAAATATATAACATCTACCTCTTTGGGTTGTTGTAAAGCCTAGAAATGAAGACTATTCAGTATCTACCCATATACCCGGCATGAGGAAATTATCTCATTAATGAGTATAATGGGAAAGACTACCTTGTTTCTAAAATTTTCTTTTGCATTAGAATATCCTGATAATAACAGATTCCCCCCCGCAACCCCAGCCCTGCCCAGGTTACACCTGAAAACATGTTTTTCTGGAACACATTAGTTATCTGCTTACCCTGCTTGTCAATGGCAGAAAAATCCAGCTCCTCCCAGATCCTAGCCACTGCTGACATGGGAGTGGAGGGGAGACCTGGAAAAACGTCACACATGCTGTCACTCCTTGTTTTTGTGCCTTCGCCTGATGACTGCAGCCAGATCTAACTGACCTGGTCCACCGTGTTGCTGCTCTTGCCAAAAAAATGTCACGTGGCCCATACTATTAGCCCCACACTGGCTCTAGTATTTGTTGCTCAAAAATTCCACCCATCAAGGCAGAAGGTTCCTCTCCAATCTACACTGCATGAAGGCACTTATCTTCACAGATCCGGGCACAGTGAAGAGGGATTGTCCCATGCCATAGCACATGGAATCTTCCCAGCTTCCACTTAAGGCCACAGGAGTCCAAAATCTCTTCCCTCCTTCCTATCCCAAGGGGAGTGGTCTTAACAAGCCTTCCAGGCTTGTTTCACCCTCTGGGGAAGCTTCATTTCCCTTCCTCCTTTCCCCATGAACAAATTCTACCGTACGTCCTTTCACTTCATTGGACTACAAATATTACAGCAGCTGCCCTGCCTGTTCCTTTAGATCTAGATCATATTAGGTAAAACCCATAACTGCATACTTTGGAAGGGCAAATCCTCCTAAAGATTTCTGTGAATTCCTAGGAGTAGGGAAACCAGATTTTTATTCTCAGGGTCACTTCAGTCTGTGAGTTCTTGCTTTTGCATGTACCTCATCGATGAAACTGTGAAACTCTTTTTTTTTTTCTCTTTACACACAGGTACACAAATATACTCACAAAATATATTTGTGTGTCTAGTGGATGTGAATGAAGGTTTGGAGAAAAAGAGTTTTCACTGCAATAATGAGCATGATCATGATTTTAAATGAAATATTAGACACCCCCATTCTTCAAATGTGCTTTGCCCCCTTCCCATGTAGAAATCTCACCAGCTCTTTATCTCACAAAGAACACAGGTTCTTGTAGCATCTTCTTCCCTCCACCACACTTCTCTACCCATCTATTCTCATCTCTCCCTTTTCTCTCAGGAATAAAACACAAGTTTCTCATGCAGAGCACTTCAAGGACCTTTTTTTAAAATCTGGGCTCCCTTTGAAACTGTTGCCCTCAGAGTCTCATCTTCTACCCCAAACAGCTTGATAAATTATTTTCCCCAAATAATGAGTTTCCTCTCTGAGTGATTATACCAGTAGCTAAAATAATAAAAATTGTCACTCTCTTACACTTACGTTGTCTGGCTGGATTACACCTTTAGTTTTCATTTTCAGCCATTAATACTTTAGTTTAAAGCAGTTAATAAGATGAATTGAACAGAGCAAGAAACAAGAAAACAGAACTAAGAAAAAGTGCATTTTCTCCGAGGGAAGAAGGCTAGGGAGAAAGCGCAGAGGGGAAGGTCTTTGGAAGTGCGAGGGTATAGATCAGACAAAATTCAACAAGAATGTACTGTGGGGGGCAGGTGGGGAAAGAAAAGCAAAACTATACACAAGAAGATGGGAGAGCACAGAAAAGGAAATGTATCTATTTTGCCCGGGGCAGGACCTCAGTTTAGGTGTTGCGTAAGTATAGTAAAATCCTTTGGTAGAACACACATTCATGAGGACAGGGGAGTTCCTCCTTTGATGTGGAAACAACTATTGAGAAAATCCATGACTCCCCTGCCCAAATCTCCTGATGTCATAGCTGCTCTGCAAGCCTGTTTTGGCTCTGCCCTGCAAGGGTGTGAGGACCCAGGCGATGAGGGTTGGAATGTGATTGAGTACTGAGGCTCTAAGTTGTACGACTCTAATGACACACCACTGGGGTACAGGGGGCTGGGGGATAAGGCGGAGGCCATTTTTGTGTGTTATTTTCTGGAGTCTGCTTTGGAATTTTCCCATATTTCTCTCTACTGAACAATAGACATTATCATTTTCATATGTCCTGAAAGTTGAAGCAAGATGTGGAAGATTCGATTGTTGAAGAGCAGTATTCTCTAGCTGCACTCTTCAGAGATTTCCAGCACTTTTGGAAAATGCATCACCCAAGAGTTTAGTCATTGGTGGTGTCTTATTTCTAGGGATGGCCTGATTTCCAATGCACTCTCCCACCCCAGTGGATCTGCTTGGCTGGGGAAGCTCCCACTGGCTTCAAGTGGTACAGAGAGTAATGCCAATATACGGAAGAATGAAGTCAGACTGATGATGAGTTTCTATCATCTTCCCTAGGTCTGTGTCATCACTGCAGAAAGTGAGCTGCTTCTGGGAAACTGATATACAAAGAACTGTTCAAAAGACCTAGGAGCTGGATCTGGAATTTTGACTGGAAGGGGTGTTTCATAGCTAAACATGGTGTCCAGTCAGCTCTCATCTATTTTCTGAGACAGTTCTGACTTCAGTTACCACGTGTTCTATTGCAGCTTTGCAATTCCCTTCCCAACACTAAACCACACATACTAGTTAGCAGTTTGGCTCAGAACAAAAGTCATATTCACCCTTACCATAACCTTATGTAAAAACTTCTATCTTCTCTATTATTATAAAGCGAGGTTTGGGGAAACCCTTATTTGTCAAGCATTGAATGTCTTTTTTTTGGACTCTGAAGATTTTTGCAGACAGCAATGCCTGTCATGTGGCCCAACAGACCATGCTCCATTCAGATGTTGCTGACTCACGGATCTCACACATCCAAGATTAGTAGATGGAATGTAGGAAAATGCCTACAGCGGCAGCCAGACCCTTGCTAATGAAACCATGGCAGTGACTGCATGACTAGAAAACCAAAAGTTCATTTATTTTCATGAAGCTTTCATCAGACATTTAGCAGAGAATCTGGGGTGAGAGAAGGGAATGAACTGAAAAAATAGGCAATGTGATACCCAGACAAGATTCCTAGCTGGGGTCCAGCAGAGCTCATGGGCCTGATGTATTCAAATTGACCATTGACTGAGATGTCAGAAGGGCTTCAATTTTATGGAGCAATTGGTGCTATGCTAGATGGAAATCAATACCTGCAATCTAAATTTTGCATTCTGCGTGTTGCCAGTAGAAGTTAGATGTCTGTTTCTCTTTCTTGGACTGATTTTCTTTCTGCAATCAACATAATGAGAAAGAAAATAATGCTTATAAATGAAGTCAGCATATAGCACTGGCTGAGCCGGAGGAAGTTGGCAGCTGCAGAAATTCTGTTTTCAGTTTACATTAAGCGGCATTAATTGCACTGCTATGCAACTCAGTATAACTACAGAGTCGTGGATCAAAATTCTGTTCTTATTTAAGGGGCGAGTGTGGCTATTGGGTGCGGAGGCCAGGCCCCCTTGGTCATCTCTCAGCAAAGGCTGTATCTTTTAGCCCTAGGACCTTATTCTAGGCCAGAAGTGTTGAAGTTCATCCCCTTGGCCAAGAAGCAAGCCAAGTCGGGAACAGCACAGGGGCACCTGGTCTACCAGGTAAGCCAAAGCCATTTCCTCTCTAACCCAAAGAGTGAGGTGTGTGGATTGTGTCTTAAGCCAGAAACCTTTCCTGTAGGTCTTAGGGCTGGCTTTGAAAATGAGGTCACTACCAAGTTGAGATTTTCTGATTTTCCTGTTAAGTCTAGTAGCATTACAGGCCAATGCAACATCTAACAAGAATGGCCAGTTTGTGGTTCCACTTGTGAATAAGGTGAGACAGGCTCTAATAACTCCTGGCCAGGTAACGGGAATTTCTCAGCACATCCCTGCTAACCAAGATGTCTTGACAAGAGAGAAAGAGTGGTATTTTAGCCTCCTTGCTACCATTAACCAGCTATGGGGCCTCAGACAAGGCAAACTGTTAACTCTCTGACCCTCCCACTGGTGTTTTGTAAAGTGGAGATAGCTTAGCTGCCAAAAAGTAAGGGCCTAACTTAGTAGACTCTAAGTTCTTCTCAGCTCAAAATCTGGGGTCCAGGTATATTTTTGGTATGTTTCTGAGGGTGGAGACCTTGATTTTATTTCATTATCCTCAGTACTTGGGACATGGCAAGAACTCGTTCATGATGGATTGAATAAATAATTAAATAAGTATAATTATAATGTTCAAGAAAACTATATTCTTGCAAATAACCCACAGTGAAACTACCCAATTTAACATATGTTTTGGCAAAGAATGAGATTCAGCCAGACGGTTCTGCATACCAAGGGGCCCAGCCAAGGGCAGAGTTTTCAGAAGCAATGAGGAAAAAGTGAACAGATGGGGACACTCCTACCTTTCACAGAGCTTGCGAGCCTGGGAACACAGGCAAGTATGCAGTTACTCCCAGAAAAGCCAGGCTGTCTTGTTTGTGCAGATTAGTGAAGACTTAAGGCTATCAGAAATGATCATTTTGTAGGTATGAACTTGCCTCCTCCCTCTTCAAATCCCTTGAAACAATGGTCCTATAACATCAGAAGAAAGATACATTAACTCATTCCAAGATTATGGGCAACTCTGTGTGATTTGGGTACAAGACCAGCAAGGATAGATGGAGACTCCTCCCTGATGCTCAGATGCAGTGCAGGTCCTTGGAGCTATGATCTGATCTGTGGAAAGAGGAGGGGATCCTGTCCCAGGGAGCACTCAGGAGGCTTGACCATCAACTGAGAAGCTACACAGGGCCCAGAGAAGTCTAAGGCAGTAGGGTCCTGTCAGGGGAAATGAGCTTCAGCAGACGGAGGCAAGACATCAAGGTGTATTTCAACCTATTAGTGACAGCTCAGTTATTGTGAGGCTTCCTTGGGGACCCATTTTATCAGCTTCCTACCACAACTATATTTGGGGTTATGTGCTTCCTGTGTTAATAGTCAGACATGCCAAGTCAAGCCTGCTGCATACAGGTTACTCTGACACCAAGGCACCTGGCCTAGGAGGTGAGTGGGGACTGAAATCCAGGCTGGTCTCCACTCGCTACATCACAGGACGCAGTCCTGGGTGTGTTCCTCAGTGGGATACCGTGGCTAAGTCACTTATCCTTGGAGCTGCATCTGCCCAGAGGAAATGTTTCCTAATTTGTCAGGTCAGGGAGTTATGTGCCGATTAATCTCCACTTCCTCCTCCCCAGCCAGACCCATTCATTGACCTTCTCTGCCCTGTTCTGTGCCCCACATGGTGGCCCCTACACAAAGCATCTGAGACTTTCTTACCTTCTGGCTGCCAGTGGGGTTTGGCCACCTGGAATCACCAGTAGGAGATGAGACACCCTCCCTTGCACATGCTCCCTCCCTGACCCCCCGTGGTTCTGACAGTGTTTGTGGTCCTGCTGGGCAGCCTCTCCCACACAGCTCTAGCTCTCATTGGGGTCTAGCAATGCTATTCCCTCCCTTGTTCTTTTAGGCCTGTGGGTAATAAAGGCCTTCACTGTTGCTAGCCCCTGGGTGCCTCATCAACCCTTGTGGGTTCCCTTCTCCCTGGCCACACCTCTGTAAAAGGCCCTTTTATTCAATTCTGTTCAATTAAATCCTTTTGCCTCCATCTTCTCTTTCTGGTTGGAACACTGACTGATAGAGGGGACCTTTTTCTAATCTGCACAGATGGACCACATAGGCTAGCAGAGACCAAAGTGCACAGGTGCACTTTGAAATTCAAAACAAATATTTACCATGTCACCTATGTAAAATGGTAGCAATTATCATAATACTTATTTGATAGGGTTATTGTGAAGATTAAACGAGACATATAGAACGGTTTGCATAGTGCCTGGCACAAAATAAGTGCTCAATAAGTGGTAGTTATTTTTCTTAACGTGTGATCATTGGAAATCCCACGTAGCCTTCAGTGTTCACTCAGCTCTCCCTTCATGCATGAAGCATCTGCTGAGCACTGTAGTTCCCACAATGACTGCCTTTCTCTAAATTTCTATCATATTAATTGTCTATAGAATTAATTTGGCTTCATATACTTTCACCCACTGTTTTTTTAATATCTACTATGTGCAAAGTACATAGTTCAAGATATGTTTCCTTCCATCAATGAGAACATGGGCATAGAGAAAAACATTTATTGAGTATACACGGTGTGTCAAACACTGTTAGGCACTTTCCATGTCCTTTAAATTTCATAACAATTCTATGAAGTAAATACTGTTAGTCCAATAAAATGTCCAAGTCTCCTGGGCAGTAAGTGGTAGGGAAGGGTTCAAATATGTGTCTTTTTGCTGCAAAGCACTAAGAACTCTTCAGTCTATTAGACGAGATGACATATAACCAAGTAACTATAATTCGAGATAGTTATATGCTGCCTTATCATTAGGAAAATTGTGTGCTAGAGATGGACAGAGAAGATGGGCATTAACTCCCTGCCAGGTGTTTATCCAATACCATTAAAAGATAGAGGCTAAGCCCTGGGATGTGGAAAGAAACACAACCAATCCTTGTTTGGAGGGAATTAGATTCTAATAACTGAGCCAGACCCGTGGAAAGATAACCTTAACATAATCTGGAAAATAGTGAAACTATGATTGGGTTTGGAGAAAGCTTCCTGGAAGAAAGAGGATTTGAGCTATATCTTAAAAGATGATTCAAGTTAGCTCGTTGAAGAAATAAGGACAATACGTTCAGGTAAAGGGAAAAGCATGAGCAAAAGCTCTACCTATACAGTTAAATACGCTCAGTCATCTGTGCACATGTATTTGACATGTTGTTATTGTCAGTGACCTGAGGATAAGAGCTATGCCTCCTTTCCAACCTTGTCCTAACACCCCATTCAACTCAAGGCTGAGGGCACAGGAGGAACTCCACAAAATCTTTTGTTTGAATGGATGAATGCCTTACTCTCCTCTGGGAGATACAGAAGGAATAAGTGGTACCGCTGTCTCCCTGATTTCAAGGCCAATGCCAAGTTGCTTCCAGACATCAGGGTTGAAGCACATAGCTAAAGACAGGCAATATTTTTAAGTGGCAGAGCTCATCATTGGTGTAACTGGAAATGGACTCCAGGTTGGCTGGTGTTGTATTGACGTTAGCACACTATTTCTCAAGATCCAGCAGCCCTGGTGTCTAAAGTACCCTCAAAGCTAACTTCAACACATTCAGGAGACAATTTCAACAGAACCTATGAAGGACATGAATGCACTTCCCTAATTTCAACAGGAGCAAACCAGAAACATGTGGAAAAACATTATGTTCAGATGACTTATTTATAAATCTTCTCTTTCCTCCCATGAATATATCCAGTCATCATGGCCTTTGATCATTTAGAGTATTAAATAACCTCAGTCATTAGAAGCTAACTTTAAATTGTACTTGAAAATTTCTTTGACTTTAGGGGGAATTTCATTCTATAATTGTGCATTGTTCTTATTTCTGATGCTTTAACAGATGAAAACTGTCCATAGGAGATAATTCAGCAAGTTAGTTATCCTACTGCCAAGCAAAACTAAAGTCCGTATCAGCTGTGAGAAGATAATTGAATTTGCCTAAAAATGTCATTTTCAGAATGGCTTATATCACATATCAAAATTATTTTAAAATCTTAACTAGGTCACTGTGGGAACCTGTATAAGTGATGTGCAGCTGATCTGCAGTTCTGAAAACTGAAGCTATTTTCTAATGCTATGTACTTTTTAACTAAAGTACTAAGTATCTCATTCAAGTGGCAATAGGCGGTTAATCCTCTACAAAAGTTCTTGGATGTATTCCTTGTAAATGCTAATTATTAAGAAGAAAATGTTACAGGGTTTCTTAGGAAATCAATACTTTATTATGTAATAATTGCATCTGCAAGTTTAATGTTCTCCATAAGCCCCAGCAAAATGAAAAAGGTCACTGGGTGAGATGGTGCAAATGGTCCTTGCCTGACCTGGAAAATCTTTGAGAATTTGAGGCCTAGTAAAGTGCCGAGATGTCATTAAAATATTTTCACAAGTACAACATTTATTATGGAAACCAAATTGCAAGAACATCTGTCTGGATGACACTTTGGCCCAAAGTTGGACCTAAACCTGGTAACAGTTATAATTGAAACTGTGGCTTCATTTTTCTCCCCAGATCTTTGATTTTTCCTTTGCCTCACAGAGCAATTTATTTCTCAAAGCTACAGCAGTTAACTTTTGTTTTCCTAAGCCTTCCTGGGCAAAAATCCCAGCTCTTCCAGTTTTCAACCAAGAAGTTATGGAAGGCAGGAAGGCAGGGAAGGAGCCCTCGAGGAGACAGAAGAGAGCTCAAAATCACTCTTCCAAGAATTTCTGGGTCACTGTCTAATTGATACGCCTATTGGCAAGCCTCAGATTTAAGTTTCTTCTGAGTTCACAGGCAGTTCTTATTCTGCACCCAGCCATGTGTGAAGACTCAAGGCATTGAACATGGAACCCCAAAAAACCCAGCCAGTTCCACTTAAAGCACTCAGGCTGGGGAACTATACCATAGCAAAATACCCCAAACAATTGTGTTTCCATTATGATCTTCGGCCTAGCATTTATTATCATTTTTTATTGCACACTTTTAAAGGCAATGGTCCATTTTACTTAGATCATTAATTTGCAAAAATCATGAGATATGAGCAGAGATGGTGTTTTTTATGGGCCATGCTACACCTCTATAGGACCCCAAAGGAAATGAGGTGTGGGTTTTAGCACATTATAGGAAGAGGCCCTGGGACCACAAGCTCCATATTCTTTAAGAAATAGAATAGACCAAAGTACTTGCACAGGAACGGTACAGCTGGATGAATGGAGAGATGCATGAATAATGGACAGCCTGAATAAATGAATGGAGAAAGAAGCAATAGAGGGAAACTCTGACCAGCAGTGAGGCGTAGGCGGAAGACCCCTGGACACAGAGTCTGGAGATCCTGGGTCCACATATGGCCAGTCACTTACCAGCTGTTTGACTGCTGTCAGTGAACTTCTCAGAATGTACCTCACCTTTGCACCTGCAAACTAATAATAATAATAATACCTATTTCATAAGACTGGCAGGCAATGGAGCCCCAAGAAGTCAGGTCATGGGCTGCAGAGCCAGACTGCCATGGTTTAAATCTGAACTTCTCTCCCTTGTTTGCTCTGTGAACTTAGGCATCTTATCCCCTCTATATTTGTGTTTCCTCATCCACAGAATGGGGATAATGTACTAAACTCCTAGGGATGGGGGTGAGCATTGGATAAATTAATACCCATAAAGTGCCTGGAAGAGTTTCTGGTACATAATAGGCTAGATGCATTACAATAATATTACTATTTTTGCATATATAATAGTGTTACATAGATACACTTTACATTATGTTAGTTATCATTATTGTTATTATTATAGTTAGGATTATATAAATTATGATTCTCAGTCTCAATCGAGAGGATCGAGCCTAGCCGATTTAAGTAGAAAAGGATATTAAGAAGGTCATAGAGAATCTCCTGGATAGTCAGGAGCCCAGGCTTGTTTATTATATAGTCAGAACCAAACAGTAATAAGATCCAACTATATCCCTAAACTGTTATAGTGAAACACCGCTGCCTATATCTCCAGGCATTGACTACCCTTGAGAGTTGAATCCAAGAGCTTTGCTACTGCTATCTGCACTTTGCTATCTGCTATCTGCATACCCAGAAGATCCAATTTCTCTTTGCATAGAAACAACCTCTTATTTCTCCAAGTCACAAATAGGATGCCTCTAATTGGTGGAATCAAGGCGATTTGTCTCTATCCTAGCTGCAAGGGAGTCTGGCAAATGTAGTCATTAGCTTTCCAACCTGCACAGTAGAGAAAAAACTAAGAAAAACTAAGGAAAGCTAAAAGAAAGTTGGAGTGAGCCAACCTAAAATGTCTTCTATAACGATTTTTAAATAAAAGATAGGGTTGGTAGTTACTTTTGATCAAATAAGGTAGAGGTGGAAGATCTTTGATTTGTTTTTCCAAGATTAATTAGGAGCTTCCAAAGATAACTAATAATTATACTTGTAACACTATTGTGTCACATAGGCATAGGCAAGTGGAACTAACCTAATGCTTGGCACCATACCTGTGGACTTGGGGAGGAGAGGAGGTTCCTCCTCTAACATCATTCTTGCCCTATATAGACCAATGAGACAGTCCTTCCTGTATCTTCACTCTCCAGAGGAGTAGATGCAGACTGCATGGTCTGGAAGGGCCTGGGTTGAGGTTTCTCCTAGAGAAGTGACTCTGAAAACTTTAAAGGTACTTTCAAATTACAAGGATCTATGAAGTACTGGTTGCTTGAGGTTATGAGGATTCAGCAAGCAAGGACCGTTAAGGACCATTAATGTAATTAATCATATACTGAATCAACAACATGGTAATTACCTACAAGGCCTGTTTTAGAAATTGTCTGAATATGGGTGAATATAGAGAGTCAGGAAACATGGCTTCTAGTTCTCTCCTACCACTGCTGCATATGTGAACTTCCACAAGTTATTTCAGCTCTCTGGGCCTCAATTTCCTCATTTAAACTCTGATCTCCTATAAAGTATTAGTTTTACCTTCTAGAATGAAATGAACGAAAATCAGGCTGGTCCAACCACGAAGTCCTCAACAAACTGCTTAACAGCAACAATAAACTGCTTCTAATTATAACTATTATCTTTGCAAAACACTTTCATATTGGTTTCCTTATTTGAGCTAGTCAACAATCCTGAGTAGATGGACTAATTCTTATGCTAATTTTCTAGTTGGACAACTGAGTCACCAGGAGATTAGCCCAGCAGATTAATCTAGCTGGATGTCAGAATCTCCAGTGGCCTAGCATGTGATCTATCCTGGAGAATGTTCCATGTGCACTTGGAAAGAATGTATTCTGCTGCTTTTGGATGGAATGTTCTATTATATATCAATTAAGTCCATCTGATCTAATGTGCCATTTAAAGCCAGCGTTTCATTATTGATTTTCTGTCTGGATGATCTGTCCATTGCTGTAAGTGGAGTGTTAAAGTCCCTTATGATTATTGTGTTACTGTTGATTTCTCCTCTTATGTCCATTAATATCTGCCTTAAGTATTTCGGGTGTTCCTATTTTGGGTGCATATATATTTACAATTGTTGTATCTTCTAGGATTGATCCCTTGATCATTATGTAGTGTCCTTCTTTGTCTCTTATAACAGTCTTTTTTTTAAAGTCTATTTTGTCTGCTATAATTATTGCTACTCTGACTTTCTTTTGATTTCCATTTGCATGGAATACCTTTTTCCATCCCCTTACTTTTACTCTGTGTGTGTCTCTACATCTGAAGTGAGTCTCTTTCAGGCAGCATACATAAGCGTCTTGTTTCTATACCCATTCAATCACTCTATGTGTGTTGGTTGGAGCATTTAGTCTATTTACACTTAAGGTAATTATCAATATGTATGTTCTTATTGCCATTCTGTTAACTGTTTTGAATTTGTTCTTGTAGGTCTTTTTTTTTTTCTTTCTTCAAAGATATGTGCAAGTGATATGATCAATAAGGGATTAATATCCAAAATATATAAACAGCTCATGCAACTCAACATCAAAAGAACAAACAACCCGATTAAAAAATGGGCAGAAGTACTGAACAGACATTTTTCCAAAGAGGAAATGCAGATGGCCAACAGGCACATGAAAAGATGCTTAACATGTCTATCATCAGGGAAACGCAAATCAAAACCACAATGAGATATCACCTCACACTGTCAGAGTGGCTATCATCAAAAAAGAACACAGGGCTTCCCTGGTGGCGCAGTGGTTGGGAGACTGCCTGCCGATGCAGGGGACGCTGGTTCGTGTCCCAGTCTGGGAAGATCCCACATGCTGCGGAGCAACTAGGCCCGTGAGCCATGGCCGCTGAGCCTGCACGTCCGGAGCCTGTGCTCCGCAACGGAAGAGGCCACAACGGTGAGAGGCCCACGTACCGCAAGAAAAAAAAAAAAAAGAACACAAATAACAAATGTTGGTGAGGATATGGAGAAAAGGGAACCCTGGTACACTGTTGGTGGGAATATAAATTGGTGTAGCCACTGTGGAAAACAATATGGAGGTTTCTCAAAAACCTAAAAATGGAACTACCATATGACACAGTAATTCCACTCCTGGGTAAATATCAAAAAAAAAACCACGCCAAACCGCTAATTTGAAAAAATACATGCACCCCAATGTTCATAGCAGCACTATTTACAATTGCCAAGGTATGGAAGCAATCCAAGAGTCCATCAACAGAAAAATGGATAAAGAAGATGTGGTAAATATATACAATGGAATACTACTCAGCCATAAAAAAGAACGAAAATTTTGCCATCTGCAGCAACACAGATGGACTTGGAGGGCATTACGCTAAATGAAGTAAGTCAGACAAAGAAAGACAAATACTGTATGATATCACTTATATGTGGAATCTAAAAAATACAACAAACTAGTGAATAAAATAAAAAAAGAAGCAGACTCACAGATGTAGAGAACAAACTAGTGGTTACCAGAGGGGAGAGGAAAGGCAGGAGGGGCAATATAGGGGTAGAGGGGGGGAAAAAGGGTTATTATGGGATTCTATGAAATCAGGTGTGCAAATCTTTTGAAAATTGTAAAGCGCTATAGAATTTGAAGACTCTTTCATTCAATAAAAAAGAATAAAACAATAAAAATTAAAATAAAAAAAAGGAATCTCCAGTGGAGCTTTGTAAAGCTATAGGTTCCTAGTCCCTCCTCCAAAACATATTAAGTCACAATATCTAAGAATGGAGCCCTCGAGTCATCATTTTTCAAAAACTTGCCCAGTTGATTCTCAGGCAGCTGTACTGGGCATCCCTAGATCAGGGGTTCTCAAAGCGTGGGTTCCCCAGCAGCAGCAGCAGCATTATTTGTCAGAAATGGAAATTCTCAGGCCCCCTACCCCAAATCTACTGAATCCAAATCTGAGAGGAATCCAGAGACCCAGATGTACACTATGGTCTCAGAATCACTGGTCTAGATTAAAACAGGTGACGTAGCGATGAAGACAACAGACTCTCAAGCCTTCCAATTTAAACTGAATCCCGTCTCTGCCGCTTCCTGGTTGTGGGATCTTAGGCATCTGCCTACTGTCCCTGGCCTTGGTTTACATTTGTAAAATGGAGATGAAGCTAGTTTTCTCTTCATAGGGTTATTATGAGGAATAAGTTTGCTAGAATTAGTTAAAAACTAACAATAGTGTCTTACACAGAGTAAGAGCTCAAATAAAAGTTAAGGTTCTTGCCCAGGAATAAAGCTATGAATGGAATGAAAAAGAGTGGAGAAGCAGCTTAGGAAATGAAATCCTTGGGGAGAAGCAGCATTGGGGGCTTCTATCTAGAACATGAGGCCAATGACCCTGTTCGCATATTCTAAATGACTGCGGGGGTTGGGGGAGAATGTGAAGAACAACTTGAACGAGCAACCCACCTGGAGTCTGGAACAGGCCCTCACTTGTAGGAGCCTTAATGGTGTGCTGAGAAGAGCACAGACCTGTGTCGGCCCACCCTGGGCTGCAGTTTCCTCACTCAAACAACTGAGCTAAAAACAATGACTTGACTTTCTCCATGGAATTGTTGAGAATCGAGCACAGCTATTAGATGTTGTTATATATTTGAAGAGCCAAAGGTCTTAGGCAAGTGTTCAGGATTACCAGCACAGTGTCCTTTCCTAGGCTAAGCTCTTTGGACACTGCACTGGCTCTTTCTGGTCTCTTTCCACTGAGACAGTCCAGTGTAAGAAGATGAAGAACAGTGACCGGAAATTCCACACTTCACGCTAGGAAGTCTGTTAGCTCCCAATCCCAAAGCTGCAGAACCCAGCCATCAGCCTGGGCTGGGCCAGGCCAGGGTGTTTACCTGGTGCAGCTGTTTGGCCTAGGATATAGATAAACATATGGAACACTTAAGATACATTTCTAAGCCAGATAAGTTGTAATAACAGCCTCAAAGGGAAGCCTCACTTGTAAATATCTATTTGGGGACCTTAAAAAAATATCAATCCAGGTCCTGAGCCTGTGTCATAGCTGAGATCCTCTTCTGATCCAAGGCTGGCTGTGTGACTTTTCTGGGACAGAGCAGGCAGAGCAAAGCCCAGGGAGGCTAGTTGCTGCCACAAACATTTGTTCTCTCCATAAAGATGATGACAAGCACTCTTGCTATCGACAGCCTCTGGAGCTGTGAAGCTTCCTCCGGCACACGGGCCTCCTCCTCTCTCTGGCGAAACTGCAGATCCTGTGGTCCTTCCTTCAAGTCCTTCGTCTGGCCCTTCGAGCTATTGCTGGGTACACGGCGTTTCGCTTTACCTGCACTCAACCATGGTCTGATCTTTCTGCTTGGATGACTCCATGCTCCAGAGAGCTTGAGAACTTGTCACCAGAGACACAGCTGGTTTCTTCACATGCTGACTCCGGGAGCTTGGGCAGGAGAAGCACCTGCTGGCGGTTTGCTTCAATGCTTCTTGGCCTCGCCCGTGTGGCCCAGAGGCCTGCGACTGGAACATCTCCCCATCCACCACTGCATGGCCTGTGCCCGCAGTCGGTTTCTCCAACCAGCCCTCGACTGTGCAAAGACCATCGCGTTCTGGGGAGAGCAGGTCCCACCACAGGTTGGCAAACACCTGTTGGTATCGTAACTCAGCTTGCACCAGGCTTCAGTGACCTCCTCTAGGGTCATTTCCTAGTTTCCTTCCTTGACCCGGGGACCCGGCTAAAGTCCCTGTTTACAGAGGAAGCTAGAGCCTCCGGAAACAGGAACCATCTGTCCGCTTCTCCAATCTGAATGAAGTTTTAAATTTGCTGCCTTGTAGATTATTCAGGAATCCAGTCTGATTAGACTTTTACCCAATGGAAATCATTTTCAATACCTGAAACACTCATTAAATTTCTGTGCTCATGGAAACCCATGAGGGGCTGATGGTAATGACAGACCCTGCCCAGCTCCCACCTATCCTATCTGGCCCCTCCTTAGGCCACCGAACCCATGACTGCAGCCTCAGCTTCATGGGACCCAAAGGAACAACTCTGATCCTGGAAAAGTTGAATTTAAGCAGTTCTAACTCAGGACTCTGATGGCCTCAAATCACTTGCTTCCACTGTGGTTCCCAACTGTGTCCCTGTGTTGCCAAGGCAGGATATTTTTCTTATTTCTGAGACCCAGGCCCCTCTGTGCCCTACATCACGTGACTGGGCCTCTGCCTGAAGTTGTTCCCCAGGCCCTTAGGCCCTGCCCACTCCTGCTGGGCTCTCTTCTTCCTTTCAGTGAAGTCTTGCTCTTGACCCGAGTCTACAGCTGGGGCCCTAGTTGCTAAAAGACTTCCCTGGATTACGAGGCCTTCTCCACTTGACACCTTGCCGTATCAATCGTGACCTGCTGTTGCCTCGTTCTTCTGATGCCATATATTGCCCACAAGCCTGGAGTTCCTGGCACTTGATCTATTCCAGTAGGCAGATCAAAGTTCAGTCCTGGCCTCTTCCAGGCTGCCCTATCTGATTGCAGTAAAAAACAAACAAACAAACAAATACCCCATCATACCCTAAAATAGGACAGTAGATTGCAGGCTTGCATAGTATATCTCCTGAGCAATCACAGACAGAGATTCATTTTGAAGACATTTACTAAGGCACAAAGTAGGCACTGAAGAGATGCTGGAGGAACCGATGAATAAATGGAGCTTGTCTGCCCATGAGAGATTCGTGATCACTCAAGGAAGAAAGCTCAGATACTACCTTGTGTCCCGAAGGAAGGAATCCTTTAACTTGCATTATGCAGAAGAGGGTCCTGGGATAAGGACAGGAATCGTAATGCTCAGGCTGCTCAGTCAGCCTCAGACTGCAGGTGTCCTTGGAGACAGCCCACCTGACAGGCAGTGGACTCAAGGACCCGGAGATGAGGACAAAATAAGTAGGGAGATGGAGAGATAGAGACAAAACTCACCCTAACCTGATGACCTGATGAGCAGGATTAGAGAGACAGGAAAGCCAGGGGCTCCTTTTCTTAAAGAAAAGAAAGCAATTAACCAGAAAAATAATAGCTCCTACCACTGGTATCAGACACTGGTAGTGTCTCCTACCACGCCTCCAGTTGGTCTCCCTCTGTCTGTCGAGGTACAGAATGATGGGAATGAGAGTGACACAAGAGAAAGCAAGCAGAACAATTTTCATGTGTCCAGGAGCCTCCAAGGCTGTGGGGAAGGAAGAAGAAAAGGAATCTAATGCTTCCAGAACACTAAATGCTAATCCTGGTGAGAAGCAGGTGCGTGAGAGAAGAGGATTCCAAAGGCTGCTCTGCTTTCAACTCTCACCTGCTGAGAGTGTGGGCAGCAGAAGGAAGGGGAGCTGGGTTCTTTCTGCTCTCTGGCCAGAGATAACTTTATTCAGGTGTTCTGAGGGGGCCATTGGGCAAGGAGTTAGGAACAGCTAAAATGCTAAGAGGTTCCTTTCCCCTCACTGTTCATGGGCATGCCAGATTCTGAGAGATTCCCCATAGCAGAGAGCTGCCAGATAAAATACAGGATACCCAGTTAAAATGTGAATTTCAGATGAACAACGCATAATTTTTAAGTATGAATATGTTCCATGCAATATTTGAGACATACTTATTCTTTAAAAAATTGTATTGTTGATATAAAATTCAAAGTTCACTGGGTACTCTATACTTTTATTTGCGAAACCTGGCAACTACCCACAAACAGATTCCTCACCCAGCCGCAGAGGTGTTTGATGATGTGACCAGCACGGAAAACAGGACTCTGGGCTATGGGGGAGGGGGTGAAATCAGGAAAGTTCATGCTTCTGAGGTTATACACTTGCTGAATCTGCTCCCATTTTCTTTCTACTAATCCAACCCTCTCCATTCCTCACTCCCTAGTTCATATCCCACCATCCTTGACTACCTCTCCCACAGGAAGACATACTACCTAAATTCCCCTGGGGTAAGATACCAGATTGTAATTTTTCTCCAGTGATATCATGTGTGCACATTTTGATTGGGACTCTTCCTTCTACGTCTACTTCCTTCCACACCCACCACGTTCCCCTAAACACATACATCCCACAGCTCGAGGGTCAGGCACACCATGAGGGTTAAATTTTACATTCAGGAGTGTTCCGAAGTAAAGGAACCTCGGAGATCACCTAGTCTCACTCCCTAAATTTGCCAACAGGGAGAACCTGAGACCAGAGAACAGAAGGGACTTATCTAGGAGCATGATGCTTATCAAGCAGAGAGGGAAGCACACAAATTCTGATTCACTGGCTTCACTCTAGAACTTTCTACTACGTCAGTGCTTTGTACAATACTGAGCAAATACAGGCATTCTCAGTAAATATTTAAGCAAACTAATGAATTCATAAATGAATAAACTATGAAATCAATGCTTTATGATTGATTTGCTAACTGTATAGTGGCTCTATCCTCAGGGAGCTTCTTGGCCCCTGAAATGGTAAACGTAAGCAATGAAATCCAGCCATCTTTCTGGAAGCGATGTTCTGTGTTTACAGGAAATAGGTAGCATGAGTGCCATTTCCTTCCACAGGACAAGGCTGGCTAAGTCTGGGCTGAGTTGGGTAGTAGCAAAAAGCAGCCCCCTCACTGGGCAAAGGCTACACTAAATTGCTGCATGTATAACTACAGAAACTCTAAGGAAAAAAATTTTTTTTAAATATTTTAGCTAGCTATGTGATCTTTAACAAGGTAATAACTGCCCCAACCTTTGGATTTCTCATCTGTGAAAAACATAAATAAAAGAAAAAATTACCAAGATAAAATAAATATCATTTTACTCTGCCAGGCACCTTCTCCTATAGATACTCAATAAGTGTCCATCGATTTCTTTTCTTTCCCTAAAGAGTAAACCTATCTTCTTTGCCAATAGTTTTTTAAAAAGGTACTCTTTCTGTGTTTTCATAAGGCCACTGATTTTCAAAATTTGGTCCCCAGTAGCAGCAACAGCAGCAGCATCTGAAAACTTGTTAAAAATGCAAATTCTTGGGCTTCAAGGTAAACTTACTGAATTAGAAACTCTGGGGGCTGGACCTAGTAATCAGTGTTGTAACAAACCCGCCACATGCTTCTGATGCACACTCAAGTTTCAGAACCACTGTGCTAGGCTGACGTTTCCAGCAGTATGGTCCATGTACCTCACACATCAAAACACTCCTATTAAAATTGCTAATTTCTAGGCCCTACCCCAGACTTGCTAAATCAAAAGCTCTTGTGGGGAAGCAAAGGAGTCTCCTTTTTAACATGTCACCCAGGTGACTTTGATGCACTTAAAGGTCAAGAACAACTTGGCAAATTGGTGTCAAAATAGCAAGTGATGGCATTTCAGCATTTGTGGAGGTCAGATCAGAATTCCCTTTTCCCCTTCTTTGTGACCCCAGAGACTCAGCAGGAGATATAGCTGCATAATCAATGCCAGTTGGCTCTAGAGGAGTGGGCTAATGGCTGTGTGGTACCCCATCACCTTGGGAGAAATATATTTATCAGTGATCGATGGGAACACACCTCACCATCCAACCTGCTCTCCTAACCTGGAATGGCTCAGACCCAGTCACTTGTTCCAAGTGGCAGAGCCCAACTTGCTCTGACAAATCAGTGGTTTTTTAAAAATGCACACACAAAGTCAAAACAATATCCTGGAAATGTTTTTCCTGGTTGTGTAACTCCTCGCCTTATCTGGTGAGAGCTAGTCAGGGAAGACATAATATACGCCCTCAGTGTTAATTCAACAAAACTCTTTCCTTTCATGGACCCTGAAAGTGCACGCTGGGTGACAGGAAACTAGGCAAAAATTTTGGTCAGTTTTTCTCTACTTTGAAAATTAACTGTCGAAACACCTTTTCTTTTATCCCTTCAAATTGGCCATCTTCTTGAGGGTGATGAAGTATGGTGATGACAACTCAGGTGAGGTTCCTATCTACAAATTCCCTCAGCACAATGACAAAAATGCAAATGTATTGTTAGTGAAAGTCTTTTCTAGTTTCAATGTGATAGAACTAGGAGTTCCTTAAGCCATTTTGTGAATGAACGGTTTTCCCCAGTACAGCTTGAAAATTTTATGTGGATACTGAAGTAGATTTCTTAGTCATTTCTCCTAAGTCTATAAGATCAAACATTGTGTCAATTCCAGTTAAAGACAGATGTCACTAAGGTAAAGTTTACTTATGATCAAGAGACCCTCAACCATCCAGTACATGGTGATGATAATTATAAAGGCAAGATTTCTTTCAGGGCAAAAACACCAAAACAAAATGAAATAAAACAAAACAAAAGCAAAAACCTACCACAGAGGTTAACTCATAAAAACATCGTTACAGAGACATTTGTGAGACACTGATTCCTGCAAGAACAAAAAGGGCTTCTTCATTCCTTTTTCACACAGCTCCCCTTTGTAAATGACATTCTGAGTAGTAAGCAACCAGGCTCCAACGCTATCTTCCACTTGGCGCCTACACTGAACTCTCACCCCTAAAGTGGTAAGAACGAGGGACTCGGGCTTGCTATAATGCAGTAGCACAGACTCAGAAGTCAGTAGTCACTTGACATTCCAGGTAGTGCTCTCCTACTGGCAAGGACAGCATCTGGAACTTACTATCATTTGGTGTTTAGAAGTCTGTGGAGTGGTTGCATTTTGTACATGAAGACACAAGATGGAAACTCTCGCTCTAGGAAAACGTTGAAGCTCTTGATGTTCTTTGAGATAAATCTATCATGATTAGTACTTATTTTTCTCTGGGAATGAGAAATGACAGGAGCATGGGATTAGGAATAGCAACAGAGGTAATATTAGCCATTTGATGAAGCATTTACTGACTAATCCTGATGCCAAGTGTGGAACACTGGTCATGTCACTTCACCTTCAGGACAATACTTAAGGTCGGTATTATAGATGCACAGAAAAGTCTCAAGGAAGTTAGATGATGTGGGAGTAGGAAATGTGGGAGTTGAACCCCAATGCTCTGTTAACACTCCTTTGATTCATTACACCCTGTTATGGGCTGAATGTTTATGTCTACTCAAAATTCATTATGAAGTCCTAGCCCCCAGTGTGATGGTATTTGGAGGTGGTGCCCTTGGTAGGTAATTAGGTTTAGGTTATGTCATGAGGGTGGGACCCTCATGATGGTATTAGTGTCCTATAAGAAGAGAAAGAGAGATCTCTCTCCCCATAAGCAAGCACTGAGGAAAGGCCATGTGACCACATGGTGAGATGGTGGCAGTCTACAAGCCAGGAAGTGGACCTTCACCAGACACTGAATATCCAGCACCTTGATCTTGGACTTCCCAACCTCCAGAATTGTGAGAAATAAATTTCTGTTGTTTAAGCTATCCAGTCTATGGTACTTTGTTACAGCAGCTTGAGCAGACTAAGACATATCCCCCATCCCTTTCTTTGGACTACTGGTGCTGTAACATGATAAAGGATTTGCTAGTACTGTTTTTTTTGTGTGTGTGGCATGCGGGCCCCTCACCTCTGTGGCCTCTCCCGCTGCGGAGCACAGGCTCCGGATGCGCAGGCTCAGCGGCCATGGCTCACGGGCCCAGCCGCTCCGTGGCATGCAGGATCCTCCCGGACCAGGGCACGAGCCCGTGTCCCCTGCATCGGCAGGCGGACTCTCAACCACTGCGCCACCAGGGAAGCCCCTAATACTGTTTTTTAAGTCTTTTCACCATTAAATCCAAAATCACAGCGTTCATTTCATTCATTCGCTCACTGGGCCTTTCATGTTGCCTTAGTACCCTGGCTCAACGTGAGCCTGAGGTCACTCAGAGGCTCCCATCACAATTTGATGTCCACACCTGTAGCATTGCTGCTGCCAATTGCTGGTTTGGGGGCTTCCAATCACATGTTATGTCAGTGAGTAAGTACATCAAAGATCTCTTATTTAAATACAAAGCTTCAGGATACAAACACCGCTAAGCAGCCACTAGGTACCCAATTCCTTATTGCTGAGGCCAAGCAAAGAACAAGAATTCTTCTTGCTCAGAGAAGTAAAAGCATAAATGCCTATGAACGACAAGCTCCCCTAAGCACTATTTCTCCAGTCATTCTTTCCTATATCTGACCCAATGAATTGTGATTGGTTCTGAAAGTTTTTCCCCCTCTGGTCACCAACCTCCTAAACGGTAAAGTTATTCAATGCAGACTTATTTTAGTGGAAGTAACAAGGTTAAGTTGCATGAGTGTAGAAGACATTTCCATTTAAATGAAAACTAATTGTTAGACTTGTGTTGGTGGGAGACTTTTATAAGGGACTCAAAATAATGTGGGCAAAGGTGCATGTGGTTCCTGGCTTTCGTGCATCACAAATGCTATCCATTCAGTAACATCACACAGGCTTTTATCTGGCTTGGTATGGAGGATCCCTACAAATTAGCTCCTGTCAACCCCATCGAATAGGGAAAGGAGATAGATAACTTAAAAAACTTAAAGAGCACAGGGTAAAAAGCACAATACTAAGATAATTCCAGAGATACCCTTTCCTTTCTGTCTAGAAAGTTCAAAACTGGAGTCAAAAAATAGTTTGTCTTGATGGATACAAAAGCCAGAGGACAGAGATAAAGACTGGGTTCCTTCCCTTGCGGTCAGTGTCTCTACGCAAGACATTGCACAGCAAGAGAATGTGGGATCTGAGCTGGGTTCTTCCCGTCTCCTCAATTCACAGCAGCAGTTCTCTCCCCCCAGGAATCTCTCAGATGGCTGGTGCTGGGGGTTGTCTGGGCGACATGGTTGTTCAACAGAAACAGAAGTAAGAGCATCCTCCCCTGAAGTTTGTGGTCTCCCAGCCCCCGTGGCCATGTCCCTACCTGCTGCTGCCTCCCCCCACCTCCACTCCGTCCTGTCCCCACTCCCAGTGAATCACAAAGGGATTGACTCAAGCAAACATTTACAGATCTTGTTCTCTTGGTAATCTGAAAAAGCTCCCTAGGTGACTAAGACATGCTTCTGTCCTCCTGTCCCCATATAAGAACCAATGACCTAGCTTCTATCCCCACCCCCATGGAGAGATGAAGAAAGTTACCCAAGATCACACAGCTAAGTGCAGGGCAAGGGGAAACCAGGACCCCCATTCTCCAGTTCTGTGCTTTTTCTACCAAAGCATTCCTCTCATTTTAAGAGAGGGTCTTTTAAGTGATGCCAAATAGAGAGTAAAGTGTGTAAAAAGAGAGGATCCTGCAGGGTTCCAAAAGAGGAAAACAAAGAAACAAAACAGATGAGATACTAGATTTACCTTCCCCTACCTCTGGAGCAATTGCATCTGCTTATAAAGACTTTCAGAATGTAAGGAGAGGGACTATGGGAGGAATGTGGTCTAAGTGTCCTCCTCTGGATGAAGAAATGGACAAAGCAGAGAGCCCCTGGGGCTCCAGCCTTGAGAAGTCTCAGCCGCTGGACCAGGAAGCAAGGCCTCCAGATCCCGAGCCTCACCCAGTCCTCCAAAAGTTTTGACCCAGGGGCTTCCCTGGTGGCGCAGTGGTTGAGAGTCCACCCACCGATGCAGGGGACACGGGTTCGTGCCCCAGTCCGGGAGGATCCCACATGCCACGGAGCGGCTGGGCCCGTGAGCCATGGCTGCTGAGGCTGCGCGTCCGGAGCCTGTGCTCCGCAGCAGGAGAGGCCGCAGCAGTGAGAGGCCCGCGAACCGCAAAAAAAAAAAAAAAAAAAAAAAAAAAAAAAAAAAAGTTTTGACCCACTTCCTGCTCCCTCCCTGACACAGTTGTGTATGTCCTTCTGGTTGGAAAGAAATGCATCAAAGTATCAGGGAGTAGAGCTAGAGATGACTTTAATGTTTTAAAGTATTTCTTGTATTTTCCAAATTTTCCTGAATTTATATTGTTTTTATAATAAAAAACAAATTACTCTTTCAAAAAAAAAGGAAGTTAATGGCTTTTGGCATAGTTCTTTATGAAATGAGACACTCTCTAGTTCTCAACATTTTCCCGAGCTCCTCCTGTGCTTCACAATGGCTGAGTGATTAATGCCTCATCCAATGTAAAGTGAAGGAGATGCAGGACTGTGGGTGGATCTAAAGAGACATGGGAAGTCGTCTTTGTTGCTAGCCTGGTTTCCTTCCAGAAGATTCCTTTGAGGTTTTCATCCATCTATCTATCTACCTATCTATCCATCTTCTATCTGTTGTCCATCATCTGTCTATTCCCTTCTCTGCACTGAAACCATTTGACCCACTCTACAGTGCCAGCTTGATGTCTGAGAAGAATCAGTTAGCTTCTGTTTTGTTTTGTTTTTTAATAATTATATAATTATTTTAAGAAGGCAAACCTGTGAGTCTTCAAATTGCATGGAATGTGAAACAGATGCCACAGCTAAGGACTAGCCCTTCCTTGCAATTTGGCCCTCAAAACAATTTTAACCCTCCCTTTTTCAAAACTAAAAGCTGAAGTGAAGGGACATAAACACACAAGGAGGTGAAACCTTAGCAGCTATTTTCAATCTGAGTTAATTGTTTCTTGAGGTCCTGCAAGTGATTTATGTCATTTATGAGCACGTTCAACTGCCACTTAGCCCCATGGGGGCAGAGATGGATCCAATTTCATGGAGGGGGTGGCTTTTGTTGTATGTTAGTTCCCTCCTGGATCCTGTGTTGATGCTCTTTGCCTGGGATTTCCGACCCAGCCTGTGGCAGTCAGTGTATAGCAGGGGAGGGCTGAGCCAATCAGAGGGATGCATGGGAGACTTGAGAGGACCCTACCATCCCCACCCAGATCTGCAGAAGAGCCTCCTAAGGGACCAGATCATGTCCTTGGTATCTGAGGACATCTGATCTGAAACCAAGAGGGATCAATGTGGGTTCTTTAAGTCTGTAGTCATCTAGACCTAGTCTCTATCTGGATTTAAATGAAAGGTGTAGCTCTGTGTACACCTTGCCCAATTGAGAAGAAGGGAGAACGACTTGGTAGCTTCTAATTCGATACGGCTTTGCAGGGGGTTTAGGAAGGGGTGCTGGGTCTGGGATTTATGAACATAAATCAATCATCAAATGAACGGCCCGTAAGAATAGAAAACAGCCATAAAGGCAGGAGGCTTGGGATATGAATTCTTTTGTTTAGTCCCTCCTAGACACAGCCTACACGTAGCAGAATATGTTCCCTTTTGGAGTCTGCCCTAATTTAAATTTCTGAATTGTCTGTTGATGAAATACCAAAGGGCAGAGTTTTAAAACTATCCCTTGGGGTGAACCTGATAACTAACAGTACCACTTTTCTACACCTGGCATGCACAGTGTGCCAGGAATTATTGGACATGCTTAGGAACTTATCTAACTTACCTATCTTATTTATTCCTTTGACATAGGTATTAGTCTCACTTTACAGATGGGCAAACAGAAGCTTCCACAAAGAAACTTCACACAGCGAAAAAGCTACAGAGCTCCTGCTCTTTAAACTGCCCCCCACTTGCCTAATTCCATCAACCTAGACAGGAAAATTAACTGTCGTTTTCATCAGCTCTTTGAGAAGGCACCGTGTTCGGTGTCCTGGTGGTGGTGGGTCCCCATCCTCTGTGTAGGACACCCATCATTTATCTCCAGTAAAACGGTTTTCTCACTTGACCATGATTCCTACTCTCCGTAATACATGCGGTCATTTCCATCTGAACAAGCACACTGGAGTGGCAAGCTGCAGCCTAACTAGGAGCCAATAGAGAATGTGCAGAAGCAAATTGCCACTAATTTTAATGTGTGCTTAATGCAAGTGGAGTATGTGCTCAGAATGGACTCTATTGCTTTTCTGGGAAATACCCTTCCACAGCAATTGTTTTTAAGTGTTATTTCTGATTAATGATGTGCTATTTTCTCTCTCCCTCCGTTCCTCCCTCCCTTTCTCTCTTTCTTTCTCTTCCTCATTCCTTCCTCCTTCTTCATTAAAGGGACCATAGATAACCTTCCACCTCTCCCTCCCTGTATCTTAACATTTCAGTGTGTCTACTGTGGAAAACAATAAGGAAGTGTGAACAAATAGGTGGTTAAAATGGTCTAAAACCCTCCCTGAGCTGGGAAGATGCATCACCACCTGTGCTCCAGCTTTTGGCACATGCTTGGCAGCAAACTGCAAGACCAGGAGGTCATAATCAGGAAGACAGAAACACAGTACATTTTAATAATCACCTACCTTTTCAATAGCTTTGCGCTTTCAGATGTCACCTCCAGTTACAGGGAACTAAAATCAACCTGCAAGCCCTCTCCCTTTCCACTCCGAGGAAAGAACTGTAGATGACTGGTAACAATTGTCAAAGGGAAAGGACCCATAAATATGAGTTGCCTGCTAGAAGCAATTGAGCAAAATCAAGCTCATCAACTTCCCAGCATGGATTTTATTTTATTCTAAATCAGATACTCATTAATGGGGAACATTCTTTGAATCGTCATTTTATTTACACTAGAGAAATGCAAGACACATTGTCTGGCGAGGGAATGAAGTGGCTCTCTCACCGCTCAGTTGTAGGTATTTCCTTCTGTAGCCTCCTGAATTTTCATGCTAATGGAAAACACCCAGGCCAGAGGCTCGCTAGTAACAAGTTAAAATGGCACTGGAAAGTAAACGGTTTTCTTTGATTTAAAAAAACAAAGAGCATAAAGAACACATGGGATGACAGGGAAAAAAGAAAAATATCTTTCCGGCCTCGTTAGAATCAAGCCATCCAGACTCTGCTACTTAAGGAGAAGCACAGAACAGCACCCTGCAGGGATTGTGGGAGAGGCAAATTATACCCTGGTTTCAGACAGTGCCAGCCTTCTTGTCATCCTACTAGGAAATGCCCATGGGGGCTCCTGTCCTCCTTCCCAGCTGCCATCTAGAGATCAATGCATACCAGGTGCTCAATAAATATCTGTTGAGTGAACATCTGAATTCTGGGAGATGGCCTATCTTTATTAAATGTTAATAAGATTTTAATTCAATTCTAAGCAACACCAAGCTAGTCTCTAAGCAAAAAACTAAAGTCCCCCCTGCTCTGATCTGATGTGGGTATCAAGTCAAGTGAGATCCTCTCCATCCATTCCACCATCACTCAGCTGCTTCTCTAGTTTTTTCCGTGGCTGGGCAGAAACCTCAGAGCTGTGGGTGCTGGCCCCCTTCCAGCCATTCACACTTATGGGGAGCCCTTCCCATCTTCAAGGGGCCTTGGGAGGTGCTCCTCTGAGGATGGTGGAAGGCTGGGTGCTAGGCAGTGAATCACAGATACATTGTTGGATCTTAGTGAGTTTACTTTTTTTAGATCCCAGAGCCACTCAGATTTGGTGTCCACCCTCAGAGGAGCTGTATCCCTGCTCTGTGTTTTCTATGGAGTTACAAAGAGGAAAGCAGACCCAGAGACCTCTGGCAAATCAGTGCACAGAATATCATACAACATGCCAGTATCCGTTATCCACTTTCTCAGGATGCTGTGGTGTTTTCAGGGTTTTGAACAGCCTCTCTTCATCCTATGTTATATTGTTACAGCATTTTCCTATTCAGGAAGGGTTAACCATAATTACCTCATGTTACCCTGACATCAACCCAGTGAGTCAGGTAATATTAGTATCCTTCCAGAAGAGGACACTTCTTTAAAATCATTGCCTTTCTCAAGAATAAGAAGTGGCTTTCTTTCCGCAGCAGCGTGGCTTTCACAGAGATACCTCTGACCTAATAAATTGACCCCTCTCCTCCTGCCCTCCAGAGCTGCCCTGCCTTGTCCATCCTCTCTGTGGCCAAGATGCTTTCTTGGTAGGTGGACTCCAGTTTTGTTTTTTCATGTGACACCTTGACCTAATCAGAGAAAGCACTCTGAATCTCTAAAAATAAATAAGCGTCTGACAAGAAAGAAAAAACAGAAGGGGAGGAGAAATATTGCAGGACTTGAGGATTTGGGAGCACAACCCATGTACAGATGGTATTTAACATTCTCCAAACACCAAGTGCTGGTTTCCAGGCCTGGCTTCTTGTGGTTATTTCCTGGTCACTTTGAACTGACTTATCAAATTGAATAGATTCTTTGATACATATGTTGGTATTTTAAGTCCTGGTGGGAACAAGGTCTCCCATTTGTTTCGTTTTATTCTTAAGAGATGTTTTTTTAAAAACCCTGCTCAGAGAAGGAATCTCAGTCAAAACCCGCTATGACTTTGGTCTTCACCCATTTCAGCGAAGGATGCCAACCACTGGGCTTCTTATTAAGAACAATTCCAGCTGGCTCCATACTCCACAGGGAAGTTAGTTTAGATCCACAAAGGTGCCAGCCAACGGATGGCTGGTAATAGAAGCTTAAGTAGAATGCTGAGCCTTGGGGTGTGAGGGCACAAATTAAGTAACACCCGTCTTCTTCACCCAAGTTCTTGAATTAAATGAAATAAGAAAAATGAGTTAGCATAATGAGTCCAAAACACCATCTTTATTTGAGGTGAGACCCAGGGGAAGGACACAGATTGGGGCGAGAAGCAAGCAGACCTGATAACTTCCTGCACGCCCCCTTTTCTCTCCTATATAGACCCTGTAACAGCTGGCCCATGGGGAGTTCTAGTCTGCAGAGCAGACACTTCTACCCACATCACTGTCTTGGACTGGTCCTGATGGAAAGGGAAGAAGGAAAATGGACAAACTGAGCTCTATCCAGCCAAGAAACAAAAATCAATGCCTGCTGCCCACCAGCCCGGAAATCCTTCTTCTTCTGTGTGAGAAAACCACTTGACCTTTCCAGGCCTCGATATCCTCAGCTCTAAAAGGAGTGGGTTGGGCTGGGGGGGGGGGGGCGAGGGACATGGCCAGGATCCAATCTAGCTCTGAAATCCATGCTTAGCCCCAGCAGTGACTCTGATGGGGCCAAGGCCAAGCCGTGCTTTCATGCTATGCTCTCTCCCTCAAGACATCAGTTCCCTTTGCTGAGGTCCATGGTCAAAGATCACACCCCTGAGACTCATCAATCATCTCTCAGATGATGATGACTGTGACGGTGACTCAGGGCACATCTGTCCCCACCACCAGAAAAATCATTCTAAGTGCACAGGTCAGTGGGAGCATCTCAGTCGACGGACGGCACTTCATCATCAATGTTAGTCCCTGGGAGTATACAGGCCTATTTCCTAATGATCCCAATACAAGACTCAAGAACATTATTATGAAGATTGTGATGCAACACAGTGGTAGAAAAAAGATGAAATAAACAGGGATTTGGGGTCCTGTACCCTAACTTTGGCTCAGCACCAAAAAGCCATGTGACTTTCACACCTCTGAGCTTCTTCAGTCATGTACAAGGTGATGGAATCCAAAGTTTTCAAACTTATTTTCCCCTCTTTTAAAATATAACATCTTACATGGAATATGAATACAGAGCATGATTAAAAATAAATCTGGGGCTTCCCCGGTGGCGCAGTGGTTGAGAGTCCGCCTGCCGATGCAGGGGACACGGGTTCGTGCCCTGGTTGGGGAGGATCCCACATGCCGCGGAATGGCGGGGCCCGTGAGCCATGGCCGCTGAGCCTGCGCGTCCGGAGCCTGTGCTCCGCAATGGGAGAGGCCACAGCAGTGAGAGGCCCGCGTACCGCAAAAATAAATAAAATAAAATAAATCTGCTCTGATAGAAGTGTGGGGAGAGTCTCAGACCCATCCCACTTGATTGCTCCCTTCCCTCTGAAGATCATCCCCACCCCCAAACTTGGTAGCCCCTGAGGTCACAAGGATCATTTGCTCGGGAAGAATTTCCTCGGTGCCAGGCTGCATCTGGGGCCAATGCTGTGTTCTGATGTCACATCCATTTGACAGCCCACCCCGTTCTCCTGAAGCTACATCCCTGACGTTTCTCAGCAACCGTTAAAGAAAACTGAAGGGTATGTCTAACAGTGATTTGGGCCAGTTATCAGAGTTAGAGCATAAAAACCACAGACAAACTATACTTGAGATTCCATCGCAAGAGTAAGTTTTGGCTCAACAGGGAGAGAGAATTAGGGCACAGCCTAAAGGCAGAGTGTTATTATAAAATAATTTACTTTAAAAGATATTCTTCTCACTACTCTCTGTTGCACAACCCAGACTCACGGCATGAGATCTTGACCATAAAATCGTGTGAGGAGGGTCAGGGTCTGCTCCTGAGAGAAAGTGCTTCTCTCTCACAGGAAACATGAAGTCGTTGTGGCCTTCAGAAGAGCTGGCCCCATCCTCCGGTCACCCAGACCCCTCATATATCTCCTCTGCATGTGTTAATTCTTTTGAAGGTGATGGGGGTTCTTCGCACGGAAGATATATGCAGCTGGATGGCGGGAAGTGAGATCCTAATTATCTGCAGCTGACAACCTTTCAGGGCCCATTATAAAAGAAATGTCCGCACCAGGTACTCCGAACCCTCTCTCCCAGCTCCAGGGAGGTTGCGGGAGCAACAAGGAGTGATTCCGAGAGCCTGATTTATCAGGGAAGATTAGAAGAGTTACATCTATGGTCTGGGGAAACAATGACAGAGGGGGAGCAGGCTAATGGGTGACAAAGGGGCAGGAGGGAGAGAAGAGATTTATGTAGCCTGGTACGAGGGTGAGCAACTGGAGGAATGGAATGAAGACAGGAAAGAAAGTCCCAAGTAAATATCGGGGAAACTTTCCTCGCTGATTTATTAGACAGATGAGCAAATCTTCCAAACGAAGCTTCTTTCTCACCGAGAAACAGTGAGTGAGCCTACATAAATGTGTCATGGCCATTTGTCTCTGTCACTGGGGACCCGAAGTGGTATCTAGCAGGGCGTTCCATCTTTCTCTTGAAGATTGTCTTTAAAAGTCAGAATCCACCTTTTTCCCTCCAGGACACTGGGAGGCTCTTAAGGGGCATGTGCCTCTCAAGGCACAATTCTAGGCATAGCCACTTGCTAAGCATCACCAAGACTTACTGTCTACTTTATAATTTTTAGGGGAGCAGAGTGTACTTATCCATAGTCCCCAGCCCAGAATCTCCCTGGGGAGAGGAGAGCTTATGCTTCAGACACAAGCCAGGAAAACACTTTGAAATTCAACTGAGGTCCTCTCAGCAGGGGCACATGGAAATGTTCTGGTGAATCTGACTGCCTACAGAGTACCCCTATCTGACCTGGATCGAGACCCTCTTATGTGCCACTTAAGATCCCCTCAGAGTCTCCTTGTTCCCGATGCCACCGTAGCATCCAGCTCTGCGTGAGCTCTGACTGACATCACACAGGCTCCACCTGACCTGCCCCATCTCGAGCCCTGGGGATTCCCTGTTGCCACAGAGATGCAGGATGTCTCAAAAGCCCACCAGGCACCCACCCAAATGCAACTGCGAGTGATCAGTGGGGAAAACATTTGACCCATAAAAGATGGGAGCTGGCAGATAAAGTCTCTTTCCTTTCTCCTCTCTGATGGACTGTTCAATTATGCACTTTAGATGGTTTTCAGAGGGACAGTCCTGCAAGATCAAGCGATCAGTAGGATGTAGTAGCAGCCAGTAGGATAAATCATCCTCATCCTGCCTCTCCCTACCTCACTTTCCTGTCACCTCCCTGCTCTCCCTGGGGTTGTGCCCCCTAACAGGATAATAGCACAGAAACCTTTGCCTCAAGTTCTGCTTTCTAGGGGGAACCCAGGTTAAGATATGACCAAATCATCAGGGCACAAGATGATCCAGACTAAATTGTCTGGATAATGGCATAAACTTCTTTAATCATTTGGCCTGAACATCTGGTCCATTTATTCTAGGCATTCCACAAAATTGTCCCCTTCCAACCTCAGCCCCCTGACAGTGCCTCCAGACACAGCAAGGATCCTTGTATGGATACCATCTTATATGTCAGTGTCCACTGGCTTAATCTACTGGAGAGGGCTGGCAGGCTGGAGGACGTGAGCTCAGCCACGTTGGTGTTTCCTACTGTGCCCCCATAGGAGCTGGGTACTGGGGGAGGTGATGATCAGCTCCTTGGAGGTAACCTGAGAGGTCACTGACTAGCCTGTAGCCTTTCCATCCAGCCGTGAGGTCTCTCTGCCACAACTACTTCTAACTCTATTCTTTGTGTTATAGGCAATACAACTCCAGTTCAGCACCAGTAAACTGAGAATCCTAAAACGATCACTCAATATGGCCAAAAACTCAGTCTTGGTGCTCCAAAGAAAAACCCCGCCACTCCATGTTATCTGTAAATGCTGCAAGCTTTTGTTGTTGTCTTTGTTTTGTTTTTAGTGTGCGTTTTAAGTTCAACTATTTTTATGTCCCCACCAAAAAAAAAAAAAAAAAAATTTCCTTAGTAACCCATTATGGGTTAGTGAATTCCCAAACCGTTCAAAAATACTTTAAAGTTCTTTTGGGACATAGCCAGATACTTAATATTGTATTACATTTTATAGTTGTCACTTAATCAAGCTATTTAATATTATAGTACATTTTAAAACTGTCACTTAATCACATTTTCTTGACCCTTTTATGGGAATTAAAGATCACTGTAGATAAAAAATGGCATGCTTTAGTTTAAATAGATTCAGTATGTCCAGTATGACAGTTACTTCTGAGACATTAAAAGAATTTTCTGTGATTAATGTGACCCACACACGTTAAATGGTGTAATGTTCCATTTCTTCAGCCATTAGCGGAAACAGCATCAGACAGAAGGAGCCGGAATGTAGCCAACTGCATGTAAAGCCAGCGATGGGGGTGGGGGTGGGGGGTGGAGTTTAAAGATAATACAGAGCCAGGCAGGCTGAGATAAGAGAGAGATTTCTACTGATTTAATATTTGCTTTCTCTGGGCATCTTGAGAGCAAAGTCTGAGAAGCCCAAAGGTCAGGCCCTGGTAATGGAGTGAATGCCAGTCCCGCGATGCAAGCACTCTGAGGGGAGCAGTCTCCGCAAGAGGGGGGAATCTCGGGCGGTCAGAGGAGTGGAGTTATTCGGTGCTTATTATAAATGATTGATGAACACTGCTTCTAAATTTAGAAAAGCTCTCTAAGTGGACATTTACTTACAAGGAAAAAAAAAAAAAACTCTGAAAGGTCCATCCCTGGAACGGTTTTGTTTATGGCGCTGCGATAGTTCTGGGCAATTAATCCAGAATTGCGTCACTGAAAGATTTTATATTCTTAAGTGTTCACTCATGTAGTTAAAGTAAATTATGTCCTTTTTCAAACATGTTTCAAAGAATTGTACTAGGTTTTAAAAATCCTGGTCCCTAAATCCTACTTGTTTGTTTAATTAATCTGAAAATAACTGTTCCTTCTTTGTTTCTTAATCACAGATCACATACACTGTATTTGTTAGCAGCTGCGAATGAAAGCGTGTCCCAGTGTGTTTTTCTTGATTGTTTAATAAGAGTTGAATTACCCTATTTAATCCATCAAGTAGGACATTACAATAACATTGATATTTTGTTTGACAGCAAATTTGTTTGATAACAGAATAGAATATAATGTAACCAAATCAGTGTCAGAAATGCATTTCAGAGAATCCAGGTAAAAACACCGGTACACACTCCAGACACTGAGCAGTAGGGCAAAGGGACCAGGCACAGCAAGACACACTGGGCAGGAGGGTATGAAGGGAAAATCTAGCCTTGCAAAATGCCCAGAGCTTACCCAGAAGATCAAGACAAGCACACCCTTGAAAGGTGGTCGTTCTGGCTGAGGAGGGCCAACCTACTCCAAGCTCAGAATGGACAGACCAATGACCCCCACTGTGTTCTTCCTTTGTTGGCTCAAATACTGTAATTCTTAGGGCCAAAGACCCCAGATCCTACCATCACTTACCAGCACCCCTTCTTTCACTTCCTGCTACCACACAGTAAGGGCTCTTGAAGAATGCTATTGTTCACAGACCAGCATCCTTCTCTGGTTTCAAACCTCTATATAAGAGACCATTTCTTTTCAGCATCTTCTATCTCCTGGGAGGAACGGGAATTGGTTCAAAGGATTGTGTGAGACCCGATCTTTATGGACTTCATTTAGGAGGACAAGTGTCGGCCCTGGTATTTATTCATATATGTGTTTATTAGATGTTTTACAATTGGACACTTTCTTTCCCTTCAAAACCCAGCACAGAGCTGTAACAAAGCCTCTCTCTAGATACCAAAACCAGATAACAGAGGAGAAAAGAATGTGTAGCAACAAACAAAAATTCCCAAAGTACTCAGTTTTCAGAGTTGTGTATCTTGTCCTGAAAGTTGAATCGGTTGTCTTTCATTCAAAACTATCTGTAACACCACACACACACATACACACACACACATACCCTCCACAAACTTTTGAAAAAGAATTACTGAGGTCAACCAGTTCTGTACAAAATAGCCAGTTGCCTGAATAAATTAAAACTTTTCTTTCTCCAGGATGACTTACTTGCAGACGCTGACCAGATCCAATGCGCTGTCCTTCTCACAGAGAACGTGCAAGTGCAGAGACCCAGTAAGCAGTGGAGGGGATGCAGACGATTCACTTCGTGTCACTGGGGAGAGGGAGGAAGGCAGTTAGTTGTATCTGAAAAATCTCTAAGAAAACAAATACCATTGGAAACACCTGCACTCTCTTTAGGCACTTTTTATCAATTTTCCACGGATAATACAAACCTCACCTAACAAGGCAGAATGAGTGCTCACAAAGGTAGGTTCAAACCTTTACTGGTGACTGTAAGCTGAGAATGCAAAAGAATAAGTGTCGGGGCTTCCCTGGTGGTGCAGTGGTTGGGAGTCCGCCTGCCGATGCAGGGGACATGGGTTCGTGCCCCGGTCCGGGAAGATCCCACATGCCGCGGAGCGGCTGGGCCCGTGAGCCATGGCCGCTGAGCCTGCGCGTCCGGAGCTTGTGCTCCGCAACGGGAGAGGCCATAGCAGTGAGAGGCCCGCGTACCGCAAAAAAGAACGTGTCATCAAATTTCCCAAATTGACCCTAATGCTGTGCTGATGGTCCTCTGCTAACCCAGACCTCAGGAGAAATTTAATTGTTGTTCCACTTTGAAAACATCTCCATCTAAAACCCGAATTTCCCTGTCACTCACACTTTGTCTTCACCTCGTCACAGAGGAGAAAGATCCAGGATGATCTCGTGGATCTAAAAAGTTGAGGAGTCTTTGCTTTAATCCCTCCCTAGTTTTTCCTCGCCAGTCTCCCATTCTCACATTATTACAGTTCCTTCCCTCTCTCCGTCGCTGCCTCCTTCCTTATTCTTTTGTTCTCTAGCCTTCCCCTTTTGTATTAATGAAGTCCTGTGTAATTTTTCTTCAAATCTTCAAGTAGATTCCTTTGTGACTTCTGTTTTTTTTATCTGATAGGGCTTTTTAAAAAAAACCATGAAAATTATTAACATTTCCATCCTTTCTGGCACTGTACCACGGGCCTTAAAACATTCTCTTACATTTCTCATCTGAAACGGCTTTCTCTTGACCCAGAAGTATTGGCAAATTACAGACCCCAAGCCAGTCTTTTACGGAGAAGGTCTGAGTGCAAGTGGTGGCCTTTCAAGCGCTTAACCAGAGAGTCATAATCTTTATGACAAATAGCCTCTCGCTTTGCAGTTATGGCTAGTTTACTATGCATATGGCTGACAGAGGGGCCCGTAAAGTAGTCAGGGACTTTTTCTCAAGCCCCTCCCAGGTGTCACATCACTCCTTTTTACTGATCTTGTTGGAGGGGCAGCATTAGCCCCACAGATCACCCAAGCTTCCTGACCAGCTGCCAGGCTGTAAAGCACAAGGAACTGGTGATCCAAAGACATCAACGTGTCACTCCTGATCATTCATCTGCAACAGAAATAGCCCACGGTGCCTGGGAGATCGATGTGGAGACCACCGCTCTTCAACATTATTGCCACTAATTATTAAGATGAATGCGGTGATTAATGGCAGCCATGCTTCTTCACTTTATGCAAATGGTGAGCTCATGCATATACATGGCAGAGAAGGCTCACCAACCCGGTGCCCGGAATGTCGCCGTTCAGCCCCCTAATTCAGCTGTCACTGTGACCCAGGTGCAACGACCTAGAGCGATTTAAAAAGAAATGCTAAAAACGAATTGTTGACAGCAGCCTCAGGCAGCTTTTTGGAAATTCCCTTCTATGAGGGCTGTGCTTTGATTAGGGAAAGCTCAATCAAGGCAATAACTAGGGTTATCAAGGATGCTGCATTAGCCTGTGGGCATTTGCCTTCCCGTTGTCTGGAGGAAAGAGCTGGTGAGGATGGAGAGAATGCAGCTTCTGCCATGATGATGTGGTAAACTGAGGCAAGGCAGCCTCTCTGGGTCTAGTTTCTCTCCTTAGTAAAAATCTGGGGTTCCTATTAAATGACATAAAGCCCTTTTTAACCTTAAAGTTATATGAGTCTTTAAGGCAGGCCTTTTGTCTTCTACCCAAAATGAATACTTTGTCACAATAATCCTTGGTAGAGCATGTCTTTCATTATTTGTTTTACTCCATAGGCATATATGTCATTCATTCCACAAACGTTTCACTGAGCATCTATCCTTTGCATGATGCAGAACTCTCCTTCCTCCGTAAGAACCCTACATGAGAACGTAATGCTAACCACAGTGTATCCCACTTATTTGCTGTGTCTTAGATGTAAGCTCTCTAATGACTGGAGCCAAACCTTGTTCTGCTTTACAAACCCAGTGCCTGACACATGGTTGGCACTCAATGAATATTTGTTAAATTAATGAATGGTAGGCGCTGGAGAAAAATGATTATAAAAGGAGTTAAGAAATGACCCCTGCCCTCCAGTACCTTAGGATCAATGTGAAGCCAAAAGTACACTGAGGCAAGGAGCCAGCAAAATGTTACAAAGAATGAGGTAGTTCTGTGTAGCAACTGGTGGCTCTTGAACAGAAAGTCACGTTGAAGAGGTGTTTAGGAAGAGTAAACCTTTACTACGGGATTTCAGGAATGGGAGGCTTTTATAAGACAAATTCTAGAACTGGAAGGGAATGTGCATGCCTGACCCCTTGCCTCCAGTCTCATGCCAAACACATGGTGTTTTACCCTTCTGAAAGACCTGAAGGGAGAGATTCTACATTCTCCGTTGGCTACCCAGACCAGCCCGCTGCTCAAGAAGTCCTTCTCATCATCCACTCAAAGCCTCTCCTTCCATGTGGACTGAATCTAGGTGGATGGTGGCCACGTGCTTTTCTGATGCCTGACGCTGTTACGTCACTGAAGGGCCAGCAGGGACAGTTAATCCGATGGGTGACTTTAGAGGCCACCTGTGCCACTCAGGGAGGCTGATGGCCTGATCTGCACCCTTCTGGAAACAGACTCCCTGGAGAAGTAAATCACAAGCACAAGTGACCAACGAGCCATTTTCTTTCCTTCTCAGATATCCTACAGCTGGAATTTCAAGTGGGTCCACCACTATAAGCCTGAACTCTGATGATCTCGTCCTCTGCTCTTATTTCCATCTTTTTTTCTCTACATGAATGCCAGAATTCAAGGTTGGGGTAGTTGTATATGATGGTCCTGCCCCTGACTAGCTGTGGGAGAAAACTTCCGTATTCTGAACTGCCAGATAGAGAGAGTAACAGTATATATACCTTAGAGAGTTATCTGGGGGGATAAAGGGAAAAAATGGGGTGAAGTGACTGGTGCACAGTAAGCCCTAGATAAATGAAACAGGTAAAATTGCATTTTTCCTTCTGTCTGCACTGGCTGGCCTAATGAATAGGGCTAGATGCTTAAATCATCATCCTTAAAGGGAACGCAGGGTATCTGCTGGTTCGGTTCCTGCTTTTCAGCAGGCGGGGCCTCTCCTTTGTGTGATCACAGTGATACAAAGGCTGTATTGGTCATTCCTGCTCAGGTGTTAGTCTTCTCATTGTACCAACATTTTGTCCTGACTTTCAAATTTCTGGATGGACAACCGAACTTGAGAGAACACCAGTATAAACTCTACTGGAATATGCTGCACAAAGTTTGCATTTCAGATGGTGCTAACCCAGCTGCTGCTACATCCCATCCCTCAATGTGCTCACCTCCCACAGCCTGGATCCCAGGGTGCGCCATCTAACGCACACTGATGGCGAGGGCTCATCAGGATGTTGAAACCACTACTGGTTGAATGTATAAAGGGTGGAGAACTGGAAAACCTCGAAGGAGGAATGGCAAATTATTCACTGTCAGAATAGCTGTGATGGACAAAGTGAGAAGCAGCCTGGGATTTCATAGTCAGCTTCGGTCCCTACAGACATCTGGCCTCTCAACAGACACCGAGGCTCAGCTATTACTCCACGTACTATCCAGTAGGAGGCCTATTCCGGGCTTCCATTGTCAATACGCATTAACATGCATTTGCCATTATTTAAAGGTAGCTTTTAAGGAGGTATTTGTGCATATGATGGATGCCTCTCCAAGGACCTCCTCCTGTATTCTTCCTGTAGGCAAAGCCCCTGCTGGTCACAGCTGCATTTGTCATGAGAGACCCTGCTTTCGCCAGCCTCTCCAGCTCATTTCAATTCCTGACACAGTCAGTGCTTCTCAAAAAACCTTGTCTCCCAGGCCTCTGTCAGAGAATTTAGCTAAGTCCTGCATCCTGTGCTTGGCTTTGCTCCTGGTAGACTAACTTAGCCATGCCCCTAAACCTGGCCGCTCCAAGTGATGTTTGACAAATGCTTTCTTTCTTAGCATCTCTGGGGCAAAGCAGAGAAAAAATAATCAGATCCTTTTTTCCTTTTCTGTGAAAATCTGGAGTGTGAAGCCCTAACTTTAAACCCATTACGTCTACAAAGAGGCCGTCAGAATCATGGCAAGTTGCCGCCTCTGGAGGAGACCATGAAAGACTTCTGATCTATCACCTCAATCCAGATCTGAGCATGGTAAGGCTCAGAGAGGGAGGTTTTCCAGGTCCCAGGCTGGTGGGTGGTAGAGCCAGGAGGACCACTGGGTCAGGCCGCCCTTCACTTCCACAGCCAGGGCCTCTCAGAGTGGAGAGAGGACTCATCCATGCCCACTTCTTCCTTCTCTCCTCCCTTCCTCCCTTCCTGTCTTTTTTTGGGGGGCGGGGGGAGGAGAGGCTTGGAATACATTAAATAAAGCAATAAGTTTACAAAAATTTCATGTATCTTATGGGTTTGTATTTAACAAATTAAATTGTGCTCTTTGCAAGATAATCAGGGATTTAAAAAAATTAAGGTATAGCAAACTCCAGGCAGGATGGTTCAGTCGTGACTTCTTTCAATCCCTGCATGTCTCTCTGAGGATCTCGTTTAGAGATAACGTCTGAGTTTGAGCCCTATGGGGATGTGAGGTCAGCACACGACCCTGAAAGCCTGCCTCCCTCTCAGCCCTCCTGGGATGGGCTCTAACTGGACCACAGAGTTTTCCATTTTGAACAGAGGGGGAAGCTGGAGACATAAAAGAAGGTGAAGACAAAGGGCGTAGAAAGCAAGAAAGTGAAGTGGAAAGAAGAAAATGAAAAAGAAATACCCACTTGCTTTGCTACTTTTCTCATTCATTTTAAGATTCCAGATCAAGTACTAAAGGGGGAACCACGGAGGAAAAGGGAATCAGGATTGGACAAGTGTTCTGCAGAGATGTGTACCCCTCAAACACATGCAAACAAGAATTCCAGCCAAGCACAAGACACCGCACACTAGTCCCCCACTGCCTGGTCCGTAGCCTGGAGCTGCGGAGTGGTGAGCCAAGCATGTGTGGTCACAGAGCTCGGGATCCTTAGCTCTTTATTTACTCCCAAAGACAGCCTTTCACTGCACAGGCACTTCTCTATGATAGGCAATATGGGCTCGTTATATTGTTATAGACAATTGTTGGATCAAAAGTGAAATAACTGGTAAACGCGTTAAGTGCTTCAGTATATTTTACTTTTTAAGAAAAGTTATTTCCCCCACTACGAGGCATATACCCAGAGAAAACTATAACTCAAAAAGACACATGCACCCCAGTGTTTACTGCGGCACTATTTGCAATAGCCAGGACATGGAAGCAACCTAATGCCCATTGACAGACGAATGGATAAAGAAGATGTGGTACATTATACAGTGGAATATTACTCAGCCATAAAAAGGAATGAAATGGGGTCATTTATAGAGACGTGGATGGACCTAGAGTCTGTCATAGAGAGTGAAGTAAGTCAAAAAGAGAAAAACAAACATCGTATATTAACACATATATGTGGACTCTAGGAAAATGGTACAGATGAACCTAGTTGCAAGGCAGAAATAGAGACACAGACGTAGAGAACAAACGTATGGACACCAAGGGGGGAAAGGGGGGAGTGGGATGAATTAGGAGATTGGGATTGACATATATACACTAATATGTATAAAATAGATAACTAATGAGAACCTGTTGTATAGCACAGGGAACTCTACTTCACTTTGCTGTACAGTAGAAACTAATACAACATTGTCGAACAACTATACCCCAATAAAAATAAATTTTTAAAAAATTTAAAAAGAAAAGTTATTTTCAAAAGAAATCAGAGCTCTAGCTATACCTAAGAAACCACAGAAAAACTCAGAGAATATTTGAGACAGGGACAGCTTTGCTGATGCTTCATCCCACATTTAGAGAGTTGGCTGGCTGTTCAGGTGGTGGGATGCTCATGGAGATGGGGAGCCAGGAGGGACCATGGAAGGAGTCCTCACCTCCAGAAAGGGCTATAGGATGCACAGCAGCAGTCAGGCTTTGCTGTCACAGAAATCCTGGGACAAGGGCAAGGATTTTTATGATCTGTAAGGAAAGACATGGAGCCATCCACTAAGCAAGAGCTAAGAACAGAAGAATGTGTACAAGTAATTGAAATGGGAATGCAATCAACACATCTTACAGTGGCGGGTCGGGGGAGGATTGGTAAGAACTTGAAATTGCTGCAGTATTTGAAGCCTTTGAAAAAAGCAACAATAACAAACAGAACCACAACTTGGGAAAAAATCTAGAAGGGACAATCCGTCTGGGAGGAGCTTCTTTTCTTCTGTGGAACATACTTATGCTAACTGGGTGGCATATTTGGATCTGAATATCTAAGCCCAGCAGTTGATACAGAATTCTGTAGTTTCCAACAGGGCAGTTTTTCCTTCACTATGGTTTGTGACCATCCTACTGACTTTGTCTAGAAAATAAAAGCATTTTTGACTGAAGCTAGAAAAGTGATCTTTTTTCCCCTAAAGAATAGGAGTTGATATCCAGCATCCCTTCTGACTCTCAACTCCATGATCTTTGAAATTCTACTACTTGTCCCTATCCACCATTATAAGCAGAGGCTGGGACAGGAGGAGTTTGTTGACATCATAAATACTAAAACAGCACTGGTTTTCTGCATACCAATAGCGTAAACAGTACAACCTGAGAATTACCAAAGCACATTTTGCAAGTCTACACAGATGTGCAGGAGTATGTAAACTACTTTCTCTATTTCTGGAAGCTAAAGAAATCTCATTTGTAAAACAGTTTTCTTTCCCTGCCCTTCTCTTAGCACAACACCGCCCCCAAACTTCAACTGCTGTTCCTCTTAACACAAATGCAGTATTCTGTTGTTTCTTCCCTGCTGTAAAATGTCAAACTTATCCCTATCTCCTTTTTCTATGACACAGTCTGCATTTGATGAAATTAAAAAGTTACTTTTTAAACTGAGGTCTAGTTAAATTATAAGAAAGCTATTTCTATTTCCCCTGGATATAGTTGTTAAATGATTCCCCCATGTTGGCCAAATTTTTGGAAAAACTATAATTGGAATCCCAAAAGTGTTTGGGGAAGACCCCAAGAAAGGTGTCGAGACCTTATATCTAGATTAGATATGCACAGTCAAGAGCAAGCCTACTATGTCCTTGGGTTTCATCAAAAGACAGGGAATTCGTGGACAGAGTACTGAGTGTCACTATCCAGGTTGTGAATTATTAAGAGCGTCTTGCTTCTTTCATTTCCTCTCAGCTGACCTTCCCCTACCTCAGGTTCAACAAACATTTCTGAGCAACTACTGTATATTACAGGTACTCGTTAGGACCTGGCTCTTTTTTCTTCTCCAAAAGTCTGTGGGCTCTAAAAGTCAGGCTCTTTCCACTGTGTCACAGCAACACCCATCTCAGGGGGTCAGAAGAAAGGAAGACGATGACCCTCACATGAATTTATGTACAGTTCTGGTAAAAGACTTGAAGAAGCAGAAGGCTAAACTAAACTTCATGGCTAAATAGAGGTTTCTGGATTAACTATGCTTATGTTGTTCACCCATATGGGGAAACAGAAAGGAGATTATGGTTGCTCACTTAATACAGGGGAGATTCTCTGCAGAGATCATTCTCCACGGCCAGTCAGTTTTAAAAGGTTTTTAAAAGCAGTCAGTCTTCTGAGAAAGAGCTTTAAATAGCTACGCTCTCTAAAATTCATATCATACATTGATGAAACCAATAATAATATATGGGAAAGAGACTAAGAGCATTGTTTGAAAAAGTTTAAGAACAGTTGGCAAACAATTATAGTTTATTAGTTTCCATAGTTTAAGAATAAATATGAAAACCTACAATACCTTCTCTCACCAACCTCACCTGGCACAGCAGGAGACTTCCTGCTCCAGTGCTACGGCCAGCATCCACGCAATGATGGTTGGTAAATATTTTTAATATTACCTCTGTATAGCACATGACTCACACATCTATCCTGGCTCAACATTCTTGGGTCCTAGTCATTTGATCGTCAACATCACTGGTGACATGTTACACCTACAACAATATTTAGCATTTTCAGTAAACGGATAATCATTAATTCAATCAGAGTCAAAAATCAAACTAATGAATTTGAAAGAAACTTCTGTAAGTGAGTCAATCACTTGCCTACCACCAGAAAGACCCTTTCCAGTGTTTTCAGCATTGGGAGAAATTTGGAGATTCCCTTGTAGGCGCAGCTATAGAGCTCTTAAAAACTGATGGGATTGAATTATGAATTAAAGAAGAGATCACTCTACCACATCCCTGAAAACACATGTTTTCTATACTTACAACACATTTATACAAATACACACACACACAGAAGTTGAGTATTTGCCTGTTAGAATACACAGGATGACACTTCCATGGTGACCGTCCTACAGTAAGCTGGCTATTTTAACTCTGAAAATGGCCCTAGTTTCCAGCCTAAAAGATAACAGAGGTATCTCAGCAGAAGATAAAGAACAGGGATATTACCAAACCAGTCAACAAATATTTATTTTTGGAGTGTCCATGTGTTTCCACTTTTCCAGATCAGGCTTCCCTGCCCTTAAACAGTTTATATTCTAGAGAATAAAACATAAACAAATCAATCAATAAACTAATTTTACATTCTGGAAAGTTCTACATAGAAGACATATTAAGCTAAAGTGAGAGAGAGTAACTGAGAGTGATCAGGGAAGAATCTGATGGGACATTTGGGCTGAGACCTGAATGCTGATAAAATGCAGCCATGTGAAGAACAGAGGAAGGAGCCTTTTAAGGAAAACAAATATGGGGTGAAAAGGCTCTGAGACAGCTGTGAGCTTTATACGATGAGTTAAAGAAAGAAGACCAATGGGGGGAGATGAGGTCACAGAGCTGGGTAGGGAATTTTGCTTCCAGCAGTGTGGCAGATCAGCTACTCTGAAAATCCTCCTGCTGCAGAACCTCTAGTGCTGAATCAATTACCAGATATTTTTCAATGCACAGCTGAAACTGCATGAAAGTAAGGTAGACCCACATGGGCAGAAAGCTGCTTAGTGAACTGAAACCAGAGTGGTGAGTTAATGGGGAAGCTGGGTCTGCCCTGGGGCAATGTTATTAGCAGTCTATAGAGTTTTGGGGATTAATGATCACATGGAGACTAGACTAGCCAAACACAGGATGGGGAGATGATGATGAGGGCCGCACTCCTCAGTGAAAGGCTAGGAAAAAAGGGTTAGAAAAAGCAGTCGTAGTGGAAATTTGTATCTCTCAATTGCAATTCCATTTGGAGAAAAGAATAGTCTGGGGTTCAAATTTATTCTATCTTGGATGGTAAGGAAACCTCAATGAGAAATTAAAATGGCCCTTGGATATTGGTAAAAGGAAATAGAAATTGTCTTCGAGGAATGTACCTGCTATCCAGGTCCCTCGTGATCCTGCTTCAGTGAAATAGTGAAATTTTTGTTGAAAATTACTAAATTCATAAGGAACCAAGCTATTATAAGAGCCACAGGAAACAAACCTTTAGACTTCCAAGAACTTCAGGTGATGGAATTCCTAAATAGAGAACATAAAATAACTGTGTATAAAATATTTAAATAAGTTAAAAAATGGAAGAGAAGAAAAAAAAAGAGCATTTCAAATAACCGATTTGGAAAAAACCCAGAATCTATGGAGATAAAAATAGTTTACATTAGAAAGTCAATGGATGATTTCTTATTAACAGATGGCCTGCATTATTCAAAAAGGGTAAATATTACAAAAAACAATAAAGGATAGAGCACTGTTTTAGATTAAGAGTCTCAAAAGATAATAATCAAGTATAATTTGTGAACCTTGATTGGACCTCAGTTTTAAAAAATACTATGAAAGATATTTTACTGACAATTGAGGAAATATGAATATGGACCATGAATTAGAATCGTAAATTATTATTAATGTTCTTATTAGAAAGACATAAGGCTAGAGGCTAGGGAAAAGGGGGGAGAATTTTATTAAAATGTAAATGACATATCATAAATTCACCAATATAAAGTGTATAAATAATGTCTTTTGGTATGTTCACAGATATATGCAGCCATCACAGTCAACTTTAGAACATTTTCATCACTTGAAAAAGCAACTCCATACTCTTTACCTATCCTCTCCCTACGCCCCCCACTCCACTCCACCCCCAGCCCTAAGCAATCATTAATGTACTTCGTCTCTAACGATGAGCATGTTTTTAAGGTTCATCCACAGTATATCACGTATCAGTATTTCATTCCTTTTTATGGCCAAATTATATGCCATTGTTTGGATATACCACCTCTTATTTATCTGTTCATCAGTTAATGGGCATTTTGGTTGTTTTTACTTTTGGGCTATTCTGAATAATGCTGCTATAAGTGTTCAGGTACAAGCTTTCCATTTCTCTTGGATGTATAATTAGGAGTAGAATTGCTGAGTCATGCAGTAACTCTGTTCAATCATTTGAGTCATGCAGTAACTCTGTTCAGTCAATTGCCTGTTTCTCAAAGTGGCTGCACCATTTTACATTCCCACCAGCAGTGTATGAGGGTTACAATTGCTCCATATCCTTGCCAATATTATTATTATTAGATTTTTTGATTATAGCCATCCTAGTGAGTGTGAGGGAATACATTTTTGAAGAGAGAATTTTCTAGGATTGATGGCAGAAGTGAATCCTTAAGTATAAGGAGCAGAGTAAATATTCAAGTGAACACGAAACATTTCACCAATGTAGACCATATCCTGGGCATTAAAACGAACCTCAACAAATTTAATTGTACAACTGAAATTGTATAATGCATGTTCTCTGACCAAAACAAAATTAAACTAAAAACCAATAGAAAAAATATATTTGGAAAATTCCCAAACATTTGGACCTTGAACAATATATTTCTAAATAATTCATGCTTCAAAGTGGAAGTCACAGGGAAATTAGAAAATATTCAGAACTGAATTAAATGAAATCATAATATATCAAAATTTGAGAGTTGCACTTTACCAGAAAAGATATAGAAATGGCCGTGAACACAAGAAAAGATGCTGAATATCACTAACCATCAGAGACATGCAAATTAAAACTGTAATAAAATATACTACTCATCTATTAGCATGATGAAAAAATAAAGCCTTGAAAATACTGAGTGCTGACAAGGATGCAGAGCTCTGGGACCTCTCACTCACTGAGAGTGGAAATGCAAAACAATACAGCCACTTTGGAAACCAGGTTAGGAGTTTCTTAGAAGCTTAAACATGTATTTACTATACAACCCAGCAGTCTTACTCCTAGGTACTTACCCAAGAGAAATAAAAACATATGTATACATATAAATGGAGTATATGAATCACTATACTGTACACTTGTAACTTATGTAATACATCAACTATACTTCAATTAAAAATGTATACATATGCAAATATTGTGTGCAAATATTTGTATCAGTTTTTCTCATTATCATGAAAAACTGGAGACAACCTAAACATCCATCAGCTGGTGAGTGGATAAACAACAGTAGTATATCTATACAATGGACTACTACCCAGCAATAAAAGAAAAATAACTACTGATACATGCACCAACACACATGAATCACAAATGTATTACACTTAAGTGAAAGAAGCCAGATTCAAAAGGGAACATTCTCTATGATTCCATGTAAGTGGCATTTTGAAATAGGCAAAATTATAAGTACAGGAAACAGATAAGTTGAAGTTCGGGGGTGGACATGCATCAGAGAATTGACTACAGAAGGTCATGTGCTAAGTTTTGGGGATGATGGAAATATTCTACATCTTGATGTGGTGGTGGTTACATGACTGTTTACATTTATCAAAATTAACAGAATCGTATACCTAAAAGGGGTAAATTTTACCTTAGTAAATCTTACTTTTAAAACATGTTAATGTGACTACACATAGAATAGATAGCTTCCAAACAAGAAAAGGAGAAGAAATGAAACAAAAAAACAACTCAATCGATCTAAGAAGGATAATATGCCTAGAATTTGGACAGATAAAAAAAAGCAAAACATAAGATTGTAGAGATTAATCCAAATATATTTATAATGGCAAGGAATATAATAAACTAAATCAGTTTTAATAGAGTTTAGCAGATTGAATTAAAAAATAAAGGACAAAATCCAGTTATATGCCATTTTCAAGACACTCACCTGAAATAAAATGGCACAAAAACATCGTAAGTAGAACACAAAAAGTCTTTCTAGACAAATACCCTAGAAAGACATAACAAAAATCAACAGGTTAACCCAAATCAGGTTATGTAAAGACTTAAAAATCATGGCAAGGAGTTTGGATTGTACAGAGCTTAAGGCCATGGGAAGACATAGAAGGGTTCTAAGGAAAGGAGTGATGTGACCTGATTTATGTTTTAGAAGACCCCTCTGGCTGCCCTGTGAAAGGAAGAAGGGGAAGCAGAGGCAAAGTTAGAAGCAGGGAAACCAATTAAGAAGTTATCGCAATTATTTAAGCAGAAGGTGCCTTGAACCAGGATTGTGACAGTGGAGACGATGAGACATGTTCTGACTAGGGAAATGTCTTGAGGTGGAGCTACTGGGACTCACTGATGGAAGGTATGAGAGAGAAAAGGAGTTAATGGAGATTTTAGGCCCAGGCAACCAGGAGTCTGGTAGTCCAATAAGCAAAGATGGAAAAGACCAGGGGTGAGGGTGGGGGAGTAGCTTCAGAATTGAGAGGAAACAAGAGTTCTTTCTTGGCCATATTAATTTTGAGATGCCTCATAGCTATCCAGGTGGAGGTACTGAGTAGGCTATTAGATACGGGGTTTCATTTTGAAATGTTTGGATTTATACTCCAGGGACTTGAGGAGATCCCCAAAGAGATGGTGAAAAGAGAAAAAGGCTAAGGACAAAGACCTCAGGCATTTGAATGTAGAGGTTTGGAATTTGGGAGGAATGAAGAGAACAGACCAGCGAGGCAGAAGGAAAACCAGGTGAATGTGGGATTAGAGAACCAGGGTACACCGAAGAGAAGATTTCAAGAAAGTGCGTGTGGCCCACCGTGTCAAAAAACTGTTAAAAGTAAAATGAGGACAGACCATCATTGATTACTAACAAAAAGTCAGTCACCATTGACCTCAAAACAGCCATTTCAGTGTTGTGGTGGAATGCTTGAGAAGAAAGAATGGGAGGTAAGAAAATAATTTTAAGAAGTATGTTTAGGAAGTTTTGAAGTATAGAGAAGTTTTACTGTTGTTTTTTAAAGCAATAATATCAAGGTTTTTTTATATGCTAACAGGAAAAATCTAACAGGCAAAATTCGAGGCTTGGGAGAGAATGGTAATGACTACAGAACTGAAGCCTCTGAGAAACGTGAGTGATAACTGGAGCAGGAGAGGAGCCGGCCTTAGATGAGGCCAGGCACGTGAGAGGGAAGCGACCAGTGTTCCTGTGAAGCGTCCGCTGCGGCTGTGGGTGAATGCCAGGGTGGCGGGGCACCTGGGGCAGCGCATCCACAGCACCCCCTCACACAGCTCCTGCCAAGGCCGGCAACCCACAGCTGTGGCTCAGTCTTGCTCGTGTCTCTCCAGGCACCAGTTCCCCTTCGAGGTCCAGCTCAGCACTGGGTCATATTCAGGGTGGGTCTCAATTAGAGCAAACCTGCCGAGCCAATTACTTTGCCCATCTTTGGGGAAACTCCCCAGTACCTCCTTCTCCTCAGGCTGTTTACATTCCTCCCAGGGCCTAGCTTGCAAAAAAGTTCATCCCAGCCCCGCACCCCCACCCCCGGGCTATTACCCCTTCCAAGGGTGTGTGTGTGGAGAATGAGATGTTGAATCCAGTCAGTTTGCTTCCTCCTAGCGTACACGATAGTCTCGTGACTGGTAGGGCACCTGTGGCACAGGCTCGGGCTGACCACCATATATCAGTGGCCAGGAGTCATTTAAGTATCTACCTTCCCTACTCTGTAAGAACTCAAAACCTAACCCGCCCAAAGAAACCAGTTGTGATTGTAAGGTCAGGGCCTCTAGTTTTGAATGCTACCCCATCAGAGCACCAGCCTATGATGCCCTTTTCTTGGCTATTTTCTGGAGGATGGAGGCCAGACTGTCAGACAGAAAGGCAGGGCTCCAGGGGGTTCAGCTAGTCCATCAAGCAGCAGCTGAAACCTTGTCTTCATCTCACTCACAAAGCATCCCTCTTGCACCAAGAGCCCTTTCTTATTTAGTATCACAATCTAAATTTAAGGCCAAGCTTTCTTCTCATTAGGGATGAAAGAAATGTTTGGACACATTCTTGGCCATTTGCAGCCATGCTTAGTATCACAATGACATGTGACTTTTCATAACCTGTGCTCACCACTTGGACCTCTGCCTTCTCAGGGTCAGCATGATTGTGAGGCATACAGAATGAAGCCAGGATTTTACCCCTGCATTTTCAACTCGGGTAAAGGGACGGTTTTGACATGCCACTAGATATGAAACAACATCTCTCCAACACAGTCAGGAAGCTTTCTTTGCTAAGAGTCCCACTCAACTCACAACCAGCCTCTCAGAACTTAGAAGTCTACGATCTCTTCTAAGACGTGGGGGCAATTTCTCCTGCTCTACGTGGCCTGATGTGTACCCAATAATGTACTGCACTTCACTGTTCCGTAACTGCAGCATCATTGTGAAGATATTTTAACATACTGATTCTCAAAGTTTGCAGCATGTTAGAATCATCTGGGGAGAACAATTGCCTCAGAATCTCTGGGTCTGGAACCCAGGCACTGATATTTTTTAGATTTCCAGATGAATTCAATGTGCTACCGAGTGTTTTATGAAAGTATTAGTGAACAAATGTGTGAACAAATTTAAGTTAAAATTTGACCCCCATGTGGTGCTACCAATGCAGATAACTGAGGTGACAAATGGATAAACAAGTTCTACCAACCACAAATTTCACATATATTCAGACAACAACCCATATGTCACAATTTACTCATCTGCTCAGTAGCTGTACAACTTTCTGGATGTGATGGCCATACATCAATTTTGGAAAAGTTAAAATGTGAAAAAACATGTGGCTCAGAATTTGGGAAACGCAGTCACGTTGTCGGTAACCGGAGGGAAGTGTACCTGGAAGCTTTTCAGCCATAAGGTCCTTGTTTTTCACTCTGAGTTCAAAGGCCTCATCACTCCGTGGGGTCTGAGGACCAGGAATATCAACATCACCTGGGACCTTGTTAGAAATACAGAATCCTGCCCCTCCCACAACTGCTGACTCCAAATCCATAGCTTAAATACAACCCTAGGGGACTCGTACTTTTAAATTTGAGAGACTCTGATTTAAGGCGCTACAGAATGAAGAAAAGGTGGGCAAACAAGATCAAGTGTTAAAAGTTAACAGTTCAAGAGGCTTAGTATTCCACCGACTCACTAATCAGACCCTGTAAAGCAGAGCGTTCTGCTGCTCAAAAAAGGAAAGATCATTTTGCTGTGGTTTCCTCTTCCATCTCTTACTACCTGTGTTAACGGGACACAAATCCTTCATGGAAAACTTTGGGAAGGGTCATGTCAAGTAACACAGGGGAGGCTGATGTGCCACAGTCTTTACATTCTCTCTCCTTCTGTGGTTTCAGTTACTGAGAACGTTTACATGATGATAGGGTCTTTGTCACTTAGAAGTCCACCTGAAGTTATTGTGCTCAGCTTGTGACATCATGATTGTCTCCAAGGCAACTGATTTTGATTTCATAAACTCAGAATGAGGACCAGTGAACAGGAGCTGATGTGTTCATAAGTAGCAAAGCTCCCGTGTTCACGTAAATAACCCTAGTAAACAGGCAAACGTAAGCACTAAGCATTATGTATATATCCACACACACAGACAGAGCTGGGGGTGACGGGAGACAGAGTTTGAGATCATCATGATTCAACTGGGCAGTTTTCCAAACCTGCAAACTGTCTTTAATGCCTCAAGGCTCATAAAGCTCCTAAAACAATGAGAGGACATATCATTCTACCTTTGCTCATGATTATACCAAACCCCACTTTTGGCTTTCTCTGGCTTTGGGGGACTGTAGCACTTAAGCCAAATGCATACAGTCATAGGGTCTTCAGAAGGCCAAACTGCCAGAAGAATTGGATTTTTTTCAATACTCTGGAACAGATGGAGCATACCTTCCTCTCCAAGGACCAAAACACACACGCATGACTGCGTATTTGTGCCTTCATATATAACATCTCCCTAAATATTGAGATGTTTTATTCAATTCAACAACTATTCCTTGGACACCTGTTCCTGAAAGGCACTCTGCAGGGCTCTTCAGGGAGCACCCAGATGAATCATAGACAACACTCACTGATACCTCACAGCCCATTACATTACCATGGTACCTGCCACATTCAATAAAATCCTTTGAGCTTCAAAAAGCACTGTGAAAGAGAAAGAGGATAACAATAATAACAGCAGGTAATATATCTATATCTATATTGAGGGCATGACTTTCATGTATTTTGAATTAGATTTTGCCTCATGACTAATACTGCAGGTACTGTTTTCATCTTCTAATTTTGTAGGTTCTATTGGGGATGAGGAAACTGAAACACAGAGAAATTAAACAACTTGCCCAAGGATTCACAAAGGGAAATTGTCAGAGCTGGCACCCACACCCAATCCTCAGGTTCCGCCCGTGATACCCAGAAGATATAACCCAGAGAGTGACCATAAAGGCTAAAAACACAGATGATGTGATCTTATCATATATATTAACATAATATCAATAAACCACTTATTATTATTTCCCTGTCACCCTGTAGAGTGTGTGTGTTGGTGCATGGGGCGCAGGTATCAGAGTAAGGTAAGTGCTGTGAGGAAAGAGAACCAGCAAGGCTTTCCACGCTGGGACACTTTTATGAAAGAGGTGGCATTTGAGCTAGTCCTTCACAAAAGCTGAGGTTTTAATGGCCAAAACAGAGGGAAGTAATCCAGATGAGGAGAGAACATAGCCAGCCAACAGGGAAACTACTGGGTTAATACGGTGAATTGCATACACATCTGATTTCAACCCCTCCAGAAACCCCTAAAACCATAGTAAAGGGATTTCTTTGGCAAAAGACATCAAGGAAGAGGAGACAACAACAACTAACCTTTGAAATCTGGAAAGCAGGTAAGTAGCTGAGCAGACGTAAAACTGGCAGTGGGAAATCTGAGGACCCTATTTATACTGCAGAATCCTCAAAAGATTCAGGACCAGATCCCTCTGGAACTGGGGATGAAGGGGGGATTAAAGGAAAAAATAATATGATGGATACTTTTGTTTTTATTTTTTGACTTGTATTATAATCCCTAAGTTTTTCCTACATTCCAAGATGTTATGAGGCTTCCCTTCCCCAGTCGAGCGAGAAGACTGGAGGAATTTTCTCTGAAGAAGGTGTAACAGAAGGTCTCTGGATTAGGGGATGCCATCACGGCTGAGGGTATGGGAACTGTGCCAGAAGAACCATATGTACACTGATGCTCAGACCCCCAGCCATCATCTCCCACTGGATCCCAGAACGTTGGCAGCCAAACTCTCATCTTCCATGGAGGAGATCAGAAAATCTTCTCCAAGGAATCTGGCTCAGGAAGCAAGGTGTACAGATACTGACTTCAGGCCTTTCCCAAGAAACAGGCAAAATTACTCTACTGTGATGCTCAAAGTGGACAAGCCACACCCACACACCCAGAATTTCTATCATCTGCTTAGTTCCCCAGTCTTAGGCATGAGTATACAGGCAAGAATGACCAGATAGATATCTAATGAAAGCTTTCAATATGAGAGATGGACACCAACACACACACACACACACACACGCACACGCACACACACACAAATACACACACTGGAGAAACTTCAAAAAACAATCAATAATATCCTCAAAGATAAGACAATATATCTATGAACCAAAACTAGAAAGCTATAAAAACGGGAACATTTAGAAAATGAAAAAGAGCTCTTGGAAATTAAAAATATATAAGCAGAAAAATTTTTTTTCACTTTTTCTTTCTTTCTTTTTTTTTTTTTTTTTGGTACGCAGGCCTCTCACTGCTGTGGCCTCTCCCGTTGCGGAGCACAGGCTCCGGACGCGCAGGCTCAGCGGCCATGGCTCACGGGCCCAGCCGCTCCGCGGCATGTGGGATCTTCCCGGACCGGGGCACGAACCCGTGTCCCCTGCATCGGCAGGTGGACTCTCAACCACTGCGCCACCAGGGAAGCCCTCTTTCTTTTTTTTTTTAACATCTTTATTGGAGTATGATTGCTTTACAATGGTATGTTAGTTTCTGTTGCATAACAAAGTGAATCAGCTATACAAAGTGAATCAGCTATACATATCCCCATATCCCCTCCCTCTTGTGTCTCCCTCCCACCTTCCCTATCCCACCCCTCTAGGTGGTCGCAAAGCACCGAGCTGATCTCCCTGTGCTATGCAGCTGCTTCCCACTAGCTATATATTTTACATTTGGTAGTATATATAAGCAGACATTTTAAAAACTCAAAGTAAAGCCTGGAGTATAAAGTTGAAGAAATCTTTCCGAAAACAGAGCAAGAAAAAAAGAATTGGAAAACAAATGAAAAGACAGTCACCAGCCAAATCAGGGATTTGATCATGTCAACAATGAGAGTTTCAGAAAGAGAGAAGTAATAAAATAGAAACAAAATAGACAAAAACACCAATATTTTATAATAACTATAAGTGGAGTATAACCTTTAAAATTGTGAATCACTTACACACCTGAAACATACATAATATTGTACATAAACTATATATTGATAAAAAATAATTAACTGGTATAATAAAGCTTTAAGTCTGTATGATGAAGAAAGACATTGCAAAAGAAAAAGAAGTCGATAACTACAGGATGTAAGTTGTTAGGCTAAAATGTTCACTAGGTACCTGGCACATAGGGTGAAAATACACCCACAGCACTAGAAAATTTTAGAATACCAGGGACAGAAAGTGGATCCCACAAGCTTCCAGCAAGAAACTTCAGGAGGATTTCAAAAGCAGAATCCCAGAATAACAGCTAAACACTAGACGTAGAGGCAACCAGTCCAGATAGGAGCAGTCCAACTCAAGAAAAAATACCTATTAAGGGCTTTCATCACCAAGATCTCCAATACCTCTGTACTGTTCTTGTAACCCAGGGACAGAGTGCCCAGGCGTACCTTGTCCAGATTCTTATTAGTACTTGGTTTGTTTTTATTTTGTTCAGGTCAAGTTTCTGTTCTCTATAGAAGACCTGCTCCTGGGAGCTGGAGGTGAGATAGAACACAGAGGGCATCCACTTCCACATCAATCTGCTCGGGCCACCATAACAAAATTCCACAGACTGTGAGCCTTCAACAATAGAAACGTATTTTCCCATAGTTCTGGAGGCTGGAAGCCCAGGATCCAGGTGTTGGCAGGTTTTTTCTGGGCCCTCTCTCTTTGGCTTGCAGATGGAAGTCTTCTTGCTGTGTCCTCACATGATCTTTCCTCTGTGCATGCACATTCCTGGTTTCTCTTGATGTACCCAAATTTCTTCTTATAAAGACACAGCCAGGTTCGATTAGGGCCTCCTCTAAAGGCCTCATTTTAACTTAATCACCTTTAAAAGGCCCTGTCTCCAAATACAGTTACATTCTGAGGTACTGGGGGTTAGGGCTTCAACGTATTAATTTAGGTGGATACAGTTCAGCCCATAACAACTCCTGTTAATTTTATCAGTCTTTAAGCTGTACATATACCTTTTATACATCTAAATTTAAAATTAAAATAGAGAAGATAGTAGGGTTCGAAGGCTAAGGAGTGTGGAGTACACTGAAAGAACAATGAGTAATTCTCTTTACCTTGGACACAGGGAATGAGCTGAGGAACATGTGTAAAAAAAAAAAAGCTGGAAAGCTAAGGCAAAGTTACAGTGTGCAAGTATTTGAATCTTAACAGGAGGAACAGTCTGCAGGCAGTCTGCAAAGCCATTGATAGCTTTTGAACAGGAGAGAGAGATAATTGGACTCGTGTGTTAGTAACGTGTGTCTGGTAGCAGTGTAGAGGCTGGAGAACGTTGTCCACTGGTTTCACTTGGCTCTTTCCAGCCACTGTCCTGGTTGAGCTGGGTCAAACTCCATGGTGCCGGCTAAGCCAAATTTTCAGCATGCCAATGGAGTCAGGCCCTTTCCTTCCCTCTCCTCACCTTCCATTTCATTATTAAATAGCCCTGCATGTTATGTAGAAGGAGCTCACTGCCTACATGCTCTGGCCAAGGACCGATGGAAGGGGGTGCTGGGGGCAATGCTTGTGAAAGGCATCAGTATGTCTTCGCAAATGTAGCATAGCAGGCAGACGTGGGAAGAATGCAAGGGAGCCCTTTTGCAGTTGTAGAGGTCATGGCTTTCCCCAGCTACCTAAAGGACCCACCTGGCAGTGACCCGGCTATGATTTTAGCTGTGCCTAAGCCCAATAAATCTCATGATGTAACATTAAGAGCGATCACTGAGGAGGAGTAAGGGAAGATGGCGGAAGAGTAAGACGCGGAGATCACCTTCCTCTCCACAGATACACCAGAAATACATCTACACGTGGAACAACTCCTGCAGAACACCTACTGAAGGCTGGCAGAAGACCTCAGACCTCCCAAAAGGCAAGAAACTCCCCACGTACCTGGGTAGGGCAAAAGGAAAAAAGAATAAACAGAGACAAAAGAATAGGGACGGCACCTGCACCAGTGGGAGGGAGCTGTGAAGGAGGAAAAGTTTCCACACACTAGGAAGCCCCTTCGCGGGCGGAGACGGCGGGAGGCGGAGGGGGGAGCTTCGAAGCCGCGGAGGAGTGCACAGCAACGGGTGCGGAGGGCAAAGCGGGGAGATTCCCACACAGAGGATCGGTGCCGACCGGCACTCACCAGCCCGAGAGGCTTGTCTGCTCACCCGCCGGGACGGGCGGGGCTGCGAGCTGAGGCTCTGAGGCTAGGGTTTCGGTTTCGGACGGAGCGCAGGGAGAGGACTGGGGTTGGCGGCTTGAACATAGCCTGAAGGGGTTAGTGCACCACAGCTAGCCGGGAGGGAGTCCGGGGAAAAGCCTGCACCTGCCGAAGAGGCAAGAGACTTTTTCTTCCCTCTTTGTTTCCTGGTGCGTGAGGAGAGGGGTTTAAGAACGCTGCTTAAAGGAACTCCAGAGACGGGCGCGAGCCGCGGCTAAAAGCGCGAACCCCAGAGACGGGCGCGAGCCGCGGCTGAAAGCGCGGACCCCAGAGACGGGCGCGAGCCGCGGCTGAAAGCGCGGACCCCAGAGACGGGCGCGAGCCGCGGCTGAAAGCGCGGACCCCAGAGACGGGCGCGAGCCGCGGCTGAGGGCGCGGACCCCAGAGACGGGCGCGAGCCGCGGCTGAGGGCGCTGACTCCAGAGACGGGCGCAAGCCGCGGCTGGAGGCGCGGACCCCAAGGCGGGCGGGAGACGTTGGGGCTGCTGCTGCCGCCACCAAGGGGCCTGTGTGCGAGCGCAGGTCGCTCTCCACTCCCCTCTTCCGCGGAGCCTGTGCAGCCCGCCACTGCCGGGTTCCCGGGATCCGGGGACGACTTCCCCGGGAGAGCGCACGGCGGGCCTCGGGCTGGTGGCCGGACTTTGCCGCCGCAGGCCCGCCCCGCATTCCGTGCCCCTCCCTCCCCGCCGCCGGCCTCCGTACGCCAGAACCCCCGAATCAGCGGCTCCTTTAACCCCGTCCTGTCTGAGCAAAAAACAGACGCCCTCCAGCGACCTACACGCAGAGGCAGGGCCAAATCCAAAGCTGAGCCCCTGTGAGCTGTGAGAACAAAGAAGAGAAAGGGAAATCTCTCCCAGCAGCCTCAGAAGCAGCGGATTAAAGCTCCACAATCAACTTGATGTACCCTGCATCTGTGGAATACATGAATAGACAGCCAATCATCCCAAATTAAGGAGGTGGACTTTGGGAGCAAGATCTATGATTTTTCTCCCTATTCCTCTTTTTGTGAATGTGTATGTGTATGCTTCTGTGTGAGATCTTGTCTGTATAGTCTTGCTTCCACCATTTGTCCTAGGTTCTATCCGTCCATGGTTTTTTCTTAAAATTTTTTTTCTTAATAATCAATTTTAATTTTAAGAACGTTATTATACTTTACCTTCGTCCTTTCTTTCTTTCTTTCTTTCCTTCCTTCCTTCCCTCCTTTAGACAACGAATCATCCCAAATTGAGGAGGTGGTCTCTGACAGCAAGATTTATGATTTTTCCCCCTTTACCTCTTTTTGTGAGGGTGTATGTGTACGCTTCTGTGTAAGACTTTGTCTGTATAGCTTTGCTTCCAACATTTGTCCTAAGGTTCTATCCGTCCCTTTTTTTTTTTTTTTCTAATTAAGAATTTTTTTAATTCAATAACTTTATTATACTCTTTTATTTTTACTGTATCTTCTTTATGTTTTCCCTTCTTTCCCTCCTTCCTTCCTTCCTCCCTCCCTCCTTTCGTTCCTTCTTGCCTTCTTTCCTTCCTTGCTTCTTTCTTTCTTCCTTCCTTCCTTCCTTCCTTCCCTCCTTCCTTCCCTCCTTTAGACAACGAATCATCCCAAATTGAGGAGGTGGTCTCTGACAGCAAGATTTATGATTTTTTCCCCCTTTACCTCTTTTTGTGAGGGTGTATGTGTACGCTTCTGTGTAAGACTTTGTCTGTACAGCTTTGCTTCCAACATTTGTCCTAAGGTTCTATCCGTCCTTTTTTTTTTTCTAATTAAGAATTTTTTAATTCAATAACTTTATTATACTTTATTTTATTTTTACTGTATCTTTTTTCTTTTTGTTTTTCCTTCTTTCCCTCCTTCCTTCCTCCCTCCCTCCCTCCCTCCTTTCGTTCCTTCTTGCCTTTTTTCCTTCTTTGCTTCTTTCTTTCTTTCTTCCTTCCTTCCTTCCTTCCCTCCTTCCTTCCCTCCTTTCCTTATTTCTTTCCTCATACGTCTACTAATTCCCTCTACTTTTTCTCCCTTTTATTCTGAGCCGTGTGGATGAAAGGCTCTTGGTGCTCCAGCCAGGAGGCAGGGCTCTGCCTCTGAGGTAGGAGAGCCAACTTCAAGACACTGGTTCACAAGAGACCTCCCAGCTCCAGATAATATCAAACGGCGAAAATCTCCCAGAGACCTCCATCTTAACACCAGCACCCAGCTTCACTCAACGACCAGCAAGCCACAGTGCTGGACAACCTGTGCCAAACAACTAGCAAAACAGGAACACAACCCCACCCATTAGCAGAGAGGCTGCCTAAAATCATAATAAGGCCACAGACACCCCAAAACACACCACCAGACGTGAACCTGCCCACTAGAGAGACAAGATCCAGCCTCTTCCACCACAACACAGGCACTAGTCCCCTCCACCAGGACGCCTACACAACCCACTGAACCAACCTTAGCCACTGGAGACAGACATCAAAAACAGGAGGAACTACGAACCTGCAGCCTGCAAAAAGGAGACCCCAAACACAGTAAGATAAGCAAAATGAGAAAACAGAAAAACATACAGCAGATAAAGGAGCAAGATAAAAATGCACCAGACCTAACAAATGAAGAGGAAATAGGCAGTCTACCTGAAAAAGAATTCAGAATAATGATAGTAAGGTTGATCTGAAATCTTGGAGATAGAATGGACAATAGAATGGACAAAATGCAAGAATCAGTTAACAAGGACCTAGAAGAACTAAAGATGAAACAAGCAACGATGAACAACACAATAAATGAAATTAAAAATACTCTAGATGGGATCAATAGCAGAATAACTGAGGCAGAAGAACGGATAAGTGACCTGGAAGATAAAATAGTGGAAATAACTACTGCAGAGCAGAATAAAGAAAAAAGAATGAAAAGAACTGAGGACAGTCTCAGAGACCTCTGGGACAACATTAAACGCACCAACATTCGAATTATAGGGGTTCCAGAAGAAGAAGAGAAAAAGAAAGGGACTGAGAAAATATTTGAAGAGATTATAGTTGAAAACTTCCCTAATATGGGAAAGGAAATAGTTAATCAAGTCCAGGAAGCACAGAGAGTCCCATACAGGATAAATACAAGGAGAAATACGCCAAGACACATATTAATCAAACTGTCAAAAATTAAATACAAAGAAAGCATATTAAAAGCAGCAAGGGAAAAACAACAAATAACACATAAGGGAATCCCCATAAGGTTAACAGCTGATCTTTCAGCAGAAACCCTAAAAGCCAGAAGGGAGTGGCAGGACATACTGAAAGTGATGAAGGAGAAAAACCTGCAGCCAAGACTACTCTACCCAGCAAGGATCTCATTCAGATTTGATGGAGAAATTAAAACCTTTACAGACAAGCAAAAGCTGAGAGAGTTCAGCACCACCAAACCAGCTTTACAACAAATGCTAAAGGATCTTCTCTAGGCAAGAAACACAAGAGAAGGAAAAGACCTATAATAACGAACCCAAAACAATATAGAAAATGGGAATAGGAACATACTTATCGATAATTACCTTAAATGTAAATGGACTAAATGCTCCCACCAAAAGACACAGACTAGCTGAATGGATACAAAAACAAGACCCTTACATATGCTGTCTACAAGAGACCCACTTCAGACCTAGAGACACATACAGACTAAAAGTAAGGGGATGGAAAAAGATATTCCATGCAAATGGAAACCAAAAGAAAGCTGGAGTAGCAATTCTCATATCAGACAAAATAGACTTTAAAATAAGGACTATTAAAAGAGACAAAGAAGGACACTACATAATGATCAAGGGATCGATCCAAGAAGAAGATATAACAATTGTAAATATTTATGCACCCAACATAGGAGCACCTCAATACATAAGGCAAATACTAACAGCCATAAAAGGGGAAATTGACAGTAACACATTCATAGTAGGGGACTTAAACACCCCACTTTCACCCATGGACAGATCATCCAAAATGAAAATAAATAAGGAAACACAAGCTTTAAATGATACATTAAACAAGATGGACTTAATTGATATTTATAGGACACTCCATCCAAAAACAACAGAATACACATTTTTCTCAAGTGCTCACGGAACATTCTCCAGGATAGATCATATCTTGGGTCACAAATCAAGCCTTGGCAAATTTAAGAAAATTGAAATTGTATCAAGTATCTTTTCTGACCACAACGCCATGAGACTAGATATCAATTACAGGAAAAGATCTGTAAAAAATACAAACACATGGAGGCTAAACAATACACTACTTAATAATGAAGTGATCACTGAAGAAATCAAAGAGGAAATCAAAAAATACCTAGAAACAAATGACAATGGAGACACAACGACCCAAAACCTGTGGGATGCAGCAAAAGCAGTTCTAAGGGGGAAGTTTATAGCAATACAAGCCCACCTTAAGAAGCAGGAAACATCTAGAATAAACAACCTAACCTTGCACCTCAAGCAATTAGAGAAAGAAGAACAAAAAAACCCCAAAGCTAGCAGAAGGAAAGAAATCATAAAAATCAGATCAGAAATAAATGAAAAAGAAATGAAGGAAACAATAGCAAAGATCAATGAAACTAAAAGCTGGTTCTTTGAGAAGATAAACAAAATAGATAAACCACTAGCCAGACTTATCAAGAAAAAAAGGGAGAAGACTCAAATCAATAGAATTAGAAATGAAAAAGGAGAGGTAACAACTGACACTGCAGAAATAAAAGAGATCATGAGAGATTACTACAAGCAACTCTATGCCAATAAAATGGACAATCTGGAAGAAATGGACAAATTTTTAGAAATGCACAACCTGCCAAGACTGAATCAGGAAGAAATAGAAAATATGAACAGACCAATCACAAGCACTGAAATTGAAACTGTGATTAAAAATCTTCCAACAAACAAAAGCCCAGGACCAGATGGATTCACAGGCGAATTCTATCAAACATTTAGAGAAGAGCTAACACCTATCCTTCTCAAACTCTTCCAAAATATAGCAGAGGGAGGAACACTCCCAAACTCATTCTACGAGGCCACCATCACCTTGATACCAAAACCAGGCAAGGATGTCACAAAGAAAGAAAACTACAGACCAATATCACTGATGAACATAGATGCAAAAATCCTCAACAAAATACTAGCAAACAGAATCCAACAGCACATTAAAAGGATCATACACCATGATCAGGTGGGGTTTGTTCCAGGAATGCAAGGATTCTTCAATATACGCAAATCTATCAATGTGATAAACCATATTAACAAACTGAAGGAGAAAAACCATATGATCATCTCAATAGATGCAGAGAAAGCTTTTGACAAAATTCAACACCCATTTATGATAAAAACCCTGCAGAAAGTAGGCATAGAGGGAACTTTCCTCAACATAATAAAGGCCATATACGACAAGCCCACAGCAAACATCATCCTCAATGGTGAAAAACTGAAAGCATTTCCACTAAGATCAGGAACAAGACAAGGGTGCCCACTCTCACCACTCTTATTCAACATAGTTTTGGAAGTTTTAGCCACAGCAATCAGAGAAGAGAAGGAAATAAAAGGAATCCAAATCGGAAAAGAAGAAGTAAAGCTGTCACTGTTTGCAGATGACATGATCCTATACATAGAGAATCCTAAAGATGCTACCAGAAAACTACTAGAGCTAATCAATGAATTTGGTAAAGTAGCAGGATACAAAATTAATGCACAGAAATCTCTGGCATTCCTATATACTAATGATGAAAAATCTGAAAGTGAAATCAAGAAAACACTCCCATTTACCATTGCAACAAAAAGAATAAAATATCTAGGAATAAACCTACCTAAGGAGACAAAAGACCTGTATGCAGAAAACTATAAGACACTGATGAAAGAAATTAAAGATGATACAAATAGATGGAGACATATACCATGTTCTTGGATTGGAAGAATCAACATTGTGAAAATGACTCTACTACCCAAAGCAATCTATAGATTCAATGCAATCCCTATCAAACTACCATTGGCATTTTTCACAGAACTAGAACAAAAAATTTCGCAATTTGTAGGGAAACACAAAAGACCCCGAATAGCCAAAGCAATCTTGAGAACAAAAAAAGGAACTGGAGGAATCAGGCTCCCTGACTTCAGACTATACTACAAAGCTACAGTTATCAAGACAGTATGGTACTGGCACAAAAACAGAAAGACAGATCAATGGAACAGGATAGAAAGCCCAGAGATAAACCCATGCACATATGGACACCTTATCTTTGATAAAGGTGGCAGGAATGTACAGTGGAAAAAGGACAGCCTCTTCAATAAATGGTGCTGGGAAAACTGGACAGGTACATGTAAAAGAATGAAATTAGAACACTCCCTAACACCATACACAAAAATAAGCTCAAAATGGATTAAAGACCTAAATATAAGGCCAGAAACTATCAAACTATTAGAGGAAAACATAGGCAGAACACTCTATGACATAAATCACAGCAAGATTCTTTCTGACCCACCCCCTAGAGTAATGGAAATAAAAACAAAAATAAACAAATGGGACCTAATGAAACTTCAAAGCTTTTGCACAGCAAAGGAAACCATAAACAAGACCAAAAGACAACCCTCAGAATGGGAGAAAATTTTTGCAAATGAAGCAACTGACAAAGGATTAATCTCCAAAATTTACAAGCAGCTCATGCAGCTCAACAACAAAAAAACAAACAACCCAATCCAAAAATGGGCAGAAGACCTAAATAGACATTTCTCCAAAGAAGATATACAGACTGCCAACAAACACATGAAAGAATGCTCAACATCATTAATCATTAGAGAAATGCAAATCAAAACTACAATGAGATATCATCTCACACCAGTCAGAATGGCCATCATCAATAAATCTAGAAACAATAAATGCTGGAGAGGGTGTGGAGAAAAGGGAACCCTCTTGCACTGCTGGTGGGAATGTGAATTGGTTCAGCCACTATGGAGAACAGTATGGAGGTTCCTTAAAAAACTACAAATAGAACTACCATATGACCCAGCAATCCCACTACTGGGCATATACCCTGAGAAAACCGAAATTCAAAAAGAGTCATGTACCAAAATGTTCATCGCAGCTCTATTTACAATAGCCCGGAGATGGAAACAACCTAAGCGCCCATCATCGGATGAATGGATAAAGAAGATGTGGCACATATATACAATGGAATATTACTCAGCCATAAAAAGAAACGAAATTGAGCTATTTGTAATGAGGTGGATAGACCTAGAGTCTGTCATACACAGTGAAGTAAGTCAGAAAGAAAAAGACAAATACAGTATGCTAACACATATATATGGAATTTAAGAAAAAAAAATGTCATGAAGAACCTAGGGGTAAGGCAGGAATAAAGACGCAGACCTCCTAGAGAATGGACTTGAGGTTATGGGGAGGGGGAAGGGTGAGCTGTGACGGGGCGAGAGAGAGTCATGGACATATACACACTAACAAACGTAGTAAGGTAGATAGCTAGTGGGAAGCAGCCTCATGGCACAGGGATATTGGCTCGGTGCTCTGTGACGGCCTGGAGGGGTGGGATGGGGAGGGTGGGAGGGAGGGAGACGCAAGGGGGAGGAGATATGGGAACATGTGTATGTGTATGACTGATTCACTTTGTTGTAAAGCAGAAACTAACACACCATTGTAAAGTAATTATACCCCAATAAAGATGTTAAAAAAAAAAAAAAAAAAAAAAAAAAGAGCGATCACTGAGTGAACTCCCTAACATACCACATGCTTGACGTGGGCTATCTCACTACATCAGCTTTTCACCATGAGCTCATTAAGCAGGCATCATCATACCTCATCTCACATACAAGGAAGCTGAGGACTGGGGAGTTACATAATTTACCTGAATTCACACAAGTTTTCATGATGGATTCAGGAGTTAAACTCCCCTGTGACTCCAAAGCCCTTGCTTTTCCTACTATGCCACCTGACACAGTAGAGATTTTACCCTTCCACTTACCATCTTCAGCCATAGCCTCTTCACATCATGGAGACATGAGGAAACTCAGAGGTCAGCCGGTCGTTTACACCGAGCAGCAAGCCCATTTACGGCATGCCTGAGCAACGGCCATCCCACACTGCTTGTCACCCATCAGTGGTGCTGGTTCATTCCATTAAGCGGGGCAGCTTGGACAAAAAGTTCATTGTTGTGCTTTGATCTACCCTTCTGTACGTTCATTTAACTGGTCTTTGTTCTGTGCTCGAGAACAAGTCAGAGCTGGTCATCCATCTTCCCTGTGATATCCTTGGATACTTCGAGACAGACACCGCCTTCAGCTCACGTGGGCTTCCTTCCTCCCTGCTCAACACCCCTATTTTCTCAGAGAGTGCATCCTCTGGATGTCCTCTTACATGTCAGTGACCCTCTGAATATGGCACAGGAAGAACAGACCACAGTACTGCAGGTATAAGCTGGCCGCACGCCAAATACCATGAATCGCTAATTAAGTCCTGGGGGATGTATTCTGTCCCTCACCAGATTCTGAAAGAACAGTAAGCATGACTCACTGCCCTTTTTATCGCCAATGCTTTGCAAGTAGAAGGTGTTCAGTAGTGTTTCTTGATCCCCTGACTCATTTGTTCAGTGATATGCTTTTCTTATCACTCCTTGGGGCCCTTCATATGCTCTCTATTTTCCAGAAAACTGGCTTCAGGAGTTGAGATCGGCACAGTAGAACCGCTCCTTACAAGCCACATACATCTGGGGACCTCTTTGGGGCAGTGATAAATGTGACAAGGTCTATGAAATACTTGTCAATAATGGACATAAAACTATTTTATGTCAGCGTTCTTTGCACTTCAATGATAATCTATCTGGAACACACTGTCTGAAATGCCGATCAGAATCAAATCCCTTTTGTATTAGTTATCTATTGCTGCATAACAAATTATCCTAAAATTTAGTGACTTAAAACACCAATAATTATTTTTCTGGGCGTCCCTCAGTTCCTGTGTGTCAGGAATGCAGATGTGGCTGGGCTGAGCTGTTCTGGCTCAGGGTCCCTCTTGAGCTTGCGTCAGATGTCAGCCTTGGCTGCTGTCATCTGAAAGCTTAACTGGGGCTGGAGGATTTTATTCCAAGTAACTCACTTACATGGCTGGCAAGTGATGCTGGCTATTGGCAGAAGGCCTCCATTCCTCTCCCCATGGGCTTCTCCACAGAGCTGCATGGAGATCTTCACAGCAGGGCAGCTGCCTTCCCCTGGAGCAAGCCACCCAAGAGACTAACACATAAGCTGCAATATGTTCATGTTCTCGGCTGAGCCTCGAAAGCCATACACTGTCCCTTCTGCTGTGTTCTACTGGTCACGCAGACCAGCTCTGATTCAAAGTGAGAGGGGTTACAAGGATCATTGAAGATCTTCTTGGAGGCTTTCCTGGGTGTTTTATATGTAGACCTTGGCTCCAATTCCCATTGTGAGTCAGTGTATTTTCTTCACCCAGAGATCGGATTGCCCAAGCCTAGGGATTAGTTAGAAGAGCCTAAGCCACTTAAATTCACAAGGTTTTGTGATCCTAATGAGATCCTAGAAGTCTACAGTTCATCACTCATTTCACTAAATACTTACTGAGCACTTATTATATGCAAGGCACATATGTAGGTGCTTGCAATATATCAGTGAGCAAAACTAAACAATAAGCAAATATATTCATTCACCATCTGTCTTCTTTCTAGACTTTTAAAAGGAGAGATTGACATCTTTTGATTTCTGGGCTTAAAAGTCATCCTGTTAATTCTAGAACCTGGCATTCATACATGTGAAACCAAAACAGCAATAACAACTATTATTATTTTATAAATGAGATTCATAGGACATTTACTATGTGCCAGATGTGTGCTGAGCAGTTTGCATTTATCATATCATTTGATACTCTTAACAGCTCTATGAAGGAAGTACTATTACCATCAGCATTGTATTTGCAAATGAGGAACCCAGAGCCTAGGTAAATAACTTGTCCAAAGTCATACAGTTAGTGAATGGAAGATCTGGGACTCAACCTAAAACTCTTACATCAAATCTGTGTTCTTAAAGTTGATGAATCATTCCCTAGCAGAAGCTGAAACTCAAATGCCTCCAGAGACCAGGTAAGTGATGTAAGGGGAGAGAGCTAATGGGACAGTAGGGAGTAGTGAAGACATTGGTGAGCCATCAACTCATGTCTGTCTCAAGGCATGAAAGTTCACATTTTTCTAAAACACCACACCGGCCAAATAAAATACATCCCAGGGCCACATTCAGCTAGCAAGCCCCAGGTTCAAAGTTTAGGTATCATATGTTAAATTTAATTAATTTCTCAGCCACAAGAATCTTTAACAATCTTGTACGGCTTGGTTTTCATCCCAAGTTTGTATTCAAAATATTGGTTTCTCATGATGAATAAGACAGTGGAGGATAGAAAATGACTAAAACTTCTCTCTACTTCATTCTTCACTTATTCATTCAACAAATATTTGTTGAGAGGCTTCTATATGCTAAGCCCTGGGATTAAAGCAGATAACATAACAGACGTCATTCCTGCCTTCTTCGAACTTAGGTCCAGTTAGCAAACTTTGCATTAATACTCAAGAGAGGACGCACAATGTTTCTCAAACTTATTTTAATATGACCTAAGTGTTCCAAGGAAAAGACTTTGGGAAGTACTTTGCCTTAAACCGGGAGACGCAAGATGACAGCACGTTAGCTGAGCAGATAGGCTTGGTTTGGCCAGCACAGTGATTTATAAAGCGTTTGGAAATGTCTTTAGGAAGGGCCTGCACTCTGCTGTTGGACACAGACTCCACCATCCTCTGTTGGACGTCACTTGTCCTGTTTCAAACATTTATATTGCCTATAGGCTCCTGAATGTGTTTGCATTTATAGCCCCCTTTCACAGCAAAGAATCCCTGCTGCTCTGAAGTCCTACTGGCATCTCAGGAAAAACTATGAAAGAACGAAATTTGGTGATTTAAATATGCCAGGTGGAGATAAATCCTGGGCGATGACTGGAAAGCAAGAAAGCACATGCCAAAATAGGAAAGCAGCAGAGACTGTAGGCATCTCTGTGGAATAGGAGGGAGCAGAAATGTTGTCATGGGAAAATGACTTGGGAGACAAACCCACAGGCAATAAAATAAGATACATGCCACCCTGGAGTGCAGTCGAAACAGAACTCCTCAAGGATAAGACTGCCAGATAAAATACAGAATTTCCAGATAAATCTGAATTTCAGATGAACAACGAATACTTCTTTTTTTAGCATAAATATGCCCCAAATATTGCACAGGGCATACTTATATTAAAACATTGTTTGGTGTTTATCTGAAATTCAAATTTAACTGGATGTTATGGGTTTTTATTTGCTAAATCTGGCAACCCTACTCAAGGGACAACTAGCCAGTGGCTTGGTGGCAACTTGTAGATTTTATTTTTTTTCTAATGTGAAGAAAAGGAACGAGTGGGCATCTCCCATGTCCAGACGCTGCTCTCAGTGGCCTGTTTCGGATTAGAAAGGCTGTGGGATACTGCGACTATCAGAAATGCAGGGAGGCTGAAGTTCAGCTGTTTTACAACAGGATCAATGGCTTTGGGCCTGGGAGGGGACCTTACAAGCTATCTAGTCCCACTCCCTGCAGCAATCTTAAAGAAATAGCCAAAGCAGTGGCTTCATTATAACCAGATTGAAAAATATCACCACACAGGGGGTTGGACATAGGTCCCTGGACTTGCATCTTGCAAATACCCAGAGGCTGGCTCTACAGAACACCATGCCAATTTCTGGCCAACGGTCAGAGGAAGAAAACTGTCAGGGAGCTTTCATTCTCAACCTCACCTAATGTTTGCTATACTTTTCTTCTAGACGTTTTGGGCAAAAAAGCTTTTTCTTTCGTGATTAAGTTTTATTATAAAAGTATATCTAATTCCACAGATATGTATGTGTCTTCGAAAACACAATCTTGGTCGTTTCTTAGACCAAGGTTTTCTGCCCACTGGAATGAGGATCACTGTTGCACTTTAAAATTAAGTTGGACTTCTTCGAAGAGAATTCTCATCATGGTGATCCATCATCCTCAAGGACTTTCATAAACAAAAGGGAGTATCACTGTGCAAAGGTTTCTTTTCTGAACACAGTGATATTTGAGCTGCCACAGTTTTTTAAAAAATCAGGCTTTTTCCTTAGGAAATTCTAACAGGAAAGAGCGAAGGTTGTGGAGAATTTTCAGGGTCAAGTTTTTCCATTTTTTATCCAGAAAGAGGAAACATATAGGACACAAGGAGCTGTGTATCTTTAATTTCCTTTCTTTACTAATTGCTTCTGCCCTGACGCTCATTTGTGCTTTTACGTGGATGTACTTGGGATGCACAGAGCTGTGTGCGCATGTATGTGTGTGTACATGGGGATGAGTGTCCACAGATGGCTGTGTGAGGAATACATGTTGTTCTATGATTTTGTGTGATATTGAGACTTAACTCCTTTGCACCCCAGTTCTTTTGGTATTCAGGGAAACAAAAACAAATATAAATATTCTCATACTTGGGTTTTCTGATGGTTAATTTTATGTGTCAACTTGGCTGGGAAACAGTACCTAAATATTTGGTCAAACACCACTTGGAGGTCACTGTGAAGGTATTTGTTAGATGAGATAAACATTTAGATCAGTGGACTTTGAGTAAAGATTACTCTATATAATGTGGATGGGCCTTGTCCAACCAGTTGAAGACCTTCAAGGAAACAGGTCCGTTTGGGGCTTCCCTGGTGGCACAGTGGTTAAGAATCCACCTGCCAAAGCAGGGGACATGGGTTCAAGCCCTGGTCCGGGAGGATCCCACATGCTGCAGAGCAACTAAGCCTGTGCGCCACAACTACTGAGCCTGTGCTCTAGAGCCCGCGAGCCACAACTACTGAGCTCACGTGCCACAACTACTGAAGCCCGCACGCCTAGACCCCGTGCTCCGCAACAAGAGAAGCCACCGCAATGAGAAGCCCGTGCACCGCAACGAAGAGTAGCCCCCCCCTTGCCGCAACTAAAGAAAGCCCGCGCGCAGCAACGAAGACCCAACACAGCCAAAATTAAATAAATAAAGTAAATAAAATATAAAAAAAAAAAAAAAAAGAAATGAAACAGGTCTGTTGAGGAAGAGGGCATTTTGCCAGCAGACTGCTTTCAGACTTGGGCTACATTATCTTCTCTTCCCTGGGTCTCTAGCCTACTGGTCTACTCTGCAGACTTCAGACGTGCCAGCCTCCATAATCATGTAAACCAACCTATTAAAATAAAGCTCTTAATAAACCTCCAGTTAGACACATACACACACACACATTCAAGTCTTTTACCCAAAATTTTATCCAATAAGATGGCCAAATTCTATTTTACATTATGTAATCAGTTCCTGAAATCCTTCTGGAATCTTCTCTGAGTTCTGTATGGCTTTCTGCGCTGTCTTAACTTATAGGATGCATGCAGAAGCCCACTGTTACACTCAGCCTTGGCCAGAGATCTCAAGAAGCTGAACAGGCCCCCTCCCTTCTCTTTTTTCCACTTCACTCGGGAAGGATGAATTCACATAGAACCACGCATTCTCCCCCACAGCCTGGAGGTTGGGTTTTAGCATCAGAGACAGGGCGGTGAATTTATCTGAAAAGCCATCCAGGAGGCCAATGTTGCTACTCTCACTGTCTGTGTGAAATTTTTGCACAGCAACAGCAGGCTTCAAGTGAGCCTCTGTGTGAGGGAGAGGAGCAGCAGGCTGGATCCCAAGCTCTCCAGAAGCTTCAGGGACATGAACCAGAATTCAGTCCTCAGTGCTGAATCGAAGACCCTCCGTGAGGACCATGGAGCCAGACTAGGGGATGAATGAGAGTCTGTGAGCAGGCCTCCTTGGATGACATCCCTGTTACCCAGATGGCATTAAACAGTTACGCTCAGTTTCAAGCGAACGCGGAATCACGTGTGTCCTGGGTGTGTTAAAAATCCACCAGTGAGGTTAGCCCAAACACTTACATTCTGCTTTCCTATGCACGGGTATCAAAGTTAGTGCAGGCCCCTTGACACCATAATCCATTATCAAAAACTGAAAGCAGCTGGTTGGATTTCTAAACTTTCTACACAGAGAAACGCATCTGGTCCCAGTTTGCTGCAAAGAAGTCAGTTTTGTTCCTTCTCACAGCTCGGCTACAGAAAGCATTGGGGCATCCTGGTTCCCCCAAATAAAGGAACGTCGTGCTGGTCTTAAGGCTTCATTCATGCTGGGAAATTTGCTGCCCATCCCCACTGCCAATGCCTTTCTACCTCCAGCCTGGGGGCGTCAGCCAAGCAGGGACTCTGAAACCCCACCAGTTCAGAACAAGGAGGCTGGGAATTAGCAAAGCAGCTCCAACCCCTCAGAGAAATCTCTGCACAGATCATGTGCACAGAAGGGAAAAAAAACCATTTGTAATGGATTGTCTGAGAACCGTTTCCTCAGGATCGTGCAAAGTTGAAGTATCGACTAACTCTTCCGTTAATTTCAAAGGCAGGGCTCGGCCATAATTTATCCCTTTGATTCCACTGACCATCAGCAGTTGTGGCCATTTTCTGCCCGGCTATGGAGAACAGTTAAATGATGGTGTCCTCAGACCCCTTTGACTTCTCTTCCAGCCTGTTTCAGCAGTCTCACCCAGGCACTTCCTGTCTCCCCAGCTCCACTGTCTGGCACTTATTTCAGACAAGTCAATATGTTTAAATTATATCTGAACTCAAGGTAATTAATCATAAAGCTTTATGCTTTGTAATGCATTTTTTTTTTAACTTCTGGTTGGCATTCCATTGAATCACAATTAAACAGAAAAAGCTATCTGAGATGCATTGTGAATATCACATAAAAGCTCAGGCTGGGAATCCTTTCTAACACAAGGAGCACATTGAAAACCTCCACTCTTTTAGGGATCTAAATAAGAGGGTCAAGATGGCATTTCAAGAAATGTTAAGCGGATCAAAAGAAAGACCCATATGAGCTGGCTGGATCCCAGTGTACAGAAACAATCTAATTTGAAAACATGAAAGTCAGGTGATGAGTTGTCTCTTTAATGCATTTTGCAAACACAGCAAAGGCTTTGAAGCTCACCGCATAATTATGCCATGGGACTGTACTGGATACACGTTACTGAAGATCGATAGGTGCTTGCTTCAAACGAATTGCGGTCTCCTCCGGTTTTAATGGCAGCCTTGTAGCACATGACCTTAGTATTCAGTTTCATCATTTGTATCTAGTCCAAGGCTGGAACGCATAGCATGTAATGGTTCCTGACTCCCTCAAGGGTGGACTGGAATTAAGGCTCCCATCCTTCCGTGAAGACTTCCCCATCTAGGAAGTGGGTGATGACTACCATTCAAGACACTTCAAAGAGGACGAGGAAAAGCTAAACCTAGGGTTCAGATAAACTGAGCTGGAGCTCATGTAGAGATATAACCTTCCAAAAAGATAATTAAGTTAGACACATTTCAGAATTTATAAAAATTATATACACTGTTGTTATCAGTCAGGATTCAGTGTAGGAAACAGAAACTTTAGGTATTTTAAGCAGGAAGAGACTTATTTAACACAGAGAATCAGGTGCTTTCAAAATCACTGGATGGGCTGAAGGAGCAGGTTCTAGGCTGGGTCTTATGGAATGACTTCCAGAACCATCTAATGATGGTTAGATGTGGCTATTATAGATCAGTAACCCACCTCTTTCAAAAGCATCTCAGAGTAGGATTTGTCTTACTAGCCTAAGTACCATCTTCATGTCATGTAGGCCTCAATATAACTACAAAAACAAAAACAAAAACAAAAATCAACCAAATAAAAAAATTTCAGCAAAATTCTCCAAGGCCAATTTTTCTCTATGATTCTTGCTTTCCTGAGGCTGGCATTCTAACACACATACACAACTGTTTATCTAATGTCAAAGATAGACAGCATAAGGAGGTAACAGTATGTATTTATGTGGGTGGATCCTAAAGGAAGCCCCTGCATTTTAAAGTTTAAGATAGGTCTACATTTTAATCACAGCACTAGAGCGAGAATTAGCAAACAAACACTGGTTATTCTCAAGCCAATAAATCAACTGCATCCATGATCATCTTTTGAGACACGAAGGAATATTAAGTGTATTCTAGGATAGGCATGGACAAACTATCACCATGCTTATTTTTGTCAAACACAGCTATGTCTGTTTACTTGTTATTAAAGGCTGCTTTTCCACACCAATAGCTGAACTGACTAGTTGCAACAGGGGTAGTATAGCCTCACAAAACCTAAAATATTTACTATCAGCTCCTTTTAGGGAAAAGCTCTGTAACTTCTGGTTTAGGGTAGCAGGGACCATATAAAAGATTCATAGATGCTAGTTCTCAATATCAGTACAGATTGCTACAAATTAGTTGCTCCCATACCATTCAAACACTGAGTCACAACGTAGAATCATTTCCACATGAAAAAAGCTATCTGGTATTTTCCTGTTTGGCAATACAGACTTGCTTTTCTATTATCTTTTGGACGGAGCAGGATGCTTTTAAAAATGCTGGCTAGCAAAGAAAGGCAGACCCAAAAGAGCAAGAAGCTTTCTAAATTCAGTAGAATGTTCTGCAATAATAGAAAGGTTTTATATCTATGCTGCCTAATATACTTGAATTAAAATTTTAATTTTATTAAATATTAATTTAAAGTCACATTATTTCTAGTAGTTACCATATTGGACAGTGCAGTTGTAAATCATAACCTATGTTCTCCTGGTTGTTTTATCATCACTAATACCTTGTTTAAAGATAAACCATTTTTTTTTGTTTGTTTGTTTGTTTTTTTGCAGTACGCGGGCCTCTCACTGTTGTGGCCTCTCCCGTTGCGGAGCACAGGCTCCGGACGCGCAGGCTCCGCGGCATGTGGGATCTTCCCGGACCGGGGCACGAACCCGTGTCCGCTGCATCGGCAGGCGGACTCTCAACCACTGCGCCACCAGGGAAGCCCAAAGATAAAACGATTTTAATGTAGATGACAGGGATGTGGACAGACTCACAAATCAATAAAGATTTGAAAAATATTTTATGAAAAGGCATCTGAGTAAGTCTTGTATAAATAATCGACACAAGGAAAATGCCCTCTTATTAGCAGCACATAAAATCCAAATTGTGAAGGCAGTAAACGCTGGTAGAGGGAACGGGTGCCCTTAGGCCTCAATGTTGAAAATATTTTCATCCTTCTGAAGACTCTGGTTTCTAGGGCTGTGGATCTCCTTTCCATGGACTGGAGCTCAAGCCTTTAACTTAGTTCATAAAGAAATCTGTTCAATCGCTGATCTATTCAAAATACTCATATTTACTACCCATATTTTCCTTTCTGGCTCACATCATATGTATTAGTTAGGTTTCAGTTCTCCTGTTCATTTAAATGCTGTTTTTCTCCCTTGCACAGTCGATAATTTGGGGAAAGTTACTTCAAATCTGTTTTTTTACCACTGACCATTATTCCAATAGAAAAATCATTTCTGGGTTGGAACAGACAATTCATTTCATTTTTCACTACTGTATCTTTCTGGATGTGAAAGAAACAGATTGGAAAGTCCCGACAAACCCGCTCGTGACCAACTCAAAGGAATATGAGGAGTGACAACTCAGCTGCCAACTTCCCTTGTCCCAGACTCACACGTCTGTCAGACATCCAGGATACAGCTGGACATCTTGGCTTTGCAGCTGCCACATGGACCCCGTGTGGCTAGGAATGTCAGCTTAAATCTGAGATTCAGTCAAGGAAAGGAGAAATGGCAGGAGTCTGTGTGGTTCCTGACACACCTCCTATGATCACCTCTACCTTGTACGTTTGTCAAATCTCAAAGGATATAATATGCTCCAGAGCCATCACTATGTCACAAAATGCCAAGTTGCCATGTTTGGGAAGTAAACAACAAAAAGTTTCCCCTGTGGCATTGAAAAAGTTCTGTGGCTCTAGCCAATTTTAAGTCCATTTGTTCCCACTGAAACTTAAAATCTAAGAAAGGAAAACATGACTTTGGGTCTGTTTGATTATGTCTGATACCCTTTCTTTTTCAATGAAGGAATACTGACAAGGTGAACTAGATTGAACATGGCAGTGCTAAATTATACAGTTTCTCAAACTTTAGTTAACAGTTATTACAGCACTCTCCTTCCAGGATAAAGACTTCTCAAGGAAATCTCCTGTTTAAGCCTAAGAACAATGGAGAAATCTAGAAAGCTCTAGAACGGAACTACAGCAGGGTGCTCCCCAGCAACAGTGCCCACCAATGTTAGAACATGAGAGGTCTCTTTTTCCACCACCTCAGTTAGAAATCTAAATGGCGCCTACCAAGCCCATCACTGATAATCTGATTTAAAGAGTAAGCCATGACTTGAATGCCCTCAAAGGGATGGTTTCACTACACAGCAGTCTAGAACTCTTGTCTTAGGTGTAACAGTAGCTGTGGAAAGTCAAAACCACGAGTCCATTCAGGTTCCAATAACAAACAAAATGTATGTGTGATGGAGGTGATTTTGCACTGTGACTACTTCTACATTCGCCACAGCAGTGAAAGTTTCCAGAACTATTGTTGGCTGGAATTTTGGTCTAAACCGATCAGTCATGGTCCTGAAAGTCACTGTAATCAGAGTAACAAACACTCCTGTGTTTCTGCCAATTGCGCTACTGTGTATCCAAACCATGAATAAGACTGGCTTAGTTGTGATTGGAATAGTCTATATTGCCACATGCAAAAGGCCTTGTAGTTTCTGTCAAGGCAGAGATGCCTGCTAAATTCCAGTGCCACTGTATCTGACCATGTTTCCTCTGGACTGTCACCCAAGGAAAGCTCCTCAGTGTGGTTAACTGTGGTATGAAAAAGATCACTTGAAGTCAGAGGACCCACAACCCACAAGTCTATTAACCTGTCTGTGCCTCAGTTTCCTTATTCATAAAAAACTCCCTTACAAGTTGTTTTAGGAATCAAAAAAGATAACATAAATGTTCCTGTTGCATGGTGAGTAACTAAAAAGTATCAACTATAAAAATGGCATGATTTTATGATTGAATCGGAAGAGGCTATATGATGTCAATCAAGAACTGACACCAAAACAAATTTTTTAAACGTCTTTGCTATCTGGAGGTAAAACTTCCTACCTTCAAGAATTTCTTAAGCCATATAAGCAATATTCATTCTGGCTTCCCCATCTTAAAGTGTGTGTATAAAGTCAGCCTTAATACTTTAGGGATGAGACTTGTCCCTATAGCTCACTAGAAACTTATTTCCTGCTGTTACTGCAGTAACCATTTGTCCCAAAGGGGCTATGATATACAGGAAGTCACTATGTAGCCAAATCAGCCTGCAGCTAACATAAACAAAATCCTCAGAAGAACACTCAAATTCCAATCCATTATATTGTTACTTCTCCAACCAGTATCATACCCACTTGCCCTGTGTTAGAGCTTGAATTTCGTTCCCCGTGCCATTCATATGTTGAAGTTCTAACTCCCAGTACCTCAGAATGTTACTTTATTTGGAGATAGGGTCTTTACAGAGGTTATCAAGTTAAAATGAGATCACTTGGGTGGGCCCTAATTCAGTGACTCCTTATTAGAAGGGGAAATTTGGAGACAGACACACAGGGAGAACGCCATGTGAAGATGAAAGCAGAATTGGGGTGATGCTTCTTCAAGCCAAGGAATGCCAAGGATTGCCAGAAAACGAGGGGAGATGCATGCAACTTCCTCACAGCCTAGAAGAAACCGACCCTGTTGACAACTCGATTTTAGACTTCCAGCCTCCAAAACTTTGTTACGGCTGCCCTAGCAAACTAATACATTCTGGAGGGGTTAACCTCTAACAGAGAGATGGAAAAGGAATGAGGAGAAAGAGCTAACATTTCTTGAGGATATACTTTATTTCAGGAATTTTACATTATTATGTTATGTCATTTAATCCTCATAATAACCCTACAGAGTAGCTATCACCTCCCCATTTTACAGACTGAGCAACTGAAGCTCAGAGAATTTCAGTAACTCACATAATATCCTGCAGGTAGCAAACAGCAAACCTAAGCTATGGAGCCACGGCTGACTCTGAAGACCCATGCTGTCCCCACTTCCTAATTTTGCCATCTGACCCTTGAAAAGGAGTCTCACATCATCTCTAGACATTTCAGAATTCTTGCTCTCTTGTATCTTCCTGGTAGAAATTAAATTTCCTGATCAAATTGCTCCTTACATTTACACCACATGGAAGCTAAACCAACTACAAAAGAGAAGATGATGGTTTCAGTTTGACATTATTTACTGGTTGCATGACAATTTCCCAGTCAGATCAACTGTAATCAGTTTTCTTTCTCAAAGAAACCAAGACTGAGTACTTTTTGATTTTTCTCAGAGTTTGAGACGTAGACAATAAAGTTGTCACTATGATGGCAAAATGGCTAGACCATGAGAAGAGAGTTGAAATCCAGTTTCTGACTGGCTAGAATAGCACAATGCAATCTGAAGATCTTTTATGTTAAACCCAGTGTCAGAATTCACCCAGTCTCCACTTGGAATTTCAAGTTCGTTTTGTACTTGGAATCCAGAGAAACATGTGTGCTGTATTCTTGCTCTCACTCTTATGTGTTAATTTTGGGGGAGTTGGATGTAGCAGATGCGAAGAATATATTATTGGCTTTGTTTCTCATAAACACAGTAAGAGTTTCTACGGAGACCTGTTGGAAGCCAACCCAGAGAGAACGTAAGACTCCTTTCTACTATATACCAAAGTTTGTGCAACTTTGGCTGCATGGCCCAACATCAGGAAGAAAGACGTGGAAGAATAAGAAAGCTACAAAGACACCTGTCTTAAGTGGTGGTGCTCCAGTGGGGAGCTGCATGGAAAATGAGGTGGGATGGTAAAGTGGTCCAGAACATGGACTTTTGGTGTCAAAACTGGGTTCAGTTCCCACACCTTCTTTATTTTCTGCAGGGGAAATATTTAACCTCACCAAGATTTAATTGACTTATCTTTTTCAAAAAAAAAGTGCATAGGAGAGAAAGGTTCTCAATTCAAACTCCATAGGATGGGCAAAAATATTAATTTAAATGATATTTTAATACTGGGTTGGCCAAAAGTTTCATTCGTTTTTTTTCTGTAAATGGCTCTAGTAGCACTTAGTTGTCTTTAACTTCATTCGAAACAATTTTGTTAGATCGTACGTGACACTCTCATATGAGTGTGCATTTAAAAAAAGACATCAAATTGGTGAATTTTTGTGTAGCCATTTTAATACCGAAGATAGAAGAAAAAAGAAACATTTTTGGCCTATTATGCTTTACTATTTCAAGAAAGGTAAAAATGTAACTGAAACACACAAAAAAAGATTTGTGCAGTGTATGGAGAAGGGGCTGTGACTGACGGAACGTGGCAAAAGTGGCTTGCGAAGTTTCGTGAAGGAGATTTCTTGCTGGGTGATGCTCCACGGTTGGGTAGACCAGTTGAAGTTGACAGTGATCAAATTGAGACATTAATTGAGAACAATCAATGTTATACCACGTGGGAGAGAGCCGACATACTCAGAATATCCAAATCAAGCGTTGAAGATCATTTGCACCAGCTTGGTTATGTCCATCGCTTTGATGTTTGGGCTCCACATAAGTTAAGTGAAAGAAACCTCGATCGTATTTCCACATGCGATTCTCTACTGAAACATAATGAAAATGTTCCATTTTTAAAACAAAGTGTGGCAGGCGACGAAAAGTGGATATTGTACAAATAATGTGGAACGCAAGAGATCGTGGGGCAAGAGAAATGAACCACCACCAACCACACCAAAGGCTGGTCTTCATCCAAAGAAGGTGATGCTGTGTATATAGTGGGATTGGAAGGGAGTCCTTTATTAAGAGCTCCTTCCGGAAAACCAAACAATTAATTCTAACAAGTACTGCTCCCAGTTAGACCAACTGAAAGCAGCACTCAAAAAGCACGTGAAAAGTGTCCGGAATTAGTCAACAGAAAATGAATAAGCTTCCATCAGGATAACGCAAGACCACATGTTTCTTTGATGATCAGGCAAAAACTGTTACAGCTTGGCTGGGAAGTTCTGACTCATCCACTGTATTCACCAGACATTGCACCTTAGGATTTCCATGTATTCAGGTCTTTAAAAAATTCTCTTAATGGAAAAAATTTCAATTCCTTGGAAGACTGTAAAAGGCACCTGGAACAGTTCTTTGCTCAAAAAGATAAAAAGTTTTGGGAAGACGGAATTATGAAGTTGCCTGAAAAATGGCAGAGGGTAGCGGAACTAAAGGGTGAATACATTGTTCAATTGGTGAAAATGAAAATGAAAAATGTGCCTTTTATTTTTACTTAAAAACCGAAGGCACTTTTTGGCCAACCCAATATGTAAAGAGCATGGCATGCAGTAGACGCTCAAAAATGGCAGGTCCTATGATGATGAGGTTGGCCTCCTCTCAGGACTGAGTCAATGTGGCCACATTCCCTCTCTGCACCACGTGTCCTCACAACTTGCTTAAGCCATGCTAGCTGATGTAGGATGCCCTTGGAGGAAGCCCTGGGCGAATTTCTGCCTTTGTCATCTCCGTTCTGTGAAGTTCTGCAGCAGCTCACAATAAAGCAAGTCGGAGCCCTGCTGGCAAGGACTGCAGCCCACAGAAGGAGGCACGAGCTGGAGTTAGACCCCAGCCTTTCCAGCACTCAGGCAGCCAGTGCCTCTGGCCCTTCGCTCTGGGTGCTGAGTTTCTTTGGGGCTAACAGTCGCAAAGTACGCCAAAGCTTTCAGAAATCTCTCTAACCTCCACATCCTACCCAATCTGCACATACACACATAAAACTCCAGGGGCCGGAGCACAACCACCACTCCTGAGAGGGCAAACTGAGAAGTCTCAGAGATGCAGGGAGTTGGCCTGGAGCTACAGAGCAAGCTGTTGAGAGAGTTCTGGAATGGAGCTCACAGCTCAGGACTGGGGAGCCTCGGGAAGGGCCTTCCTTTTAGGGAGTGGCTGAAACCTGCAAACGGATCACTCCCAAGCAGGCCTTTTCAGCCCTGAGTAAACTTCTTTAAGCCTCAGTTACACTTGGTCCCATCAGGGTTTCCTACGACTGTCAGGATCTTTAGGGACTTGGGCCTGGAGACCGACTCCCTGGGCATTGCCTAGGATGAGTATGTGTCACCGCAACACAGACAAAGGGGAGGTTCACCAGATACAGTGTGCACAGGTGCCATTCAGACAGCCAGGAAAACAAAGGAAATAATTATGACAACCCAACCTGAATGGTATGATTCGATTTCTAGATTGAGATGATTTAGAAAAAATTTATCAACTCTTCAATGTCCAAGCTTTCATTTATTTGTTCAACAAATATTTTTATGTACTTAAAGTACATGAGGCCTTGTGCTAGACACTGGAGATACAAAGGTGAATGATACAGGTGTGTCCCTGACCCCATGCAGACTACAGTCTAGGAGATAAGAGAGGTAAGTGGAATCTTGGTAGAGTAGAATCTTGGTAGAGTAGAAGGTGACAAATAATATTTATTCTGGTTTCCCCTTCTCAGTGATGGGCCCAGAGCAAGAACTCAATAAATGGTGAATGAATAAATGATGAAAATAATGAACATCTACTGAGTGTGCACTATGTACCAGGCATGATTTTAAGCATGTAAATGTATTAACTCATTTTATATATGCAATGAATTTAATGAATTGACACACAATTAAATATATAGCAAATGAAAGGAGTAAATGAACAAATGATGTACACTCAGCCTCCAAAGCTTCTATCCTGAATGTGTTTTGAATCTGGAGAAGAAAGAACAAGAACAAACAATAATGGCGGATACGCTTCGGGTTAGGCATCAAGAAATCTATACAAACGTGGAAAGAAAATGGGTTTTGCAGTAGCCATAGGAATAAGCTGAGTTCACATCCTAACTTCACCTCAAGGCTGGGTGATCTTACGCAAATAGTTTAACCTCTCAAGCCTTGAAATCCGAATTGGTACACTGGATTTAATACACCCACCTCAGGGGGCTCTTGTGAGGGTTAGTCATATCCATCAGGTTCTATATGAGAAAGTGCCCCTGAACAGGGAGGCACCCTCAAGATACTACTTGCTATGGATTTAGGACTTAGTAAGAGGCAGCAGAGCACAGCGGGAATTTAAACTTAGAATCAAAGGCCCTAGTTCTAAATCTGGGCTCCATTAGCCAATTGAAATATCTAGACAGAGGGATTAATTGAGATGATGTGAGTTAAGATGTTTCAGTACAGAGCTACTGTTGTAGAATAGGAGGAGGGAAAAAAACAAGCCCTTCCTGGGGAGTGAGTCACCAAAGACTTTCTAAGAGTCTCTGGATAATCTTTCTGAGCTAGTTTAAATGGACAGAATGAACTGGTGAACTCCCAGGACGCTCCTCTCCTGAGAGCCTGTGATAATTCCCACGTGGGTGTCAGAATCATGTGATTGACTCTGACTATGGGATCAACAAGACCCACCTACACAGGAATTCCTAGGGTCACCTGTGTCTAACGGAGGAGTTGCTGCTAAGCAAGGAAGAGAGTGTCAGGGCAAGAGAGAAGGCAAGCAGGAATGGCCCTCCTTCATGCTCAGCCAGGGCGTCCGCAGGCCGGGCAGGTCTGGGGGAGGCCCTCTGAAAAGAACAACTTCTGCTTGTACAGCAATGTCAGGCCATTTGGGGCAAATTTCACAAAATGTTCCAGCTTTCAACACAGAGTGTCTTCCTTGAATAAATTTGCGCAAGGCGTAGGTACAGTGGGTTAAAAGACAATATGGACAGTATTTTATAGATGTACAATAAATTCTTTCTTGTCCTTGGCCCACTGAACATGAGACACATTGTATGTATGTCATTTCTAATTTTTACAAAAACTGACTACAGAGTCAATATAGCCTCAAATGCATGAATTAACTAGGTGCCTGTGACCCTTCACTCTGAATGCACGTGTACGCCAAGGGAACTATGGTACATCTGTGGTTGACTGGTTAAAAATTAATTCATTGAGACCTTGTTCAGAAAGAGTTAGCTGATATCAAGAGCCATCTCTTTAGACTCTCAGCTGCTTTTGCAAATAGTCTTGACACCACAAGAATTTCAAGTTTTTGGTTCAAAACTCTAAACCTGTAAGGTTATAAATTTGGCAAAATCTGTTCTGCCTTTGCTGTTACCGGAATACCTGTTATTTTGAAAACTAAATCCACACAGATCAATTTATGACTCCTTAGATTAAATGTTAGAGAAGCTATAAAAACTGGAAAATATGTGTAGCAAGTAATTATTTGATTTACAGGGGAAAATTGTAAAGGTGCTCATTTGCCTAGTGTCTCAGAAAGCATTTTTGTTTGTTTGTTTATGAACCCTGGTCCTACTGTCCTGGTCAGGTGAGAAGAATCCTTAAAGCTGTTCATATGGGATCGATGTAATGAATCACCTAGGCTGACTTTCACTCTGTGATGCTAAAATTAAAACCAAAACTATACGTGTTCCGAGGCACCTCTGTGTGCCACACGGCCCTTCCTCACTTATACTGATACACCGTCTTGCAAATTTTATCTAATCAACTGACATTTTTAAGGATCAGAGAATTCAACAAGAATAAAAATGTGGCGACAATTTAGGCTTTCCCCTCCTTCATAAAAACACCGTCTCTATTTGGTCTCCACTCAGGTCAAGACATTTCACTAATTTGCTAGTCATTAAAAAGATATTTTTATACCCAGCCTGTAATATTATCCTCTTCAGTGATTATGATAGCTCCCAACAGAATTCCAGACTCGAAAATGAAGGCTGGGAAGCTGAACTGCAATTATGATACTTTAAATAATTCCACAAAAGTAGAGCCGCTGTTAAATAATTTATGGTCTTTGATCTTGTCACAGATCTACTGAAATCTTCACATCACTCAGCTAAACATTTTCAAACAGAAAAGGGATGGTTACTTTCCCCTCTACCACCCACTCGCCCCGGCTGAAGATACATCAATAAAGCTTCCAGATGTTTGTCTTGTTGAGAAGTCGGACCCCGGGGGGGGCACTGCTGCCAGCCTTAGGAGACCTGCCAGCATCAAATGCTTTGCCTGGCATTTGACTCCCTGTGCTCGATTTGTACAGCTCTAAAAGTAGACCTGGGAGGAGGTGAGCGAATACAGAAACTTCGATTAAATTTATCTGAATCTGTACAAGAATTAGACCTGTGGCTCTCAAACCTCAGCATGTGTCAGAACCACCTGCAGGGCTAGTTAAAGCGGACTGTCTGGCTCCAGCCCGAGAGTTCCTGATGCTGGAGATCTGGGGTGGGGACCAGGAATTTACCTAGCAAGTTCCCAGGTGATACTGATGTCACTGGTCGGGGCACTGCATTTAGAGAACCCATGAGCTAAATCCATAGCTTCTGTTTCCTTAGACACAGTTAAATCGTGACCTGAAGGATGCTGAGTTCTTAGATTCCATCAGAGCTGTCTTGAGAAATAAGTGTGAGGGAGAAAAGGGGCAGGCCTAGGTCCCTCCGAGGCCACACCTAGAGCTCATTTCAAGGGAGCAATCCCCTGCTAGAGGGGCCTCTGTCTTCACAGTGAGCCCTCAACCCACGATGACGGGAGGGATAGAGTTCTTCAATGAGAAGGGAGGCAGCCTGGGGACTCAGAAGTTTTAGCATCTGGGAGCAAAGGCACCAGTTGTCAAAGTCACCATATTCATGGGGAAAAATCTCACTTCACTTGAAAAGCAAAGAGAAAGAAATAGAAAAAAACAGCTCATAACAGTATGGCTTTTCCTTCTTCTGGGACCAAGTCTTTTAACCTTAAACAACTTTTTTTTTCTTAAACAACTTCTTAACTGCCATGTATTTCAGCTATTTAACATTTACAAATGACAGGTTTCCAAATCAGCTGGGGTTGTCTTCATTTGCAAATTTAGGCCAGACCCTGTCTGGTACTTCACCTAACAGCAGTGGTTGTGTGAAATGTGTTTACTGCGTTTGCTTTCTTTAAATAAAATGCGGGGGAAGAGGACTGGGGGTGGGGCAAAGAGACTATCAGACATTATTTAGCTTTAGAAGCAAAGAGAGCTCAAACCAGATGAAATTTCACAGGCTCTCTGCTGATGTTTACAGCGTCTGCGCTAAGGAATCCTAGAGAAGGGTTAGGTGATGATATGAAGGTTCCCTGATAATCCCCCTCAGTAATTATCCCCATTTTGCCTCGGGGATCTACAGAACTCGGGCTAAAGCAGGTGGGTTGTTTTGCAGTAATTTCCCAGATAACTACTGCTGAGTGTATCTGAACAGAGTTTTTTTTTTTTTTTTTTAAACCTATTAGAACAGAAAATGTTGAAAGAAGAAATATTACAATTCTTCATTTATAGGTCATCTTCAAAGGTAGCCTCGGCCTTGCGGGGAGAAAGAAGGTACCTGAATCATTTGGGGCTTGTTTTTATCATGAAGGAAATGCTGTATTTCAGCATTTCCAAATAAAAACTACAGGGAGACATCTGAAGGCTGTGCAGCTGAGTTGGTAATAGTAATAACACCAAACATTTACACCAAGCACACAGTCCAACCTTCACAACAATCCCACCAGGAAGTTTAGGCCTAGAGAGATTGGGTAACCAGCTCAGGGTCACAAGGTAAGTGGCAGAGATGGCCGCCAGCCTGACCTGTGTCTGTCTGACCCCAAAGCCCCTGCCAGGTCAGAGAGAAATAAAGAATTTGCAAAATAAAACATTTGTTTTCTATAAACAGTGTGTTACTATTTGCAAGGAGGGTGAGAAGATGCACATACAATATTTGTTTGTCCTAGCATTACGTTCACAGGTGGAAGCTATGAAATAGGAGCCCCAGTCACCGTGGAGAGCAAATATCAGAGGTCAGGTGCAGGGAGCTCCACCTACAGACCTCAGAACCATTTCCTTCTGCTGTCATTTGAGCAGTCATTGTCTATGATGCTTCCTTGTGTCACTCAATCTGCTGAAGAAGCCAGGAGCTCTGCAAACCATCTACTAAACATTTTGCCTTCCTTGTGATCTTACCAAACCTCTTTCCCAGACCTTGATAACCCACGGTCACTCAATTTATTAAAACACGAAATTCTCTTGGCTCGGTAATTCTGATCATTTTACAAAAGGTGAAAAATATATTTACTGTATTACAAATATGCTATAGCCCAAGTTCCCAAGTTTGTTCTTCTAAACCTGCCCCCCAACACCTGTTCCCCGTCTCAGTACCTGGCACCTCTCTACTTCTCAGGCCATAAACATATGTCATCCTTATTTTTTCCTATGTCCCCTTCTTCTGCATCTGACCCAACAGCCACTCCTAAAAACTATCTCCAGGTTGCATCTCAATTCCTTCCACTCGTCTCATAACCATGGCCACCTCCCAAGTCCAGGTTACTGTCACCTCTCACCTGGTCTAAGCACCTCCTACCTGATCTTCACAAGGCAGCCATGGGCATTATTTTCCACCCACCCTTCAAAAACTATTTTTTAAATTATATAACATGTACATGGATGCACTATGGGAGGCTGAAAATGACCCCAAAAGATATTCACCTCTTAACCCTGGGCCTGTAAATTGTGACCTTATTTAGAAAAACAGTCCTTGCAGATGTGATTAAGTTAAGGACCTTGAAATGAGGAGATGATCCTGAATGATTTGAGTGGGTCTTAAATACCATCCCAACTGCCCTTGTAAGAGAAAAGCAGAGGGAGATTAGATGCACGCAGAATGGGAACAGCAGTGTGACTGTGTAGGCAGAGACTGGAGTGATGCGCACATAAGCCCAGCAATGCTGGGGGCCACAGGGAGCCGGAAGACACAAGGGACAGAGTCTCCTCAGAGACACAGATCTGCCAACACCCTGCTTTCAGCCCAGTGAAACTGATTTCAGGCTTCTGGCCTCCAGAACTGTGAGAGAACAAGTATGTGTCGTTCTAAGCCATCAAGTTTTGGTAATTCGCTTCAACGGTCACAGGAAACTGATACCTGCACTATGGATGCAAAACTCAGAAATTATAAAGAACCTACTGTAGAGCACAGGGAACTCTACTCAATACTCTGTCATGACCTATATGGGAAAAGAATCTGAAAAAGAGCGGATATATATAATACGTATAACTGATTCACTTTGCCGTACAGCAGAAACTAATACATTATAAATCAACTATATTCCAATAAAAATTAATTTAAAAAAAACTCAAAAATTATAGATAAGGTTCAAATACCTCTAGTCCACCTCCTCTCCTCCCACCTCATTCCATTTCCCTCATCCAGAGTACCCACTGTCATAAGTTTTGGGTTTTATCAGTTCAGTTCTTTTTCTATGCATTCATACACATGCATGTACTAAAGAAAGATGCCATTTATTTTTATGTTTTAGTGAACCCGATGTGCTCCCCCAAATTTATGGTTAGTTTTATCTGCTTCTGAACTTGACAGAAATGGGTCATGTATGTACTTCTGTGACTTCTTTCACTCATCGTTAATTTTTTGAGATTCATCCATATTGTTACAAGTAGGGATCTATAGTTTGTTTTCTCTACTGTACCATATTCCATTGCATGAAAACAAAATTTATTTACCCATTTACATCTAGATTCATCTTAGGAAAGAGTAGTTCCATCATAATACTCCCTGCTTAGAGCCCTCCTCTGGCTTTCTACTGTAGTTTTAGTATGTCAGACTTTTCCCAATGCCCCCTTTGCCTCTCCCATCTCATTTTATCCCACTCTCCCTGATTGACAGACTTTTCCTTGGGTTCCTTGAACACACCAAACTCACTTCTACCTTAGGACTCCTGCTGTTGCCCGTCCCTGGACCACTGCATCCCCAGATATTTGCATCGCCGGCTCCTTCTTTTTATTCAAATCTCATCAAATCTTATCTGTGCAGCCTTCCCTGGCCACCCGATCTGAATTAGCCCCAGCCCCACTCATTTGCTCCCATTAGCCCTTGTTTTCTTTTCCTTGGTGCATCTCTCCCTATCTGCATTTGCCTTGCGTATCTGCTTCCTGGTCTATTGTCTGTCTCCCTAAACTGCAGCTCTGTGAAGGCATGAACCCTGCCTTACCCATCACTCTATCCCCAGCAGCTAGAATAGTGCCTGGCATGGAGTGGATGTTCAGCATATATTTGTTGGATGGATGAATGAATGAGTAAATGAAGCTGTAAAGAAATTAGTATCTTAAGAGTAGATTAGACCCAACCAAAACTCAAGTACTCATTCATTCCTTCCACACATATTACCACGTGCTTATTTTTTAAAAGCCCTGAGTTGGTACAGGTGATGAGAAGACACAGTTTGCTTGCTACGACAATGTCTTTGACAGGCTAGGTCAGTGAGGACTGTCCCACAGGAAGTGAGGAACTGTAAGGGCATTTATTGAAATGGGGTTTTAACCTTAACTATATGCTTTTCTCCGCTCCTGTATTTTCAAACAGGGTGGAGTGTGTGCTCACGGGGTGACTAAGCCACTAGACTATTATTAGTGAAGCAAGGGGTGCTGGTTACCGCACCAAACCGGCCTCTCCTTAGCCTGGAGGGGAAGATCTACCCAAGCCTGTCTGATGATTTGGGCAGGATTCCAACAGGTGGAGAGGCTGTCCCCCAACTAGGCCTGCCTCTGAGAGAACAAAACATCACAGAGATGCCAAAGACCAGTTTGGGGGTTCGAAAATAGAACACGATAAAAAATCATGTGCCTCACCGTTCACTTTACAAACTTTCTGAGCCTCTTACTACACCCCAAGAATTTGATTTCAAAGTTCATCTAGTTTCATTGCAGATGTGTGGCGTTCCTAATTTCTTCTAGACAGTCTGTTTTTTAGACTTTATTTCTTCATTCTCTAGAGGCAGAAAATACAATAACTGAAACCTGTGCAGGAGAAAATTGTGGCAGATGATTTTAGGGGTGTCTTGTGTTCCCTTTCTCAACAGTATTTCCCCCTGTGTTTTAAAAAAGTTCTCAACTATGAGGCTTCTTCTAACATTAACTTCAAAACCCAAATACCCAATTAACATGACAAAGCAAAGCAAAGAGGAATAGGTGGTTATAAAATGTATTAATTATGGGGCTCTGGGGGGAGGGTGACTCAGGAAGCATGGACAGCACGGCCTCTTGGGCCTAAACCAGAAATCACAGCGGGCAGTAGCACCTGCGAGCACACACCTGCGTGGAGTTAGGTGTATTAAGCTGGGGTGGGCGGGGGTGGGGTGGGGGCTTGTGGTGGAGCACTGGCTTTACAGATGAAGGAAGCTGGAGCCTAGTTTTTCAGTACAAGTTATAACACGCAGAGCAAAGACGGGGACAGACAGCATGGTCACTTTTACCAAATGAGTCACCCTGTGTCTAAGAGTCACAAACGCAATTGCCCGTGGGCACCATAAAGAAGCTTAATGAGTCACATTGGCTAAGTCAGGACTCTGGTGATTTGGAGAGGTGATGCCCCTCTAAAGCGGGTCGGGGCCTCCATGACCATTCGAGTCCCCGTATTGCTAGACTGCCAGAATTTCCAAGAGAAGTCAGAAATGCAGAAGGTTTCTGAAAAATCTAGTTCTAAATGCTGGCAACACATTTGAACCCCTTTTTTCATATTCTGAGGATCACGCCAAACATGTCTGTAGGCTAAATTTGGCTTGCGAGCCATCAGTTTGCAAACTCTGACCCGAGAGCGGTGGCCTCGGTGGCATCATTAGTTTGATCTCTCACCTCCACATGACCCTTTTCTTACAATGAATATTTTGGAACAACTTCCTTCTTCTTCTAAAATAAAATTTATGATAAATAACCTACGTATGTACTTAATTCAAAAATTTAAATATAATGTCCTAGCTATCATGTAAAGGAGAAGTAAAAAATGGGTACTTTATTTAAAAATGTATTTCAGTGCATAACTGCTGGGACATAACTGCCTTGGAAGGCATGATGACATCGGCAGATGCTTGCCTCTTCTGAGCAAATTGCTGAGAATGCAACAGCTCCAAATGCAGAGTAATACAGTATGTTGGTTAATCATGTGCAAGTGTTTTATCTACGTGAATGCCCAGTGGAATATTTATAAGCCACACAGAATGTGGGACAGTTCTCTGCAGCATAAGACTGTCCTTGCATTGCTGCTCCTGCCCTTTGATCATTCTGACAACCAAAAATTGCTCCCACAAAATTCCAAATGTCCCTTGGAGGGCAGTGCCACCCCTGTTAAGAAACAAGGACACAGACTGACTGGCTACAGGGCTGACCAATAGATTTCAGTTGTCAACTGACAATATGACCTTGGACAGTCTGCTTAACCGCTTTAAGTTTCCTCAGCTGTAAAATGGGGAAACAGTGGCACCTATTTCATAGGTATTTTTGTGGAAATTAAATACATTAATAACTGTAAAGTGCTTAGATAATCAAGCTCCAAGCAAATGTTAGTTAACTTCTTGTGTCATTATTGGATTGGTATCAGATGGTAGTTGCCCTGAGTCATCATCCCTCAGTGGGAAGCTATTGCTAATTCCACATGTTTGTTAAGGAAGCACAGGGAAAGAGGCATGTCCTACAGAGATGTAAGCTTCACTCGCGACGCTGAACAAAGTTTTCCATCATTCGGCTGACTCTAATTCTACTTAGAAGAAAGCCACAAAGACACCAACTTCTTAATTTTTTTCCAAGCTGCTTCTGCTACAGCACTTTCTGTTTTACTATGTCAGAAAATATGAAGTAATACTGTTACCAAATCACATGTGATAAATTGATTTTCCCAATTTGGCTCATGGTTTCTTCAGGGAAGGCCCCAAGTGTTACTCTTTTTCTCTCAGTTCACGTGACCTAACATGGGACAAAGGACAGTGAGAGCTCTCACCTAACACATGACAAGCACATACTTGTGGAAACTAGCTAGCTAGCTAGCTAGCTCTCTTAACCAGAGGCTCAGGACTTCTATTTCTTGTCCTTCCCAAGATGCCTGCACATTCTCTGGGGTTTATGCTGCCACTTTTGATCTGAGTACCAGCTCCTATGAACCAATTATCCTCAATCTCACAGCAGCCCTGCCTCCATAGCTGTCCTCTTTCTCCATGCTTTCTATCAACCCTGGCAGAGAACTCAGCACTGCTCTTGACTGCTACAAAACTAAAACAAAAATGAAAACACTCCCCCAAAGAATATGCACTCATTGAGGATTTTACTGAAGATGTGCAGTGATGCAGGATGCTTACAGCACTGCATTGCAAACAATGTATATTTTAATGTTAGACCCCTATCTCTCTTGGAGGGTTTTGGGTCACTCCGTCAACAAATCTCATGTCATTTTTGCATGACTCTCCTCTATTCTCCCAGTCTCCCTGACCTCTAGTTGCTTTAAAAAAAAAAAAAAATCCTTCCATTTTTACAGAAAATTTCACTCTCTACTGTCTCCGCCCCTAGGCTGGACTCTGCCAACACCCAAAGCATCTGCACATCCTGCAACATCTGCTCCAGGCCTCACACCTTCCAGCTCCCGTTAGAAATGGCTGGGGGGAAACAGTCTCAATATTCCTGGCCCCACTGATATGAATTATGCTGCCCTTCTCAAAACACAGAAGAGGCTAAAGCCAGCACTGGCTTTAAATAATTTTTCCCCTCCATTGTACAGGACATTGGTCACTGAGGCATAACGGTTTGACCTCAGAAGACGACCAGACAGAGACTCTAGGTTTTCACTTCATTGCTGGATACTCATTTAGAAGCTACTCTAGGTACTGGTAACACGAAAAATCACTACCTAACTGTTAGCTCTAGAAAATAATTCCATGCTTGATTTGTGGACAAAATTCATCAGCTCGACCCTGTTGCCACCTGAAGGTGTCCACTAATGCACCAGGCATTGGCATTGTGTGCCTCAGGTTCTCATGTGGTAGAGAGAGACCAGGTGAGCTCAGTAACATCAGGATTACAAATCATCATATGCTGAAGTGCAGAAAAAGGCTAAGAGGCACTAAGTATGTTTCAATAAATACCAGCAAAAATTTAAAAAATTACTTCAAGATCATCATAAATTAAAGATGTCTGTATCTCTATATATTATCAACATTACTGTTATTTCCTGTGAGGAACTTAAATCTACCAAACTAGGTACACAAAACTAGCATAAAATGCAACAAACACAAATATCAACATTTTCAGTTGGTGACATCACCAACTGAAATATATTTTTGCCGAAAGTTTAGACCCAGTGCCATACCTTGGTTCAGTGAGTGCTGACCTTATATATTTTTCTCATTTCACTGAACTAGACAAATCCAAAACAACAAAATATACTTTGAGCTAAGCCCAAAACAAGCCAGTAGTTCATTTAGTTTAACCCATGGATTTTCATATTAAGAACAAACAAAAACAAGCTACCAAACAAAAAACATCTCTCTGACACTGAAATATTTTTCCCCTCTAGAGTAAAGTTAACATCTGTATTTTTCCCTCATTTGAGTTCTGTGACCCAGTGATTAAAGGTCCAAATAAGAGAATAATTTCCCTGGTCTACAAAAGGTTAATCAGAACTCACGTGTTTTTTTTTTTTTTTTCTTTTTCTCTCTGCTCTCCAAAAAGGGAAAGAAAGTGACAAGTTTAAAAATAACTCAAATAGGGAGGCTACAGATATACATAATAAAAAATCTGAGGCAGAAACCCAAAATAAATAGATACAATTTAAAGAAGTAGACAGAATTTAGAAAAAAAAAAAAATCTCTTCCAACCCTCTGTTCATTCTTAGTAGCACAAGAGATACTTTATATTTTCTTGGCCGTGCTTAAGCCATTCAAGCACTATTGCTGTAACTTTTTTTTGTCACTTCATAAGCTTTATTTCATAGTTTCAACTTTTAAAAGAACTTTATTCATCACCCCAACTCAAAATCTAGTAGGCACATTTTAAGTATGCTGCCACCAACAACAGTGGCAGTCCTGCTATAGTCACCTGATTCAAAAACAAAAACCTTTGGCTTTGCCTGTCATTCAGAAGTAGATCTCTACTAACACTTTTCTCTTTATAGACTTACTAGGTCTCTTTACCAACTTATTTTCCCACTACTGATACATCAAAAACAGCTACACTTGTAGCCTGCTAATAATATATTTCCTCATCCTCTAGCATAAAATCCTTCAGTATGAAAATTCTAAGTAGAAACAGAATTGTCTTCCATGGCTACCAATAGCTATGTTTAAACTGATAATCTCAAAGATTACATTTTAGAGCAACTTTTCAAGAAATGAACATCTAAGTTACAACTAAGTACCTTTTTCACTAATTCTGAGCCTTTCTTTGTTGTTTTTTTTTTTTTTTTTTGCGGTACGCGGGCCTCTCACCGCTGTGGCCTCTCCCGCCGCAGAGCACAGGCTCCGGACGCGCAGGCTCAACGGCCATGGCTCACGCGCCCAGCCGCTTCGCGGCATGTGGGATCTTCCCGGACCAGGGCACGAACCCGAGTCCCCTGCCTCGGCAGGCGGACTCTCAACCACTGCGCCACCAGGGAAGCCCTGAGCCTTTCTTTAAATCACCTTATCTGAATTGCTAAGCTTGGTATCAAAATCCCTTCTCAGCAATTTGTTCAAAACTTCTGAGTTTCCTCAGATCCAAAGAGCCCTCTGGGCTTTGCTAACATCCACGTATTCTCTTTCTGTATCACTAACAGATATTCTAGGCACCTCATCCAGCCTGCTGGAAAGAATTCAGTGCTCAAAGCCTAGTCTTCCTTTCTTTTCATATGACAGCAGAGAGTACACAAGCCTTCTTTTCTATTTCTCTACAACTATGAGTAGCTAAGCTTCCACTTTATTCATTTTTGTCTCAACTTTCCTAATTCCCAAGCAGCTATTTCCAATAAGTGCATCTGGCAGAACTTGTTAAAGCTAAATTTCTAGAGGACTTAATTAGTTACATCAAGCTCTCAACTACCTTAACAATATACTCAGATCTTTGAGCCATGTAGACTGTCTCAATGATACTTAAAAAGAGAAAGCCTCAGAAACTGTTTTCTGAAGGCACCTATATCCCTTACACAGAGCAGACATCTCTTACAACTAAGAGTTACGTAATTTTTTAAAAGAGACTTAAATTGGTTTCATAATGAGGAATATTCCACACTGCTTTGGGGACATATTTTACAATCCATTCGAACTCAAAGCAGCTATGTACACAGCTCTAGAAAAAAGTGAAAATGGGATGATCTTAAAATTAATATTAATAAATCGCCACAGAGGTTCTATTCTTCTAATACAAAATGTCTAAACCTCTCTTTTCCCTCTTCTTTTACTTTCTCTCCCCCTCCACCCCCTCCCCCTTCCTCTTCTGCCTCCCTTTTCTCAGTGTCCCATAAACCTCTCCGTTCTCTGTTTAACCTTTTCTCAATGCCGGGCTTTGCCAGCACTTCTGCTGACCGGGTTCACACCCAGCCTGCTTCCAGTCACAGTACCAGGAGAGAAGAGCACCCACATTCAGCATCCCCTCAGACCTCTGCCTGTTCCCAGCAATTCCAGCCAGACCCACTGACGGTCCTGCTCCGTGAGAAAAAAGTCCCTTGAAACACAAATGTGTCTTTTTATTGCGGAAGAATCAAGGTTTGATTCACCCACCAATGTTTAAAATCCTCATATTTTTCTATCTCTCCTTCACTGCCATTTGCACAAATCCAGAAGCCAGGAAGACTACCTCTGATACAAACTCTACCTCTCTGGAATGAAGGAAGGAAGGAAGGAAGGAATGAATGAATGAATGAATGAATGAATTTATCTATCTATCTATTTATTTATTTATTTATGCCTGCATTAGGTCTTCATTGCTGCATGTGGGCTTTCTCTAGTTGCGGCGAGCGGGGGCTACTCTTCGTTGTGGAGCGCGGGCTTCTCAATACAGTGGCTTCTCTTGTTGTGGAGCACGGGCTCTAGGCACACAGGCTTCAGTGGTTGTGGCTCGCGGGCTCTAGAGTGCAGGCTCAGTACTTGTGGTGCACGGGCATAGCTGAGCATAAACCGAAGAGCATAAAGCATAAATCCATTCACACTTTTCTCCTGTACCCATAAACATGGGAGGGACTCAGTAGACACTTCTGAATAAATAAATAAATTTGTCAATAAATAAGAGTTTAACAGTGTTTTTCAAAAGGATTTAGGAATCATCTGCATCAATATTACCTGGAGAAGCTGTTCCAAAATATCCTGGAGAGTCGGCTACATCAGTTGTTCTCAACTTTCACTGTGCTTTGAAGTGACCTGAGGAGCCTTCAAAAATACGGATGCCTGGGTCCCACTCCCAGAGATCTGGATGCAATTGGTCTGGGGTGTGGTCTGGGCACCTGGATTTTTTTTTTAATTTATTTTTTATTTTTGGCTGCATTGGGTCTTCACTGCTGCACACGGGCTTTCTCTAGTTGTGGTGAGCAGGGGCTACTCTTTGTTGCAGTGCACAGGCTTCTCATTGCAGTGGCTTCTCTTGTTGTGGAACACAGGCTCTAGGCTCACAGGCTTCAGTAGTTGTGGCACATGAGCTCAGTAGTTGTGGCACACGGGCTTAGTTGCTCTGTGGCATGTGGGATCTTCCTGGACCAGGGCTCGAATCTGTGTCCCCTGCACTGGCAGGTGGATTCTTAACCACGGCACCACCAGGGAAGCCCCCCTGGGCACCTGGATTTTTAAAGCTCCTTTGGCAGATCCTAATGCAAGGCTCTAATTTAATGAGCCTCAGTAGTAAGGCAGACATTGATACTTGGCAACCTCAACGTCATTTCTAATCCCCTTCTCCCTTGCCACTCCTCTCTGTGAAGGCTGGAAGGAGAAATGACTCACTTTCTCAACTTTCATTAAAGTTAAGGGGTGACCATGTGCCCAGGTGTGGGTCAAGGGTCAGAGGTCTGCTGGGTCAGACAAAGAGGCTTCTTTAACGCTTTTATTGTTCTGATAAAAAGAGACGGCTGTGCCTCCTGCACCGCTTCTGGTTTTACCCTCTTCCTGCCTTGAACACCCGTGTGGCTGGACCTGCCACGAACCCAAGAGAAAGGCCAACCAAGAGGACCCCAGAGGTGTCAGTCTTGACACTGTTGAGCCTCTGAATCAACTTCAGCAATCGCCTACCTGTGACTTTCTTACTATGAGAGAAAAACAAACTCCTAGTTTATTTAAGCCACCAAAACCCAGCTTTCTGTAGCGTGCAGATAAACACAATCCTAACTGACAGAAGGAGATCCTGGCTATTTTCTTTTGCCCTGATCTTCAGAGGCGACGCTGATATGCTAAATACTTTTATGTAAACACGACTACAAGTTTATTTACAGAGTGATGAGTTTGCCTGGGAAAGAATTTGAAGAGTGGCTTACTTGAAGGTGCGGCCTCCTCTAATTAAAACCTCTCATGGGCCATCCTACCTGTTGAGACACCCGTGATGTAAGCGGGAGGAGAGGCTTTCACGGAATGATTTCCTGGAAACTTTTCTTCCTTAATTGTTCCTTTACAGAATGACACAACATTTAGATTAAGGGCAGGCATTAGAGAAAAAGTATGCCCTCCACTGCTAACACTCCCAGCCCTCCCAACCTTGGGTGACAGCTCTGGGAGGAATAACTAGGTTTATCTCTGGCTGATTCGGGCAGCTCTTTAGGACTGCCTGGCAAAGAACTGGCTAGAGCAGTGGCTTCTGTCCTCAGCAGTCTCATCTTCCCACTAAGTCTCCACGTGCTACCAGCACAGGTATGTCAATCCTCTGAGCAGCTGACATAGGCTGTAAGGTGTCTGTCCTCTCTAGCAGGGTACCCTTATGACAGGAAAAGCCCCCATTCTCATACGCTTAGTCAAAGACTCCCCACTCCCAAAATATCTATAAAAAGGGATACAAGAAGGAGAGCAGGATTCCTCTCCTGAAGCGTGACTCACACACTGTCCAACTGTGCCCAGTCCCCCATAGGCCTCTCCATGAGATGACAAATGAAAGCAAACGTGTTTACTTTATCCCACGGATGACCCTCTGCCTGTAAGTCCCAGCATGTGTCATATGGTACGCATAGCTCTTTCCTGGGTTCTTCACACTAAAACCAAAGGTTCCCTGCACTGATTCAGGCTTCTTTCTCCCCCTCTCCACTTCTTCTCTTGGGATCTCTATCAGGCTAGATAGTCACTCAACCTCCACTGCAAAATAACATATTATCTTGGGTTTCCCCTGCTCAAAAAAGTGTAAAGGCACTCTCATACTTATTAGATAGGAAATGTATCAGCTAGTGCAGAAGACTCGCCATACTGTGAACTCTAACCACCTTCCCATCATCATCCCCCAGCTCCACCACTCTTAACTGAAGCACTGGTACCACACTGCTTTACTTCCTGCTCTGCAAACACAATTTGAAAATCCCAACAAGATTCCTGAAGTCAAGATAAAGTATAGTATTTGACAAAATTGTTTAACTACTGGAATTACCTGGGCAATTGATTAAAATACAGTCTCCCAGGATCCACTCCAAGAAAACTTGATCCTTTAGCTCTGGGTTTGGGGATTTGCCTTTTCACAAGTATAAAATGTGATTTTAATGGCTTGAGAAATTCGGGAAATATGATGACTAGTAAAGAGAAAGAAACACTTTTTTTTTTTTTTTTTGCGGTACGCAGGCCTCTCACTGTTGTGGCCTCTCCCATTGTGGAGCACAGGCTCTGGACGCGCAAGCTCAGTGGCCATGGCTCACGGGCCCAGCCGCTCCGCGGCATGTGGTATCTTCCCGGACCAGGGCACGAACCCACGTCCCCTGCATCGGCAGGCGGACTCTCAACCACTGCGCCACCAGGGAAGCCCGAAAGAAACACTCTTATCCTATCTTGTTCTGTGCAAAACCTACCTGTCCTTCAAAGCCTAACTCACACTTCTCATCTCTGAGGTCCTCAGACCATTCCAGCTGTGGTGCTCTCACCTTGTTCTCCATTCACCCTCATTTGGCACCTGGCAGTCTTTCCTATGACCCATGTTGCAATTTAAGCTTTCATGTGACTGTGTGCCTTATCTCATTAACCCAAGGGTCCTTAAACAAAGGTGTGAATCACATTACCTCTGTAGGTGCTTTCAGAGTGCAGATGTCAGGGCAGCTTTTACTCCTGTTGACTTATCCAGAAGACAAAGGGTGATGCACAGGCAACTGTATTTTGAAAAAACTTTCCAGATGATTCTGGTGAGTGCCCACCCCTCTTTCACTCCAGCTTACACCACACTTTAGGAATCCTTATACTGATCATACTATGAGGCCTTTGAGGACAAGGACAGTGTCTGACACTTCTTTCTAGTTTTCACACGGTTTACCTCATCACTTTGAGTTTGGTGAAATGAGTGTGCAATTAAGATGCGTGAACTGTTTGAATGACTGATTGATGATCAATTGAAAGGGTAAAAAATGGCCCCTGCAGTGGCCCATAATTAATTCTCATTCAGCTTCTACCCCTAGTCCATGCACTCACACTATACCTATTTGCTACAAATTCTGAAATGTCTGATGAATACACTTGTTCCACACGTGGGAAAAAGAAAGTGAGAGGTTCCATACACATTAGAAAGGTGGATGACGTCTCACTTATCCCAGAGCACCAATCAAGGGCTCCCCTATCCACCCCAAATGTCATATACATGGAGGATGTGAAGCCACGCCCACAGGCATTGTCAATGTGAACCTCCAACCGCCATGGAGCCTCAGAGGCTACTCTGACACCCCTCAATGTCAGGACCACATTTAATGTAATGATCTTACATTAAAATAGGTGCCATTCAGCAAGTAACAAAACCAGCAAAGAACAGTGCATTATTGGGGTCAGTTTAGCAATTAGAATAACACCTGGCAGCTCAGACGGTGCACCCTATAATTCTGACACTGTAGGAAAGTCTCTGCATGCTGAAAATCTCTTCCCTCCTGGATTGTCAAGGAATCTGTTGTAGCAGTTACCTAAAATGTAGTGTGTTGTTAAGGAACAGCAATCAGACATTGACATCTCTTGGTGATTGATTTGTCATGTTGGTTTCAGTTACCCATCAGGGCTTTGAGGGAAAGGAATGTAAGACAGGTACGTTTTGATTGATGAGGAAATACTGGTAAGGGGAGTAGGGCTAATTATGGCATGCCAGGGAAGGTTCTGGTTGGCAAGGATATGAAAAGGCTGAGAACCAGAAACAGCTAGAGGAGGGGAGAAGGTGATGAAAGAAAGTGATTTAAGAGTTGGAGGGACATTCGACTGACTGTGAGTGTCATCTTTCAAAAAGTATCAGGAACATGGATGTGCTGTGTTTGGGATTATCAAAGTAGTGTTCTAGCAAAGTGTGTGACGCTAATTCCCAAGATTTAAAGGGGCCAGGCAGTGCACACTTCCAGATAGGAATAAAGTCTGATTCTTGTCCAGAAACAATTGGTTTAACTCACATACACAGATCATCCACCATAGACAGGGGTCACCCAATGGCCCTGCTTGCTTCACTCCAAACTTCTGCATTCACTCCTCTGGACTCCTAGGACACTCTTAGTGTAAAGGGACCTTCTCGTAATTAATTAGATAGCCAACAAGGGCCTACCGTATAGCACAGGGAGCTCTGCTCAATATTCTGTAATAACCTAAATGGGAAAAGAATTAGAAAAAGAAAAGATACTTGTATATGTATAACTGAATCACTTTGCTATACACCTAAAACTAACACAACATGGTTAATCAACTATACTCCAATATAAAATAAAAATTAAAAAAATAAAATGATATATTAAAAAAACAAAAACTTTGTTCCTCACTGGAGCCATATCAACAATTCTACCTCTCATTAGGCTGAACTCACATCACTGGAACGGCTTACCAGGAGCAAATATTTTTCAGTGCTGACTTTCTGAATATAAGAAAACGTCAAAGGGCAATGAAATAAAGGGAGAAGGAAAGAGAGAGGGAGAGAGGAGCAGCAAAGACAGAAGAAGGAAGGGAAAGAGGGAGAGAGGGAGGGAGGGAGGAATGCAGCGCTTCAGTCATAGTTTTCATATGATCTCAGAAATCTCCGGGCGGGGAGGTATGGCCTGAGTTGAACAGAAATTGATAGCAAGAACTAAGAGGTAAAAAGACAAAGATGGGGGCTTCCCTGGTGGCGCAGTGGTTGAGAGTCTGCCTGCCAATGCAGGGGACACGGGTTCATGCTCCGGTCCGGGAAGATCCCACATGCCGCGGAGCGGCTGGGCCCGTGAGCCATGGCCGCTGAGCCTGCGCGTCCGGAGCCTGTGCTCCGCAACGGGAAGGGCCACAGCAGTGAGAGGCCCGCGTACCGCAAGAAAAAAAAAAAAAAAAAAAGACAAAGATGGATGCAATCTCTCTCATGGCCACTCTAAAACTCTAGCTTTGAATGCCTTCCCCACATCCGAACAGCATCTCTCCCAGTGCTCATTAGCTTTGTCAGCTGCTGCCAGGGCACTCTCTGTCAGTGAGGTCTTTAGATTTGATATGCTGGAAATCTGCCTGGGGTACTAGAAATTAATGATTCCAGCAGCAGCCCATGTTTTAACAGAAACCAGAATTCTCTGTGAGTCCCAGCTTCCCTATCAAAGGAGGATCCTGCGTAAGCTCCTGTATTTATGTGGCTATATCAGGCCTCTTCCACAAAGAGCCAGAGTTAAGAACTCTGCAAGTGTAAAAACTTGGGGCCTCTGAAGGTCATTTCTAGGAGGAAAAACTCCTGGGGGATGAGAAGAGACTGAATCTTTAATCCTCTGTATTTACATGTATATAAGGGCTTCTAACTGTGCTAATCTCTCATTGTGGTAATCTCTGCACCTTGTGGCCTTAAGACAGTTCCTCCACATTCAACTCACTATCAGGATCGAGCACATATATTTTGAGGTTTAAGTCTTGGAAATTTAACAATAAAACTGAAAAAGCAAATTGTGGTGCCCATTCTATTCAGAAGCTCTGGTCAATGTCAACACACAATGAAGGTTCCATGAATGGGTTTCAGAGTCATCAGACGTGAGTCTGAGTCCAGGGCCTGTGGTTAACCAGCTACATACAGGGGGAAAGTTCTGTAAGAACTTTCTAAAGAGCTACCTTATAAGACTGTTTTAGGGACTTGATGATTTAAGTGATATTTATTAGATATTGATTATGATGGCGACTACTAAGTCTTGTCTAGTCCTGGAAGGCCCTGGGGTGCCCTGGGCCTGGAGTCCAAAAGCCTAGGTTATGAGCAGCTCTGCCATGAATCACCCACATGGCCTTTGTTTTGTCTTTTCATCCCCTAGATTTTAGTTTCCTCATTTGTTAAATGAAAGTCTTCAACTAGCTGATGCTGGACTAGCAACTGGAAATACGCTCTTCTGTGGAATATATTCTTTTTGAAAGAAGTTGGAGAGAATTGTGATCGCCATTGAGAGATCATGTGAGCAAAGCAATACCTCCTGGAAGTCTCAAATAAAGATGATCTCGATGACTTTATTCAAGGCCCAATTAGACAGGAATTAGACACTCCTAAGCTTTGCCCAATGGGAGAAGTGCATTTCTAAAATGTGAACTCTACGTCCAACTCGCCTGCTGGACCACCCCCACAATAAGTGGTTGCTAAAATTTTGATATACCCCTTGCCTGACCCCCAATTTCTCCTCCCCCCTCCCACCCCCCATAACAAGAAGCCACGGACTTCTGCAGAACTGGTTTGGTGAAGTTTTTGAATGCAGAAGTTCATTCCGTCGGTGATAGATGGTTCAAGGAAAACACTCAGCTTTAGGTAGGAAGTAAAGACACTTAAAAGAACGTGATTTGGACAGAATTTCAAGACAGACACAAACATCATTATTTCTCAGTGATGAGAAAGGAATGAAGTCAGAATCCCACTGGGTGTGGTAATATAAGGAAGGAGAAACAGAGACGCTTTCTCTGAGGCTAAAATTTCTCGATAAGCTAATGCAAGGGTGTGATCCTGAAAGTGGATTCTTCAGACTTGCAGTGTAGATGTTTAGCAGATGCTCACCTGGCAGAGTTCAGAGCCTGAGATTTCGGTCTCTCTACAAAAGGCATGCAAGGGGCGGTAGTTCAGAAGTGACAATTGTGAAAGAATTCAAGAAACGTATAATGAAAGCGTATCTTGATATATATTTTTACTTGTTTTAATCTTCCTGGCCATATTAAAAATTAGAGATCAAGAACTGGCAGGTAATTTACAAGTTAATCTGTCTAAATTCCTGCCTCCCTACAGGCAATGTTTCACCCTCATTTACCCATGAAAAACTAAGACCCTGAAAACACTAAGTTGAAGGTACATGGTCACACCTGTAGTTAACAAGGAATGGCAAGGGGGAGTGGAAGGTACTAGGGTTTAGTGTCTTATAAGGGCTCTTAATTCCTGGAGACTTCTTGGCATCATTTTCATAATCATCTGCAAGAATTAGTATCAGTGTAGTTCTTCCAGGTGCTGGCCTAGATCAGTGCTTCTCAACTTGAACATGCACCAGAGTCACCTGAAGAACCCGTGAAAACACAGATTGCTGGGCCCCAACCCTGGAGATTCTGACTCAGTAGGTCTGGGGTGGAGCCCAAGAATTTGCAATTCTAGCAAGTTCCCAGTGATGCTGATGCAGCAGACCTGGGAATGGCCTAGATCATTTCTTAGAATGTTTCCCCAGACCATTCTTGGGGTCTGATTTTTGTGACTGGTAGGCTGCCTCAGTCCAATTACTCTATCCAGGACAGAGAGGGGGCAACTTCCCACACAAGTTGAGGAATGTGGTATCAGTTCTGTGGCCAGGACAAAGAAGTTTGTGGGATGATGGTGTAAGCAGAGTCAGGAAAGCAATTCAATTCAACCGCACCAGCAAAAGAGCTGGGGAAATGATGCGTGTGTTTATCTGGTTTCAGAACTCCAAAACTCTACAAACAGGCTCTGTGTCAACCCTATGCTGAGCCCTATGGGGCTTGGAGTAGGTATTATTCATATCTTAGACATAATATGTGGTTTCTGTAAATGTGTCCTCCCTCCCTTCCTTTATCCTTCCTTCCTCTCTCTCTCCCTCCCTCCCTCTCTTCCTTCCTTCTGGAATCACTGAGTTAAATTTACAAAAAAAAAAAAAAACTAAATAAAATTGACAAAATACAAATTGAAGCTCATCTCAAGGCTATTTACCCTAAAGGTCACCATCCTGTTTTTCCTGACCTTTTTCCTAATGAAAAGAATAGAGATCCATCTTGGAATTTTCCCAGCATCCTTTACAATGGTAAGCTCCTGTGGCTCAGCCCCCAGTTCCACTCTGCATTAAGTAGGACTTTAGGGTCTGGCCAGCGCAAAGACAAGGACAGCTATCAAAGTCAGGGTGGGGGGAATCATCCATCTCACTGTCAATGGCATGTATCACTCCTATGCTTCAAGCCCTATACACACACATCATTTTGTGTGATTTATGGCCCTAATTAGATCCCAGTGGCAGTATTCCATTAGCTAACAATGCGTAGCCTAATCACCTTTTCTTCATACAAATGATTTCCTTAACTTTGCATGCATAACTTAACAGCTTTTATTTTAAAAACTCATGTTAACAGCTTTCCTGTGGTAACCAGTAGGGGTGCTATGATAAGAATCTAATTTGCTGTAAAAATGACTCATTTGTCAAATAAGCATTAAAATAATTGTTCCCCTTTTGACTGTTACCCTGCTGTTTCCAGTCATTTTCCAAAACTAAATTATTTACTCATTTGAAAGTTCAGCTGTGCATATTTTAATTGATATTCCCTCACAGGACTCATATTGTTAATGACAATAATTAACCCGAAAAGGCTGCTAAATAATTATGCTAGAAAGATATGAAGTATTTGCACAGAAAGTAAAATAAGCATTTGAAAAACTATCGAAATGTAAAACTTTCATATTTTATGGCAAAGCACAGTAATAGTTCATAATCAAATTAAAGAGAGAAAGGGTAAATGTAGATTATATGATATGATGCAGAATACTTTATGTTTTCAATATAGAAAAGTAGTGCTGCTAACAATACGATTCTGTCATCTCAGTAAGCTCCCAATATTACTATTCTAGCTGGTAATATAAATTGTTCTCTGACACTTAGCATGGCTTGGGATGGGAGCAAACTAGCTCTTAATAATAATACCTAACACATATTCACTGTCTCTCTGTTAGATAAATCTCCCTGTGAGGGACTCAACAAGCCCAACCCACTTCCAGCAGAGACACCAAGCACTAGACAGATCGTACCCCTTCCCCAAGAATACAGCTGGCTCTCAACTTGCTGGGAAGTTCTCAGCAGAAGTGGCAGGTCCTTGCCACTGTGGATCCCAGAGAAGAGAGCTTCCTTGTCAAATCAGACAAAGAAGGGACCACAGAGAGTCTTACACTTACTAATGTATGGTCTTCCCTGGCCAGTCTACCAGGCTGCTAGTTCCTAGCAGCCCACAGAGCTGACATTCCCATGGAGATTGCTAGAGATCATTTACCCAAATGGACAGTAAGGACTGCTACACCCCACCTACTATCCTACTCTAATAGGAGTCTTGAAGGTCAGGACCTAGCTATGTATGCTCCACAAATGCTTTTGAACTAAAGCAGAAAGCAGCTTTACAATGCCACAGAAGTGCCAGAACATCAGTTAAGGATATATTGCTACATGCCTCCCATACGGCAAGAGCAGCCAAACAGGACATCAAGAAAAGCCTCTGTCTGTCATCGCTTCAATTCTCTTCATTTTTACCTTACAGCTGATACCACTGGTAGCATAATAATGCTGTAATAAAAGTGATGATAATACTTGGTATTTATATAGTTCTATTTATTTTTGCTCACAGGTGCAAAGACTAATGCTAACAGGAGGCAGAAGAATAACTTACAAATACATGGCCATACCTGACTTCCACAAATATATCCTGCAAGCACTGAATACATGGAATAAACGGATAGGTGAGTGTGGTGCTAATTATGCTTGTCATCAAATAAAATTACAACTTGCACAAAGAACAAAATTTGATTTTACTATATATCTAGGTTGTTCATTTGCTGTTATCTATATCACTATTCTTTCCATAAGCATTAATTTAGCAGCTACTCTGTACTTAGCACTGGCAATACAGTGGTCAACAGGATAGACAGGGGTCCTACCCTCAAGTTGCTAACATTCTAGCAGTTAACCAAAGGGTATATAAGTAAATTTATTTCTAGTCAAGATGGTGAAGAGTAGCAACATTTTAATGGAATCCCTCTCTCCAAATCTGCCGAAATAGTACAAAAGCATAATTGAATTCAAAAGTTAAGCATTCCTGAACCAGAAATGCAGAGAGATGAAGCTGGCTGGAACAATTGGCCAACTGGGCTCCAGGTCTGGAAGCAAACACTGGAGCCAGGAATTCAGCTCCATATAAAATGAGAGGTTGAAATTAGGGACTAAGCTGAAGTTCTCCTATTGAAATGAAACTGAGATTGGGGGTGGGAGACTACTGCCCTATTTTGCCTAGCTCTATGGCTGTGGACCTACGGAGTAGCATAGAGGCATTATTCAGCTTCACAAATAAGAAATGAGCTAAGCCATCCTCTGACTCAGTGCCTGGATGTGCCACATTCCTAACATCATCTTAAGGAGAAGTATAAAATGTTATATTGTAAGATCTAATCCTGAACTTGGGGCAGAGGGAACAAAGGGTAAGGTAGAGGTAACCACAAACCTACTAGACAAGGAGAGGTGATCACTGAGGGGGAGAAAATATAGTTGCAGGGACCCATTCAAAATAAACTTAGGTAACAAAATTCCAAAGTGAAGTAAGTCAGAGAAAGACAAATATCATATAATATTACTTACGTGTAGAATCTAAAAGAAGGTACAAATGAACTTATTTACAAAACAGAAATAGAGTCACAGATACAGAAAACAAACTTACGGTTACCAAGGGGGAAAGTGGGGGTGAGGGATAAATTGGGAGATTGGGATTAAAATACGCACACTACTATATATAAAATAAATAACTAATAAGAACCTACTGTATAACACAGGGAACTCTACTCAATACTCTGTAATGACCTATATGGGAAAAGAATCTAAAAAAGAGTGGATATATCTATATAACTGCTGTACAGCAGAAATTAACACAACACTGCAAGTCAACTATACTCCAATAAAAATTAATTTAAAAAAACAGGACATAAAACTTTAAAAAATATATATATGAGATAATCTAGTATTAAGAAATACATCTGAAAAAATTAGCACTAGAAAAGTGGATTCATGCCAGATAATATTGACTGTGTAGGACAGCATTGACAAAGACTTTAAAATAAGTAGATTTAAGGTACTCAACTGAAAATGAAATAATAGTCTTTGTTTAAAAGAGAGCAAAAATTGTGAAACAAGAACAGGCAGAAATAATTTAAGAACATATGAGTCTGAAAAAGAATCAATTAGAAATCTTGGAAGTAAAATATATAATCATTAATATTATGGAAGAAACTCATATAGACAAATTAAAATCTAGACTTAGAAGATATTATAGATAGATAATTAGAAGATATTATAGAGGAATCTGTCCAGAACAAAGCACAGAGAGACCAAGGACAACACAAAAGAACAACTATGAGATACAGATTCTAGACTGATATGCTCTAACCCAGGGGTCAGCAAACTATGACCAATAGGCCAAATCCAGCCTTCTGCCTGTGAGCCACAAGTGACTTTCACAGCTCTTAATGGTTGGAAAAAATCACAAGAAAACTAATATTTTGTGACTCATAAAGTTTATACAAAAATTCAATTTTCAGCTTTATTGTAACATAGCCACATTTGTCTGTTTACCTATTGTTTATGACTGCTTTCAGGCTACAACAGAATTGAGTGGTTTCTACAATAGAAGTGAATAGTTTCAACAAGAACAGAACGGCCCACACAGCCTATTTATTATCTCTACAGAAAAGTTTGCATATCCTGACTCTATCATCCCTGTTTAAGAAAAAAGGAGGAAACAGCATAGACAGTATATCTGTAGAGACAATAAGTGAGAATTTTCCAGAATTAAAGGAAGACTTGGTGGTGAGAGAGATTTAATACTCTTCTTAACTGTTCCTATTTTAAGAATATTGATGGGCATTTGTTAGGCCATCGCTGTGTTTTACTGCCTGGGGTTTACAGCCAATTGTACTATTTCATTGAACTGACCAATTCATTAGACAACTCATCAATCCAGTCAACCATATGTTGTTGTTTCACTGAAATGATTGTTAAATTCTGGCATCCAGAAGATCTAATCCTATAACTCTCAAAAACTTCTACAAATCTGTCTCACCAAATTCCTGCCCTCTCCTTTTCCATGAGTTAGCTCACTAACTCAATTCCTTCAGCAAGGCATGCCCTTCCCATTGTTCTTCATGTTGCTGTCTTTGAAGTTACAATCCTTTAAGATTCAGTTAAGACAGTATCTTCTTCATTCAGTATTAACTCTGCAAATATTTACTGAGTGTCTGCCATGTAGCAGGTGCTCTTCTAGGTGCTAGGGAGACAATGGTAAACAAGTAATAACGCCTGCCTTCAAGGATCTTACTTTATTTTACAGTCAAGCAGGTAATTAAAACACACAATTGTTAAAATCAGGAGAAGAACAGATGAAGAGCACGTAACACTTGAGGGCTTGGCGGAGTCAGGGAAGTTTTCTCAATTAAGAAAGATCTTAAAAATCTTAAGATGAGTGGGAGTCAGCTGGACAAGGGTGGTGAGGGGTAGAAGAATTCTAAGCAGAAGGCATATCATGTGCAAAGGCCAGAAGATAGGAGAGTGCACATAATTTCAAAAAGTGTGTGCAGTTGGAAAGTAGAGGCTAAAATGGGAATAGCAGGTTAGTAATAAGTGAAGCTAGAAAAGCGAACGGGAGCTAGACCATTAAGAACCATCTTAAATCTTACCAAGAAACCTGGAGATTTTCCACAGGCAGAGAAGGGGAGGTTTTGAATGGCATTAGGCAGAGAGCAGTGTGATCATATTTGAACTTTAGAAAGATTTCTCTGGCAGCACTGAGGAGGAGGGCTTGGTGTGGGCAGGATAGGCATGGTTGCAGGTTCATGTTTGGCTGCAGGAAGCTGAGGGACTTACTATCTTATGCTTTCCATTTTCTCTGTGAAGTGAGACCCAGGGCCATCCACTAAGATAAATGGAAAGATGGCTGCCTAGAACATGCAAAGATGGTGGAGTTTTGTCATAGCCATCACAAAAGAGATAAAGAGCTGACTGGGAAAACAGAAAAAGGACTTCCGAACACATCAAGATTGGAGGCCTTGAATTTTGAGCAGCCCCATCTACTTAGCAGCCTGCCATGGAGAAGACAGTGGGTCAAGGACCCATAGTTGAAGGTGTTACTTGGTATATATGATAAAAGAATAATCAATTCAAGGAGTTGAAGAGACTTTCAAAAGAGTGATTGAAAAGGGATCATAGGACCAGGATGAGCAAGGAAGAAAGTGAAGATGAGAGAAACCAGGGAGCTGGAAGGCTGGAAAATGCTAAATGACCTGAATGAAAGCAGCTCTGAGAGCCCCCAGAAGGGCAGGAAGACAAGGTTAGGTTGTAGAACAGCATCGTCTCATCAGCAAAGCAGTAGTGGGTGACACCAAAGTCTAGGGAGTAGCTATAGGAGTGGACGGTTGAAGCCAAGTGGAAGCTAAAATTAGGAACTGAAGTGATCAAGGAACTGAGTGGCCAGAGTGCTATTAGGTCATCATATGGATGATATTTTCACCCTGGACGATGGAAAATCTTGACTAGGGATAGAGGAGGTTGAGCCATGTGCCAGTGTCTTCAGTGATAAAGAAATAATGATGCAGAAGGTGAAAAATGACAATAAGGAGAGGCAGAGGGCAGTCTAATTGGATGGCATGAGCCTCTATGGAGGAAAGGTGATTATATATATAATGACAGTGGCAAGGTCAGTCTAAACGGGACCTTGAAGGAGTCAAGAAGATGCTGATGGTACCTCTCAGACCGAAGTCATGTTATGTGGGGTGGTGAAAGCTAGCTGCAGAAGAAACCATGTGCTTAGGAGAAAGCCAGAGTTTTAACTAACTAGGAGGTAGATGCCAGTTTAGAGAAGATATTGTACAAAAAGAATTTGTCCCATAAGGGGGATTCTAGGAGGCAGAGTGGAAAGGTTCTGGGCTGAGGATGTACAAATGGAAAAGACATGGACTCTCTCTCCAAGGAACTCTTCATTCCTCATCACAAGCTCTGTTGGAGCACCTTTCGAGCAGCCTCCCCATAACATCATGGTGTGTGCTGTGACCACTGGGAGACTTCAGTTCATGACCACTTCTTGAGCAAAGACATGAGATGGTGGAGGCACTGACTTCATGAGCCTCCTGCAATCAGAGAAGAAAGGTAGTGCAAACTGCGGCCAATTCTCTGTACACGTGCAAGAGGAGGGGAAAAACCCACACCAGGTGTCCCAACTTATACTGTCACCAAATCCTTTTTGTTCAAGGTGACAACAGTGGAACAATGAGCAAAATGAAGTATGAACCTCACCATCACAGGAGTAACTGTGCTCTGTAAACGTGACCATCTCCTCCACCAGAGTAAAAGCTCCTCAGAAATAAGAGCCATGTCTTATTTTTCTGTACCTAGCACAGTGCCTGGTACACAGTACTCAACAAGCATGTGTTGAGCTGAAATGAACAAGTGATGTTTGCATAATAATTAACAGTTGACCAAGTAGCTTCATATTAATTATGTCAGGGTTATAAAAACTTTGCAAGGCAATCATTCTCATAGCTCTGGTTTCTTAAATGCTTCCTACTAGTCAGAATCAGCGTAACTATTTCCCTCACTTTACAGATAAGGAAAGTGAGGTTCAAAAGTTAAGGGACTTGCCCTGAGTTATACAACTAGCTACTAGAACTCCAAATCCCAGGCAATTTCTGTCACAAAATGTTGCAGTCCACAAAGAATTAATTCCTTGGTAGTCAGTGAGTGTGACAAAGAATTAATGACAGTAATATTAAGTATTAGAATAGTGTTGATAGTATGGTAATGATAACATATGAACTATTATTATTATATTATTCCTATTATTATTACTATTTACAGCTCCTCTGTCCTGTGCCAGGCTTTACCTATACAGTCTCTAACACAAAAACCTATAGGATAGCTATCATTATTCCCATTTTATAAATGACAAAACTGAGAATAAGAGAGGTTAATTAATTTACCCCAGGTCACAGAGCAAGAGACATATTCCAGCTCCAAGCTCAAGTCTGTCTATGGCCAAAGTCTGAATCCTTTCTCCCATTCTCTTCTGCCTCACAAGTCAGCCCCTGAATGCTATCTTGCCTAAATTTTCATCTTCAGTGTTCTGAAACTCTGAAAGTGAGAAAGAATTTTGGCAGTTTTGTTACATGAATGGTGAAAGTCACCGTACTTATTGATTATTCATACTACTCATTATTACTTGGGGGATAAATAAGAAGATGAACAGAAAACAGAAAGAAAAGATATTCATTCATTCTTTCTGTCTTTCACTATTTCGTGAGTTTTTACCACGTGCTGGTCCCTGTTCTAAGCGTTAGGGATGAGAAAGGGAATGAAACAGATGAAATCTCAATCCTCATGGATCATCTATTCCAGTAAGTCCCTGTCCTCTGTGGCCCCTGCAGGTAAACCCCTTTCATTCATTCAGATACACTCACGCCTTTACAAATGATGGTCAGGCCCCCAGGTCCAGAGGAGAGGCAGGTTGTCTTGTAATCAGAGCCCACACAAAGATGTCCAGGGACCAGACTTTTATAGGGCCTAGAAAATTGTACCCACACAGCCACTTGAGAGAATTTGCAGCCATCATTTCCATTAGTCAAAGGGGTGTACATATCAGTGAAGAAAGCAGATAGTGAGCAAGCCTCAAAATGCCAAGGCTGAGCCACACATGCTCAAAAGATCCACTGATCTCCTGACCTCAGCTACAAGTTTACTGTGTGCTGAATTAAGGGTTATGTTAAGATGGTGCCTCTCAACCTCAGTCATCAGAAAGGGCTGCTTCCTTTTAAAAGTCTTTTGTAAGGCTGCCCACTCCTCCTCCCAGAAGGGCAGTCGTCCTCACTGCCAAGCCTATCTTTATGGTTCGCCTCCAAAACAAGTGCAAAATAGTGTTGGACTCGGATGAGCCCTCCTTCTCCCTGGCCACTGGGACACCATCTGCAAGTTGAGTGGGAAGAGTAAACACTGCAGGTTAAGTAACTCATTACTAATATTTTCCTTGAGCTCTGAAACTTTTTAAACAAACAACAACAACAATTGTATCATAATAACCTTCCAGAGGTTAACAGCCGGCAGGTGGTCCAGCTCAGTCCAAATGAAAACCAGACAGCTGTTTGATTATAAACTGTTGACTCTTATGGAGATCTGGGGAAAACTTCTTGCCGAAAAAGGGTCTTCTCTTAAAAATCCCTAATGAAACAACACATAAATGTCAAAATGACAAAAATAAGGAAGTGTGTCATAGACTAAGCATTTTAATGTCCTTTCTGGCTTCCTCCAGAGTGTACTCTGGATCTAGCCCCATTTAATGGCACAGATTCTTAAAGAGGTGGTGCACAGCGCAAATTTTTATGACCCAAATAAAACCTGGAGAGGGCCGCTTTCTCTGCCATAGTCAGTGTCCTCAGCAGATGTGTGGGAGGCTCACATTTCAAATCAGCAACTGTACCAGCATTTTACCTGGACCCAGAGGCTATACAGAGGGCACATGTGAAGAAAACCCTGAGGTGTGGGGCATTACCCTGTCTGTCTCCAAGCCATTAAGACATTGCACGGACCCCCCTGGGAAGCCTTGGCAAAACTAGAGAAAATTCCAAGGGCTGATAAAATGATTCGAGAATGGTGGATGAAAAGTTTCTAATCAAAACCTTACATTAGCACCACACGGCCTCACAGATTGATGACTATAACTGTTTTCTTCCCTTGATGATGAAATGGAACACAAGAAAATTACACCCTAAATCAGTATTTAATTACTGGTCTATTATATTACAATCAGAAACATTTCAGAAAGCTCAGAAAACAAAGTTGAACCTTTTTACACTGAATTCTGCAGCAAGTGGTGAAATGCAAAACACCTTAAGATTCCAAGAAAAAAAGAAGCTATGCAATGACAATCACCTATTTTTTTTAAATAAAAGAAAAGGAATAAAAATGAAAAGTGTAGAAGAGAGAATTTCATAGCTCCTAGTTTAGTTGCAGTAAATTAGGAGAAAGGTGAGATCACAGAGTGTGGGGGAAAAAAAGCAGCTTTTTGGTTTGACCCATGTTTGGTGGGGTTTTCTGGTATCATATAAGCAAGAGGTGGCAATGAGCCAAACTCTCAGAGATAAGATGGGCAGCAAAAGAAAGAAAGAAGGAAAAGCAGCACCCAAGATGCTGAGCAGGCCCTTGACACTTTTTGCTAGTTTGTAGAGAGAGGAATATGAGGGTGTCAGTGCTTCATTCTGAAAAAATATAGTGTAAAGCTTTTCATATCCTATTAGAACTAGACTGTGGCTGCTTCTCAATTACTGGAGGCTCTGAAGGTGAGACAAAATGTAACTTAATAAATATTTATTGAGGGTCAACATATAACACACTCTGCTAGGCAATGTGGAGCTACAAAAAATGAGCTCAAAGTGCTTTCGATCTCCAAATGAAAAACAACACATGAATAACTAACTAGAAGATACAACATAAAGGCATGAAGACTTTCTCTCTACTTCATTTTCACGTTTGTTATATTTATTATTTAGTTAGGGAGCTTCCAGGAATGCTACCTGGGGGGAAAGAGACTTTGAGCTTGACCTGAAAGTTTGAGAAAAATTTCCAATCATGAAGGTTAATTCCAGAGTAATCTAAGAAGCATTAAGTACAAATAGTAAAAACTAGTACCAAATTTACCTAGTCACTACACATTTCTTCCTATGCTGCTCCTATTCTTTTTAAAACTCTAAATAAAAGGAGTGCCTATATACATTTTTTTATTTTAAAGAATTTTTATTTTTAAACATATTAATGTGGTTTTCTCTCTGAAATAGTTATCTGTCCTAGAAGTAAGCTACTGCAAATGTCTATTAGCTAGATGGAATTATTGATAATGTAGTCACAACCCTGCCTCAAGAGATTATGCCCAGCAATTCCCATCCCACACATGCAAGATCAATGTACGGTTCAGGCTTTCAAGCCTCATCGATATGCAAAGATGATATTTGCATATTTTGTCATTCCCTTTTAGTCCCTTTCTCATAGGGTCTGGTGAGCACCAGGGTTCCATTCTGCCCTGCTCCTTTTTGTTTGTTTTGCCTTTTCTTTCCTACCCCGACTGCGTTCTAGCTCCTCCCAGCACAGAGTTTACATTCCATTCCATCAGGGCCATGCTCTTGTTGAGAATCATAATTTTTGAGATTGTGAAGTTTGTATTCGTTTTCTATGGCTTCAACCACAGATTTATTTTCTCACAACTCTGGAAACTACAGGTCCAAGAACAAGGTGTTGGCAGGATTGGTTTCTTCCCTCCTTGACTCATAGATGGCTATCTTCTGTGTCTTCACATGGTCTTCCCTCTATGTATGTCTGAATCCTAAACTCCTCTTCTTACAAAGACATCAGTCATCTTGGATTACCTCTTGAAATGCCTTATCTCCAAATATAGCCACATTCTGAGGCCAGGGGTTAGGACTTCAATATATAGGTTTTGGGGGGTACACAATTTGGGGGTTAGGACTTCAATATATAGGTTTTGGGGGGTACACAATTCAGTACACAATATATCTCCAAATATAGCCACATTCTGAGGCCAGGGGTTAGGACTTCAATATATAGGTTTTGGGGGGTACACAATTCAGTATCCAAGTCACTAAAATTCTCTGATCATCCATTTCCATCTCTGTGGAAAGAAAGTCATAAGAGGATGTCCTAAGTATTTTCCAGTTCTACGAGAGCATGGGTAGAGAGTGTTGCATTCCTACACCCTGTTCCCTGGCTACTTCCTATGGAAATCACCAGACTGTCTCAGGGCCTAATGTCACGAACAAAGTAAGGCAAGTAAGTCCCCACTCGATACTGATAAAGGAGTTGAGATTCAGAACGGCTAAGTGATCTGACTAAAATCTTCTCCGTTAGTTGAAAGAGGAAAGGTTCTTCTGACTTCGAATGCAGTGTCTATAAGAGTGAAAATTAACATGTCATTCCTCAGGTGTTAAAATAAATGAATTTAACATTAATTTTCTAGATAAAATTAATCCCAAAAGAATAACCCTAAGAGTAATCATTTGAGACTGTTTTTGCTGAGTATATATTTATCTTCATGGTATTTTCAAGATGGCCAGGAAGGTTCTGCTGCTCAAGAATTTAACTCCCCTACTGATGTAGGATGTCTGGAATTTCACCCTTAATACACAAGTTCTGTAAACTAAGGCTTTTTTTGGTTTAGTTTTATTAGTTTCAATGATGTAAATTCTCAAACAAATACAACAATAGAGAGACTATATAATGAACCACCATGTACCTATCATCCAACCTCAACAATTATCAATATAGGGTCAAACTTATTTCCTCTCTACTCCACCAACTCCCTCCTCCACAGATAATTTTGAAGCAACTCCCAGATATTGTAGGTGTAAATATTCCAATATGTATATCTTTTTAAGATATAACCACAGTACCATTATCACACCTTAAAAAACTAACAATAATTTTATATAAATTAAATATGAAGCTTTTAAAGGTTTATCCTCAGGTTTCTTTTTTTTTAATTGAGGTATAATTGACATATAACATTATATTAGCTTCAGGTATAAAATATGATGATTTGAGGGCTCCCCTGGTGGCGCAGTGGTGGAGAGTCCGCCTGTCAATGCAGGGGGCGTTGGGTTCGTGCCCCGGTCCGGGACGATCCCACATGCCGCGGAGCGGCTGGGCCCGTGAGCCGTGGCCGCTGAGCCTGCGCGTCCGGAGCCTGTGCTCTGCAACGGGAGAGGCCACAGCAGTGAGAGGCCCGCATACCGCAAAAAAAAAAAAAAAAAAAAAAATGATGATTTGATATTTGCTATACACTGCAAAATGATCACCACAATAAGTCTAACTGCCATCTGTCACCATACAAAGTTATGAAACATCCTCAGATTTCTAACAGTAATTCTTTAGTAACATCAAATATTCATTTAGTATTCATATTTCCCCTATTATTTGATAAATTTTTTGATAATTTGTTTGAATTGTTTCCAAGTAAGTTCCAATGTATGAGTTAGCTATTGCTGCATAACAAACCATTCCAAATCTTCTTGGTGCCTTAAAACAAACGTTTATTATTTTGCATGATTCTATAGGTTGGTAGGGTGATTCTTCTTGTTCATGTAGCTATATTCAGCTGGTATCTTGACTGAGCTGGAATAACCAAGGCTTTACTCTCATGCTGGAGGTCTTGATGAGAATGACTAGAGGGCCAGGATTCCCCCAACCCCTTAATCCATGTGTTCTCTCCCCAGGAGATACCTCTTTATATCATGGCTGAGAGCTCCAAGACAGCAAAAGCAGATGAGGCCAGGCCTAAGGCTCAGATCAAGGACAGTGTCATTTCTACCATATTCTATTGGTAAAGTAAGTTAGGGTCCAATCCATGCTGAAAAGGAGAGGAAATAGATCCCATCTCTTGAAAGGAAAAGGACATGATTGTATAGAGTTGGGAGGAATTACTGGTGACCATCTTTGCAGGGGAACAACCACATGCATCCATTGAAATTTTGACATGTTTCTTAAGTCATTTTTAATCTATGGGTAACTCCTTCATATAATATTTCCTCTTGCAATGTTTTTGTTAGTTTGAGAAATCTGTTGTTTGTTCTCTAGAGTTTCCCGGAGTCTAGATTTTTCTAATTGCCTCTCCCTGGGTTTTCTAATATGTTCCTATGTTCCTTTTATTCTCTGAAAATTGGTAATGAAATCTAGAGGCCTGATCAGATTCTGGTTTGATTTTCTTTTTTTCATGGAGTTGTATGCCTCCATTAGGAGGCACATAACTTGGCTGTCTCTTTTATTGTGATGTTATTAGACACAGATGATCATTACCTATCACTAGATCGGGGGGTTCTGCAATTTATGGCCTATAGGCAAAATCTAGTCAGTGTACCCTGTTTTTAATAAATAGAGTTTTATTGGAATGCAATCATGTCCATTTGTTTACGTATTGCCTATGGCTGCTTTCACATTCCAACTGCAGACTTGAGTAGTTGCAACAAACTTTATGTGGCCTACAAAGCCTAAAATGTTTGCTATCTGATCCTTTACAGGGAAAGTTTGTTGACTCTTGATCTAGATTCATTCAGATTGCAAAATCATGATTTTCTAATTCAATTATTTCTTTTTTATTAACTGAAATACTCCTATAAAAAGAAACTTCTCATCAACTATGTGGTTACCGAAGGTACAGATCATATAGGAAAAACAGGATACGTGCTAGATTCTTTCCCTCTACTTATCTGTTTTTAATATGAGATAGCTTCCTAGTATTCTCCAGAGGTGACCAATGAGGTGTTGAGGGTATTTTTTTTTTTTTGGTGTTTTTGTTTGTTTTGTTTTAAAGTACCACTATGAACCCATTCCCTATGTTTAAATCCATTGCATTCAATTCTTATTAGTGCTCATATTGTCCCATCTTTTCTAAGTAAGTTTATTTAAATCACCTTCTGAGTCCTTTTTAAAGAATCCCCGTATTATTGAGAGCCTTGTTACTACCTGGTCTAACAAAGTGTTCCCCACTAATCTTGTACATATCCTTCCCCATACATGGAATTGCCCATTTCTCCAAAGAGCTGTGATCCCCTGGTGAGAAATGGAATTGAGTGAACAGAATTCAGATGCATGGGGTACATATTGATACCAGAGTGGTTATTATTTCTAAGTCTTTTTTGAGACTAGAGCTTGAAAATATGTCTTTTTTTAAAGAAAGAATATTATGAATTTACACTGATTCTTCTGATTGAAATTCTGGACTACAGGATTTTCACTTTATCTCATTGATCTTACATCTTTATTTCCTTAAACCACTCTGAAAACCCCAGTTCTAAACAAACCAAAATAAATATCTATTGAATTATGCCACATACACACAACAACAACTTCAGGATAGCAATATCAGTGTTATGATCAATAATATGGTTACCAAAAAGTTTAAGGTCTTTTGTAGTTCTTCTCTACTATGAGAATATATTCCACTGGGGTTATCCAATCAAATCACTCTGTTAAAAAGTTAAGCTAATGTTTTTGATGAAACAGGACATTTTGACATGACCATTTCAAAACAACTCAAATTGTTGAAGCATTGTTTTTATTGCCAAGTAATATGTGCAACAGATCACCACCCAATTTCTGAACTACATTCTAGACAGGATCAGGGGTGGGGTGAGGCTCAGAAATGAGGTGTGTCCACTGTATACATTACAAAAAACAAAAAAAAAAGGAAAAAAAAACTGTTCCTTAGGAGGAAATACATTTTTCCGTTTTACTTCCTTTTTAAAGTACAAATTCACCTAGGAGAAATAATAAACTAAGCTATTACTAGTAATTTACCCTTTTGTATTAATGGGCTCTAATAAGGAACAGGGGAAGAAGTTTGAAATCACTACCTAACCAAGGGTAGAGGAGTCAAAGAAGAATGTGAAGGAAAGGGGGCAGAGTATGAAGTTCCTCAGATTGCAATTCACAACTGTTTCCTTCATCCTACTTTTCCCAAGGGTTACCCCTTATAAGGCAACTAGATAGAGAAGTAGGAGAGATTTCATGGTAGTCAACATCCTTAAGCCTCCTTTAAATCACCAGATTGCTTTTGAGAGGCATGGCTTCCCTCCTTATAGGTACATTTCTGTTTCCTTTCCTCTCTCTCTTCTTTTTCCCCTTCTTGCTCCTATGCCTTGAGCCAGACGTTGGCAAACTACAACCAAGCCAACTGACACCATTTTTGTAAATAAAGTTTCACTGGAACACAGCCAGGTGCATTTGTTTATGTGCTGTCTATGGTGGCTTTCACACTCTGATGGCGAAATTGAAGAGCTGAGAAAGAGACCATATGGACCACAAAGACTAAAATATTTATTATTTGGCTCTTTACAGGCAAAGTTGGCCAACATCTGCTCTAGACTATGGGTTGACCATAACTTCAACCTTCTGGGATATGGCTCAGCCGTTCTGAGCTCAAAAGGTTGCTAAGATTTAATTAAAATGTGTCACTGAGAATAAGCTCAATCCCTCAATAGGACAGAATATGGGTTCTAGAAATTGAACTAAACTCAGGTTCAAGAGCAGCGCCTGCTGGAAGTGATCCAGTCACAGGTTCAGCTTGCAATTTTTTCAGAATTCTGAAATAAACAAAAACTTTTCTTTTAGGCACACCACCACCAGAAATCCCAAATATTTAAATTAAGGATAATAACGTCCACTACCATCGCTCACTTTTCATGTGCTAGGCACCATGCTATGCACTTTACAGGTGATGTATAATCTTCTTTCATTCTTTCATCAGTCCAGGGAAGTGGGCACTATGATTATCCACATTTTATAGCTGAGAAAACAGACTTAAAAGGAAATGAGAAACTTGCCCAGGGTCACACAGCTGGGAAGCAATGGAGCTGAAATGCAAAAACCCAAGCTTTCTCAAAAGGAGCTCATGCTTTAAAACCACTAAGCAATGCCACTCTTAGCAAGACACTGAAGTCTGCCATAGTGTCAAGTCTAGAATCTGAAGGGATCCTAAGAAAGGACTGAACTTTCTTGTTCAGGACTGAGACTTCCTAGAGAAAAAGAACTCCTGTGAATGACATGGGAAGGAGAGGAACCTGTCACCAAAAACTATGATGTAACTTCTTTCATTAAAGAGACTTCCAGTTAAATATGGTAGCCTGACCACAGACATGTAAGCTTTCTTCCTCCTGAGTCCCCACTAAAATGATTATAAATGAATAAAAAGCATATAAGTTCTTGAGGACAGGGAAGCAGGTGAGAAGACATCAGTAGATGAGAAATTTAATATATTTTTAGAAGGAAAATATATCAAGGAGGAGTGGTGACCAATCTAGCTGAGCAAGGAAAGCTAGAACCAGAAGTCCCTGCAAAGGGAGATACCACAATGGGAAGAGAGTGATGACCCCTTACAGAGTCCCTAAGAGGCCCAGGAACTAACAGTGCTGGATAAGGCAGTGGTCAGGCTCAGGTCTAAATACAGATTTGGGGCTTGGTGGTAAAAGTCTGCATAGAAAATGGTTACCTGTCTAAATCCCTTTCCTCATACCACATAATCCTCAGGCAGAAGACTGTAAGTGTGTATCCTTCTAAAAGGAATAAACTAAAGAGGCTCCAGACATAGCAAAGGGATGGGGTGGGATGAAGAAGTGAAAACTGGAGGGTTAAGGAAGTTTTGTGGGCCTGTCAATTAGCCTCCTTTACTTGTCCTGTCTGAAGAACTCCTACAGCAAAGTGTATGCCCCGCCCTCAGAGCTGCTTCTGTCAGATTCTTTGCTGGAGATGGTGAACAGTCCCAGACTTCCATATGCTAACATATGGAGCATTCTCCAATGAAAATGCTACTCTCTGTGCAATGATGTTACAGTGAAGCCTGCCAATTAATAGGCCCACAAAGCTTCCAATCAACTCCATTCTCAAATAAGAGCAGATATTCAAAGATTACCAGATTTGAGAAAAACCTCCAGAATAAGAGAAAAGAACAAAGCAACAGAGGAAAAGGAACCAAGGTGAAACACAGATAATGTAGAAACAAAACAAAGTTTCACAAACTATAATTAATATCCTCAGAGATATAAGATGTTACGTCCATAAGACAACAATTAGATGCTATAAAGGAGGAACAATAAGAGAAAAAGAAGAGCTTTTAGAAACGAAAGTTATGGTAGATAAACCTTTTTAAAAAATCTTTAAAAATCAGTAGAAAATTTGAAAGAAAAAAATCATGCAATCCTAAAAGAAAATAAAAGAAGATAGAGTGATGGCAGATAAAGAGAAAAGCAGAGATACATAGAAGATAAATCTGGTTAATCCAACACCTCATTTATAAAAGTTCTAACAAAAGCAAACAAAAAAATGGTGAGATGGAAATGATCAAATATAAGAAAACTTCTCTAAGCCAAAATTATGAATATTCTGATGGTTCTATACTCTTAGAACCCCAGGTGAACATAGAAAAACCCCAGGAAAAATCATTTTTAAAAAACTCATACCAAGGCACATCACTGTGAAATTTCAAAATAAGAGTAAAATGAAAATTCTAAAAAGATTCCACTCAGAAAATCCAGGTTGCTGGCAAAGGTACAAGAATCAAAATGATAGGACTTCTCAACAACAATAAAGTACTGGATAACAATGGAATAATGCCTTCAAAATTCTTAGCGAGAAGTGATTGCCAAATCATAATTCTTTATGCAGCCAAACTGAGAATTAGTTGGAGGTAAGAGGAGGGAAGACTGCTATGAAGACTCAGCTATAACTTCCCTGCATCTTCTAGCTCCCCTGTACCCTTTCTTAGGAAGCTACTGAAATAGTACCCCAATGATGAAAAGGAGTAAACTCAGAGGGAGAAATATTTAAGGAGATCTCTAAGTAAGGGATTCAATCCAAAAAAATGACAAAGGGAAGTTTCCATTATGGTGGCTATGCAATAGCCTTTTTTTTTTTTTTAAAGGAATTGATTAAATGACAAATTTAAACATTTTGGGAAAACATATATATATAAAAATATATATAAAATAGACCTGACAAACCAATTGGGAAAAATCAAGAAAAGATTCAGTGGTCATCTTAAATGCTTTTCACCAGATATTTTTACCTCTTCACCTTTCAGACACGTGGTAGAATTTCTCTTCTAAGGCATCTTGTGGTTTGTGAAGTCATGTGACTTATTCTGGCCAAAAAATTGTAAGCAAAAGTGACATGCATCACATCTGGCCCAGAGCAGTTTAAATGGTTTGTTGTCCTTCAGAGCACTTTTCTTTCCAGTGTGGAGACTGACTAGGTTCAAGGTAGTGGTTGCCCCAAGCGCCTAGGACCCTTAGTGACTATAATAAGTAGAGTCTCTCTCTCACCCCTTAAATCAACCCATAGTGGACACGCGACATGAATAAGAAAGAAACCTCCGTTGTTTTGAGTTGTTACTCAGTGAAACCTGTCCCCCATCCCGATAAGTATATGGAAATCCACATCTGTAAAACTAAGGCAATTATTAGAATCACAGTATGCTACTAATTCTACAGTGATAATATTTGTATCACTGTGATAATGGAAATCTGACTATTAATGTAATAAAAATTTTGATACTACTATATTGAGAGATTGGGAGAAGAAGTTAAGGGTTGTAGTGGTTTAAGAGAGCCAACAGACAAGGTCTAAAATTAATAAATAAAAAATAGTAGTTAATAATGGTGTTCTTTCAGCAATATGGAGATACACACCAGAAGAAACAGTTTAGACTATTGAAAGCTATTTCTCTGGGTTACGGAAGTATATGAGAATGGGACCAAAGGACTGCTCTCTCTGGGGCTTCCCTGGTGGCGCAGTGGTTGAGAGTCCGCCTGCCGATGCAGGGGACACGGGTTCGTGGCCCAGTCCGGGAAGATCCCACATGCCGCGGAGCGGCTGGGCCCGTGAGCCATGGCCGCTGAGCCTGAGTGTCCGGAGCCTGCGCGTCCGGAGCCTGTGCTCCGCAACGGGAGAGGCCACGGTAGTGAGAGGCCCGCGTATTGCAAACAAACAAAAAAAAAAAAGGACTGCTCTCTCTATGAGAATGGAACCAAAGGACTGCTCTCTCTATGTTATCTAGTACCATTTGATTTTAACTGTGTGCATGTATCACTTAGATGAAAATGAATTTTAATAGTGACTCTAAGCACTATTTGACATTATTTGACATTTCTACCTTAAAAGAGTTGAGCATGAGGTTGGGTTTCCCCCTATTTCTCTGAATTTGCACCACAGAAGGCAAAGTTGTGTCAATCTTCTCCCACTCGCTCTCTTTGAGCCCTCTCCTGGACTGCCCTGGTGTTGCCAAGGCCTAGACGGGCTGAATGTCAAGCCTGAGCAAAGGTATCTGGGCTCCCCTAGGAGGGCAGCAATGTCATCAAGTCTGACTCATCTAAAAAACCCCTCACAGAACCAAGCCTGGGGTTGCTGCTGGGGAGAAGCTGGAAGAAACCACACACCTTTCTGGATTGATTATAATGTCTGGCAACATAGCAAGCACTGGTCTTCTGAAATTAACCCCTGGTCTGAGAGGTCCATCTTTGCTCATAAGTTTACCTGTAAGTAAATATAAGGTCAGTCAAGGTGAGGTTTCAAAAAGGCCTACCTTTCAGTGGGCTGCATGTCTAAGAGGTAAAACCCCTCAGTCCAAACAGCTCAAAGTAGCTTGCAAGACCTTCCCAGGCTGTCCCCTGGGCGGGGTTAAGTCTCCAGACGAGAAGAGTGCTTGCCCACGTGAGTGGAAATGGCAAGGCTTAACAAGCCATCCAAATAAATGGCTGAAAACACTCCAGGAATTATATAGATTGTCAGGATGGATGTTATTATTTCTTCAATAATGACTGAAAAAAAGAAATAATAGCCTTGCTATGTGCTAGGATGTTCTAAGTGCTTTTTGTATGATCTAATACTGGTATTATTATGGTCATCTTTTTACAAATAAGAAAACTGAGGCACCGAGAGGTTAAATATCTTGCTCAAGGTTGCAGAGCTAGTAACTACAGAGGTGTAATTCAAATCCAGCTATCTCACTGGGCCCAGGGTCTAAAGTGAATCACCAGTAATATCTGAAGGAAAAATCATTTTCCAGAATTCCACATCAAAGTTCTGCACCAGACAGAGTGGGGGCTACTTTTCAAAGATGCTGTTGCTATTCACAATTCCACAAAGCACGGATATATGCGAAACAATCATTCCCCCGACTGCAGAGGTCTACTATTTATATGAAGCTATTTAACTTAATTACAAATAATTTAGGCTACAGATGGGAGCAAAGCAACATTAAGGATCTTGATTTTGAAACCGTTCTAAAATAGCTTTTAAAATCTAAGAGGCAAATTGTCTTTCCAAATGAAAATGAATGTGTGACGCAGTGAAGTCTTAAAGTTATTAGCATCTTTTGCTGAGCCCCCATCTATTTCCTTTGTCATTTACGTGATGTACAGTCTTTAATTTCAGCTCCATGATCAAAGACATGAAACTTGAGAAGCTCACTATTAAAATCAATGGCTGTACTTGGAGAGAGGAACAGTGGCGACGTGATGGCTGCTTCTCACCTACAAGGGGAGACCAGACTCCCTTAAAGGTTTTCAGGCAGAGATCCCAGCCCAAGCTCTAAATGAGGGATGTGAAGTCACACACACACACACACACACACACACACACACACACACACACACACACACACACACACACACACACACACACACACACACACACACACGGTTCAAGGAGGCTCAGCTTCGCCCATCCCATTCCACCGTACCTATGAGAGCTGCATTGCTGAATGCAGTGCCAGGAAACATGTTTTTAGGAATTCAGAGTATCACGTTTCATAATTTGATTTAAATCAATTACCCCATCCCTCCCTGGAACAGGCACAAGCTCCAAAAATACAAAATGTAAATGGAACCAGCTGCAGCAAAAGCTTTTTGCCAGGATGGATTTCAGTCAACATAATCAGCCTCCTCTTCGAAGTACATTACTGTTGAGACCCAGAGATTGCGTGAACTGCTTCCAGTGTCCTGGGAGGGACCAGGAAGGTAACCAATTATGGGAGGGGAGAAATAGAAGGAGCTAATCTTCTCTGTCCTGGCTTGCCTTTGCCCCAAACTCTTAGGAAGAATTAATTCACTCCGCTGGGGGATACTGGGAAACTGAGGTCGTTACTGGCAGCCTTCAAACACTATCCTTAATTTATGGATATTTACTAAACCACATAATCACCCTGAGTTATACCATTACAGGGCTCAGCAGAGCCAAGGTCTGCAGTCCTGGGTGTGAAGATCAATTGTGAGAGGTTTTGTGAGTGTGTGTGAGTGTTTATTAAAGAAGGCATGAATGTACCCCACAATTATTTAGGCTCCCAACATGCTGCCCAACAAATGGATCCCATGCGTAGGGTTTGGCATCTTTCCATTGAAATCCTTCCCCTTAATCGATTTAAAATGATAATTCAATTAAAATAATTATTCTAATCAAACTTCATATCTTTTTGGCAGGTTCTATGGGGACCTCTGTCCTCAATGTTATTTTAGTATTTTCTTTATTTGTTTTCTGACTGGGCTGACTTTGGCTTTCTGAATCTTTGGAAAATTTTACGTCATTGGGTAATCATTGCACCTTTCTGGAGCTTTCCATTCAAGATGCAGGGAACGAGGAAAACAAAATAACCTAGAGAGATACAGTACTTTGAATTGTGACCAAGTGGCAGCCAAGAAATGACTGAGAATGATGGACGGATGTCTCATCCACCCATTCACCTAAAATGTAGACCTCGGAGTGGCCAACCAGCCTGTTAAAGCTGTAGGGGGAGGATGAACGGTAGTCCCATCCCTCTTGCTCTTATCTTTTTTTGAGTTCCCCATTTTTCTTTCAGAGGCTGTTGCACTGTCGAACTGTATCACAGTTGTATCAGACCTTGGGAATTCTCCTATACCTCTTTTTTTTGTTTGTTTTTTTGCAATATGCGGGCCTCTCACTGTTGTGGCCTCTCCCGTTGCGGAGCACAGGCTACGGACGTGCAGGCTCAGTGGCCATGGCTCACGGGCCCAGCCGCTCCGTGGCATGTGGGATCTTCCCGGACCGGGGCACGAACCCGTGTCCCCTGCATCGGCAGGCGGACTCTCAACCACTGCGCCACCAGGGAAGCCCTCCTATACCTCTTTTAATTTTTGAAATATTATTATAACACATCTCATTTCTTCTACACAGCTATGCTGGAAGGTAGGTAGGGCAGATCCTGTCAATTCCATTTTAAAGATTAGGAAAAAGCAACACAGAGATGGTTAAGTAGCTCTACCAATACCACACAGCTAATATTGTAAGGTCTGACTGTCACTTTCCAATTAGAGAACCATATAGCAATGTAAGTGAAAAACTATTTCTATGTTTTAATTTTTTAGCATTAATAAAATGTGTAAGGACACTGGCCAGTATGATTTGTATAATGACCAACTTTTGCTTTTAAAAAAAAACCCCAAGATTCCAGGTGCACTTTTGCCTGAAGGATGCTATCCTCTTGATCTGAATCATTGATGTCTGGGAATCCAGCTGTGGCCTCTTCCACTTTGCAGCCACACTAATGAGTGTGCAAAAAAGATCTGCGATAGAAGAGTCAGGCCCCTTGATGCTATTCTAAGTTGAACATCGGACCAGAAGTCCAAGACTTGATTCAACAGCTCTGCCACTGATAAGGTATGTGACTTTGGAAAATCTTTTTTATCTCACTGGGCTTCAGAGCACCCACTAGACCTTCAGATTCTAGTATCTACTTTTAGCCAAAACAGCCTTGACTTTTGAGATTCCAATATTAATTCCATTTGAAAATTGTATCTAAGAGAAAAACTGGACTTCATCAAGGCAAAAGGACAGTCTTATTTTTTTAAATTAATTTAGTTATACAGCAGGTTCTTATTAGTTATCTATTTTATGCATATTAGTGTATCTATGTCAATCCCAATCTCCCAATTCATCACACCACCACCATCCCACCCCCGCTTTCCCCCCTTGGTGTCCATACGTTTGTTCTCTACATCTGTGTCTCTATTTCTGCCTTGCAAACCGGTTCACCTGTACCATTTTTCCAGATTCCACATATATGCATTAATATACAATACTTGTTTTTCTCTTTCTGACTTACTTCACTCTGTATGACAGACTCTAGGCCCATCCACGTCTCTACAAATGACCCAATTTCATTCCTTTTTTATGGCTGAGTAATATTCCATTGTATATATGTACCACATCTTCTTTATCCATTCGTCTGTCGATGGGCATTTAGGTTGCTTCCATGTCCTGGCTATTGTAAATAGTGCTGCAATGAACACTGGGGTGCATGTGTCTTTTTGAGTTATGGTTTTCTCTGGATATATGCCCAGTAGTGGGGATTGCTGGGTCATATGGTAATTCTATTTTTAGTTTTTTAAGGAACCTCCATACTGTTCTCCATAGTGCCTGTATCAATTTCCATTCCCACCAACAGTGCAAGAGGGTTCCCTTTTCTCCACACCCTCTCCAGCATTTGTTGTCTGTAGATTTTCTGATGATGCCTATTCTAACCAGTGTGAGATGATACCTTATTGTAGTTTTGACTTGCATTTCTCTAATAATTAGTGATGTTGAGCAGCTTTTCATGTGAACAGGCCAGTCTTGATTAGTAACCTCCTGGCAGAAGTTTAAACCTCTTGATCCAAGGGAACTCCTGCTTATCGCATATTATGAGTATAACTTTTTTAAAAAAATAACTTTGCCGCACTTTGATGATGCTTTGATGGAATGTAAATTTAGCTATTTTACAGATGGCAAAATACAGATCTGGAGAGACATTCTGAGCATCTCATCATGCACCTAAAGGCAAGGAAGGGCCTGAAAATGAGGAAGAGGAAGGAGTCCTGGGCCACAGAGCCTGAATGGAGAAGCCACAAAGAAACCTGCCCAAGGGCTCGGACTTTGAGTCCCAGGTCTCTAGCTTGGTGCTTCTCTGTAGATCTTGCTCTGGGTAGAGCCCATCTCGGGATTTACGTTAAAAGACATATGGAAAAATCAAAGAAAAGGGGGCTGTGGGAAAGGGCATTAAAACATCATTCAGAAGGAAACTAGGTCAGACAGCAAGTTTCTCCCAAACCTCATTCTTTTCCAGATTGTTTCTACGCAGGATTACCCATTTTAGGTGATTCAGCTTCCAGAGGGGATCCCTTTACACATAGACACTTTGTCCATTGCAGCTGTATGTGGCTAACAAACTGAAAACAAATTCTATTTACATGTATATAAGAACAAATTTTTTTTTTTTTTTTTTTTTGTGGTATGCGGGCCTCTCACTGTTGTGGCCTCTCCCGTTGCGGAGCACAGGCTCCGGACGCACAGGCTCAGCAGCCATGGCTCACGGGCCCAGCCGCTCCGCAGCATGTGGGATCTTCCCGGACCTGGGCACGAACCCGTGTCCCCTGCGTCGGCAGGCGGACTCTCAAACACTGCGCCACCAGGGAAGCCCATAAGAACAAATTTTACGCACCTATATATGACCCAGCCCAAACTGCAAGCTCAAAGAAACCCATATTTTATGGTATGCACTATTCTTTTCTTTTACTCCTTTTAAATGTAATTTTAAATGTCCAGAAATATGAAAAGTAATAAACAAAAATAAAGACCCCCTCCTAAGAAAGTAACTGAAGGGATGGAACTAAATCATCTCCTAAGACTGTTCTATGCAAAAAGCCTATTCAATAAGCAGTTTCTATTGTAGGAAATCATTTGACCAGCTGGTCCACTAAATTCCTGGCTGTGAGTATCACCTGGGGAATGTGTGGAACATGCAGATTCCTGGGCTGGCCTGTAGGTATTCTGACCCAGTAGTTCTGAGCAGAAGCCCAGGAATATGCATTTTCAATAAGAACCCAAGCTGATCCTGATGTCATGACCTACAAACCAATTTTCAGAACCACTGCCCTGGACAATTTCCCCTGAAGGCTCTAACTTATTAGTGATCAATAAGTTTACTTTTGAACACTGTCATTTACGAGGACTCCTTCCACTAGTCTCTAATAGAATTTAGAGGTTTAGAGGAATAAACAAGGGACTGAGAGCCAGGAGGCCTGCATTATATTCTCAGCCCTGTAGCCGGAGTTGGATGGCCTCATCTCTCCTACAGTAAAATGAGTTAATAAATGTAGTTATTATTATATGGAGTGATCAGCATCACAGCAGCAAAATCTAGATTTCTCTTTTCTAAACAATGAAAATGAACAGCAGGCATTACGAGAACACTGGTGTGGTGCTTTCTGGGGCTGGCATTGGTTCACCTGCCAGGTACTGAGTGGAAATATCCAAATTCATTTAATGCCAGTGGTATTTCTCAAATGCCCCTTCTGAGCCAAACCAAAACACTTATATGAAAGATATAAGACATGGGCCATTACCTCTCCTGGAGAGTTAATGTGTAACCTCACAGAACTCATTCTATACTAGAATTCACTAGCAATAGGAGTCATTCCATATCAGAGACATGCAAAGTGCATGCAGAAGGGCTGAGAGACAAAGAAACATGTTTTGCATGGGAAGGAGTAAGTCTGAGGCTCTTTGTGGAGATTTGTGGAGAAAGTAAGTTTCGGGTAAGGACTTAACAAGCCATAATCTTTGAGTTCATGGGAAGGAATAAAGTCTTGAATTTTGGCTGTTGCTTAACTGAGGCCGACTGCCTGAGACCATGGGACATAAATGCCCTCCTTATCGGGAGAGGCTATTTTCTCTCTCCTAGTGTGTGTTTCAAAACTAGGCTGATATCCCATGTAAACATACATACATACACACATCCATCCACCCATCTAACACTCTTCCTATCAAGGACTGCACTTTTCGCTGGGGATGCAAATAGGATGAAGCCTTGATGCTGCTCTCAAAGTTTACAAGAGAACCACAGAGTTCATCAATGAGAATTTCTCAGTCACCACAGGGACATCCCAGTGAGCTCAGATTAAGTAATCCAGGAACATTCTTTCACTTCTCTTTTTCCAGATTAACTCATTCTGCCCAGGGGGAGAGTGACTGGAGAGAGAGCATAGTATTACGATTCAGGTATAGATTCTGGAGCCCAACTGCCTGGCATGAATCCTGACTCTAAGTAACTCAAATAACTGCCAGCTGTGTGATCCTGGGAAATTTACGGAATTTCTCCAGGGCTCAGTTCCTCATCTGTAAAATGGGGACAATAAAGTAATATATGGAAAGCACGGAGAAGAGTGCCTACAAGCGCCGTGTGGACCCTAAGTAACTGTTCACTAACATGATACTAACATGATGTCTCCTCCTTCCCTAGTCATCATCAGCTGCTTGAGAGCAGGAAATCTGTAGCCGCCCAACTCCATCACAGATGGGCACCACCCACGAGAGCATCTACTACGTGCGAAACACTCAATACGTGCATTTTCGTGCAGGCTTTCCTGGGAGCTCCTCTCTTAAGCAAATCGACATTTCCTTATGGCCTGAGGTCCATAATCTTCCCGGAGACAGAAAATAGCTGGTGAACACCCATTCTACAATAACGCGCCTAGCACTTCATGACCTCCCTCAGGTTACCCAGCAGGCTCTTCCTTTCCAGGCTGATCCATTCTTCAACACTGCCATACAAATATGCCCCACCCACAGCCTTTTAATCATCTTCCTTGCTTGGCCCAGAGCCTGCCCCAATTCTCTGTTGTCCATGTTGCTGGGAGAGCTCCAAATAGGACAAGCACACATTATTCTCCAAAAATGTTTTCTCCAGTTTTCAGTTCTGACAAATGCCCTGGTGCATTAGACTGAAATACTTCTGAAAATAAGATTCCATACACTTTCTTACTATTTCCTTCACCTTAACCTGACAGATTAAGAGGCTCTGGATGGAAAGAAGGTGCTGTGCTCATAAGTGAGAAAAGGTATGTGAGCTGATAGATATTCTTACCCACTAGGACTTAGATCTAGAAAGCAGGTTTCATTTCACATGTCAACTCCAATCATTTGATGTAAGGGTTCTGTTAAGGAGGATTCTGAGGTCATGTCTCAATAAGAAGTGAGCTGTGATCAAATAATAGTGTGTGCCATGGGCTCAGGAGTGGGGAACAGTTTTTGATACATGCTAGGCCTGCCCTAGATCCTTCTGGCAGTCTGCATACTAACCTGGTAAACTTAAGGCTTAGAACATGCTCCTATGTATGTACTCTGATTTGAAGAATACAGTAAGCCCTTCAGGTCAAATATTTTTTCAATTATTTTGATCTCCTGATAATCACTTTTACAAGTAAAAATCTTCAACAAGGTCCCAATTCACTTTAAAATGTGTATCTTGGAAGGAATGACTTAAGCTATTACCAGCTTATTACTATTCAATCTCAGAGTAACTAGCTAGTCACCTAGCAAGGGCCTAAGGGAATGGTATCTAGAACAGCTAAGTTTTGACATGGGGGATGAAAAAGAAAGGAATTTTGAATATTTTCTCAAAATATACACACTGACGGGGTTACACAGTGCAGCCTGGGCAGTCATTAGGGAACACGAAGGCACACAGTATTGGGAGAATAATGAATGGAGTGTCACAGAATGGATTGGACTTAGCAAGATATAGATGTCTGAAAAGCATACACCATCTATTTCACAAATTGGCCTATCCCTGGTCCTAGGGGATAACTGTAACTTTGCAAAGTGCACAGAAGATACACAAGAGGTCAAAGGCACTGCTACTTATCAACTAGATGAGGAAAACCAATTAAGTTCTATTCAGCTACTAAAGGAAGGAATCCCAAGGAAGTTTAGGCATTCAGCTCAGTGTTCTGGCAAAGGGAACGGGATGAAGGGTAGGTAGTCTCTCTTCCCTTGTAGGGTTTGTAGATCTTCTATTACTGTATGTCATCTATCGTAAGGCTGTTCACATATTAACATCTCTAAAATCAAGATGCATTTGAAAATCAATGGCATTTCATAGTTTAATTTAGACAACTTGTTTCTCCTTTCCTAACAGAACAACATAAAATAATGGCATCTATTACATTTGATGGCAAATGCGATGAAACACAGTAAATTGGAAGGGGGAGTTTAATACATGGGAATATGCCAGAATCCTTCACCATCTCTTCTCTTAGGTTCAGCCACAATCAGCACAGCCCTCCAAGCCTCTGTCTTGAATCCATCAAGTGTTTGTAGAGTCCCCAAGACTCCCAGGCACAGTGATTATGCTTGTGCGGCTACATAAAAAGTCTTGTCTGAAAGGGAAAGGGCGACGTGGCCCTATTTATTTTAATATGTCTTCAGCTATTTTAAAGGGTTTTTTTCTTACTTCCATGTTGGAGGTCTTTCTACCAGTTTGGAAAAGTGCTCCCCTCCCTGAATTCCCCAAACGCACCAGTTAAATGTTAAAGCTTAGGAGATTTCTATGTGGCCCTCTGTTTCCATTAGCTCAAGGAACAGCAACTAAGAAAGGAAGGAATGCTTTCAGAGTGTCATTTACACCCCCAGAGGCTCTGTACCACCCACGGTCTTCCCCCTCTGCCTCTCAAATGGATCAGAGCAAAATTAAATATCAAAACTCACTCAGACACTACCAGTTTCTCCAGACTTTCAGACTAGCCTTTGCCACCTGGTAAGGCATATAGCTTAGCTGAGCTCTGGGTACATAAAATAAAGTTGCTATTGGTGTCTTGTCAATCAACATCCAATTCCATGGAAAGGCAGAACGTGCAGCCATGTGCCTGCCACATGTAGAATGTTACTCAGCCACCTTAGAGGGAGGGGACAACTCCTCCAGGGAAATTCTCACAGTCCAGACATCTGACTCAGGGATCCAAGTGGAGGAAAAGATAAGAGAAGAATCAGGAATGAATTCATGGCAGGTACTGATGTAACTCTGATCTCTCCAGGCTTGACCATTCAACTATGCGTGGGGGAGAAAAAGAAGGAAAGAGGACAGACAATAAAGAATGGAGGGGCTTCCCTGGTGGCGCAGTGGTTGAGAGTCCACCTGCCGATGCAGGGGACACGGGTTCGTGCCCCGGTCCGGGAAGATCCCACATGCCGCGGAGTGGCTGGGCCCGTGAGCCATGGCTGCTGAGCCTGCGCATCCGGAGCCTGTGCTCCGCAACGGGAGTGGCCACAACAGTGAGAGGCCCGTGTACCACAAAAAAAAAAAAAAAAAAAAAAAAGAATGGAAAGGAGAGAGGAGGGCAAGGATGTTCTCTTCTGGAAGCACAACCAGGGGTTCAAGGGGAGCACATTCTCTAGAAGCAGCACCTCTCAATAAAAAGTTCTTCAGGTACTATGCTGAGTAATGTGAAAAAGTACAGGTGAAAAGACATCAGAGACAACCACGTGAAAGCAAGGAGAAGCTAAGAGAAACTATGTGGGAAAACCTGGAGGTAGAGAGTAAACTTTTCTCATTCCCGTGAATAATGCCATGTGGCAGCCATGACTCTGCTTAGGGAAACTGGCTTAGTCAGGAGCCAAGGGGACGCTGCTAGAAAAGAACCAAAGCTGATAATCATTCAGGTAGACTTCAAGTGATTCATGCTGGGCCAAGGAGAAAAATCAAGAATCTATTAGCTGCATTAACTGGCTAACAGAAAAAATACATTCATTAATACATGCTTGCCCTCCAGTGAATGTAATAATGTCTCTGTCACTGTCTCTCAACCTCTCTCTCTCTCTCTCTCTCAATTGCTTGGCCTGAATCAATATCTTCTGGTAAAGTCCTAAAGGAGGACGATACCTTCCCCGAATCCTACCTCCCGGTGTTATTTCCCTTCAAGTTACATTTGGTCATGTCTACAGAGTATTAAGACACAAGTTGATTTATCAAAGGAAGTCACAGGAATGAAACAATCTTCAAACTGAGACTTTAGCAGAACTGACAGATGTAGTAGTTCCCTGTAGAATAGCTACGACATGCAGAGGAACTTGAATATCATTGTCCTAAATTACCAGGAATAAATTGCCCAAATTAAGGCATATGAGCATGTCTCCTTCTCTGGAGACTGTGTGAGAAGTAAACACACCTTCACTTATCTGATCTACTCCTCTGTGGTTTTAAGTGGGGAAGAACATACTCATCGGAAAGAATATTTTTCTTCTCTAACTGAAAAAGCTTAAGAAGAATTCCCTACATGTGTATAGAACTTATACCATTTCAAGTACTTTCAATCGTTATCACATTTGATGCTCACAGGCATTAAAGCCCACAAGTGAGATGTGTATCTACAGTTATCTTAACACCACCAAGCAAACTAGCAATATCTCTGTAAACCGTACATTAACAGTTGCTCATAGCCTCAAATGATCTTTCTCTCCATCCACTGTCCTACCCTTTCTTCTTCCCTAAAGCTTATTTCCCTTCCTGGTCAGTTCTGCCTCCTTTATAGCCTGTATTACACTGTTGTTTTATATAGAGAGATGCTTACAATTCAATTGCTTCTGAGGATCTTTATTCATAAGTTGATGTCTCTCCCATTTTCTCTTCTTTTTTTTCTCTTTTCTACTACCATAATCCTGATCAAATGATGCCCACACTTTTCACAACAGATTTTGTTTTGTTTCCCTTTGCAACCCCCTTTTCTTGGCCATATCCTTTGGTACTTATACTTGTTCTCCTCGTGATTTGCATAGAGAGTATTTACTTGCCCTTCCTCACCCTGATTCTATTTCTGCTGCCACAAAAATAAATTGATGTTAGCCTCAAACCATCAACTTCAAAAATGGAAATTACTTATTTGTATAGAGAATCTTTCCAAAAGTTTTCTTCTTACAAACTCAGCCTTTACTCTTCGACCTGCCACAGAATTTTAAACCTGAAAGACACCTATAAAATCGAACCCAACTGTCTCATTTAGAGATGAGTAAACGGGGATGCAGACCCAGGTCTTATGAGTTATGGTCTTTGCAACACATATTGATATCTGGCCCAGTCACATTGCCCATCTGAGTTTTATTTTCATAAATTATTTGATATTGTCACCACGTGGCCCAAATGTATTTTGAGCTTGATCAGACTCCATCACTGAATTCCTTACTCTTCAAAACTCCTCCTCTTACCCCAAAACCTGCTGCTCCTCCCTGGTGAATATACTGCCATGCACCAGAGGTCATCCTTGACTTGGGTGTCATCCTGATTTCTCCCCTCTTTCCCCCTCACCCCCAGCTCATCTCTTGATCTGCCCCCTTCTCTCAGGCTTCTCTCTCACTAGCCTAATTCAAGCCACCAATAGCTCTTACTTGAATTACCACAACAGCATCCTAAGTGGTCTCCCTGCTCCCACTCTCGTCCACGTCCAACTGCAATCACATCTCCTTGCACCAGCCAGAGGGAGTTCTCCAAAAGAAAATTCGGTCATGTCACTACTCTGACCAAAACCACCAATGAGTCCCCCCACTGCCATTAAGAGCAGGTCCAGACTCTGAGCAGGGTTACAAGCTATCTATGTTTTGACCCTTCCGTATGTCCAAGCTCATCTATGGCTGCTCCCACATCACATTTGAAACCAAACTTCCTTCAGTCGCTTGGACTAGTCATGCTCTTTCCCACCTTCCAGACTCTGCACAAGCTATTTGCTCTGGCTGCAGGATTTTTCCTCTTCCATTTTATTTGGATAACTGGCAACCTCCTCTTCACCATTCAGTTAGGAACTGTAGAAAGCTTTCCCCCAGATCCCTGCTTAGCTCAGGCTCACTTCTGCAGTTGCTGGCTCAGATGTCCCCTCTTCAAGGAGCCCTCCCCTCACCGGCACCTCACCCATCATCATGCTCCATCCTCCTGCTCTGATTGTTTCTCCTCATAGCACACATCGCAGCCTCTTGGATTATAACCCATTTGCTTATTGTTGTCTCTGCCTGTCTCTGCCCCTCCCCCCCCCCACCACATTAGATGTCCTTAAGCACCATGAGAACTGGGACTCTGCCTGTCTCGGTCACTGCTGAATCCTCAGTGCCTAGAGGAAGCACTTAATAAATATTTGAGAAATGAATATTCTCCACGCTTAGCACAATACTCTGCTTATAGCAGTAGCTTAATAAATACTTGAGGGAGGGATGGAGAAAAGAAGGGAGGAAAGAAGGAAAAGAGGTTAAAAGCTTGAGAACTCATACTGGCTTTCATCTTTCTTTTCTATAAGAGCTGCTACATCTTCTCCTTCTATTGTGTTTGTTATTTCATCATCATTCTCCTATTAGCCATTGAAAACAGTTGCCAAAAAATAGACCAGACAATCATCAAACTTAACACAGAATCCAGCAGAGCAGTGAGACCCTCAGTCATGAGTGCACTTAAAGACTCCTCCAACTCATTTCTTAAGCTTACATGTCTGCACTGAGTCACCAACTTCTGCAACTTTGATTGAAATGCCAGAGTTAGTCCACAGCCTTGCCCCTTCCCCTGCACTTTTCCTGAGAACAATTACCTAAAGAACTCCTGTTTTATTCTATTCTTCTCATATGCCATCTCCTACCTTCCCAGCCCTAACCCTGTCTGCGAGCTATGTGTAGGTGGCACTGTTATTATTTCCTGACCTCCTGTCCCTCATCACCTGCATGGTGTCGACAGAGATGCATCTCATTTGTTCTCTGATTTGTACTATTTTTTCCCTACTTAGTTCTCTTTTATTTTATAGAGAACATTTGCTTCCTATTTTGTTTCCTCTGACCCATTCCTTTCTTTAATGATCTATTTGAGAATCCTTCCCACTAGACTGAAGTTTAAGGGCCTCACCTTTCTTTCCTTTTTGAAACAGGGAACTATATTTGCCCACATTCCATCTGTGAACCCCTCTCATCACCCCCCCACCCCCCGACCCAGTCGGTCCATGAACACTGGCAGTGACCTGCCCTCTTGGGTGCAAGAACACAGAAGGGCGTCTGCTCCAGCCAGAAAATTAGAATTCACCCAGAGCAGGGAGGTCCCTGGATCTGCTCATACACATGAGCCTAGTTCCTTCCTACTGAGATTTGTTCCTCCTTTACAGCCCCAGCATCGTTCCTTTTGGCAGAAGAGATGAATGTAAAAGAGGACTGACGGAGTTTGCACTGTACTGATCTTTCATCAGCAGTACCCTGGTGCCACCAAGCACCAGCCAAAGGGTTTCTTTCCTTCTCATTCCATGCTTAGCTTTAAATCCTTTTCCCTATGCTAAGCATTTCTGAAAGCCTTCATACTTTGAGCTTTAGCTCTCTTTCTTTTTGAAATTTTCTTTTCATATTTTTCTTTTTTCTTTTACTTTTTTTTACACTAGACATTCTCTTTTATGCATCCCTGGTTCAAGGTTCATTCTTTTAAATTTTATACCTCTTTAAAAACGTGAGCTCATCTGCAAAGGACCTGTGGGAGACTAGTATCAGGGTGAATCAGAATAGAATCAGGACTGAACAAAGAACTTTTTTTTTCCATTTACTTTTAAGGTAATCATTGCAACCTTGATCCATAGAACACTGTAGAAAATAAGAAAATCAAAAAGAAAAAGATTGAATTTATTCAAAACCTGGCAAGCTAGGAATAATCATCATTAACATTTGGAGTATGTATTTGCAGGGTTTTTTTCCTGATGCATTAGCAAAAAAAAAAAAAATGGAATAACTGTTCATCCCATTTTACTGCTTTCTAAATTCACGTAACGTTCTAATGTACACATTTTTCTGTGTCATGGAATATTGTTCTACAACATCATTTTTAAAGACTACGTAGTATTTCATGATATAGATAAGCTATTATCAATTCAACAAATGCTTATTGTGAGTCATAGGATGCTTCCAACATTGGGGATTATAAACAATTGTGTACTGAACATCATCGCAGAGGAAGCTTTGTGCTTATCAATGATTGTTTTTGGGGGATTCATTCCTAGAAATGGAACTGCTACATCAAGAAACATGAATCAAATTTGGGGGTATATAGATCAAGATCACCTTCTGTATGGGCTTTACATTCTCCGTGAACGTATAACAATTTATGTTCTCTGGAGATGGGCATGTGTATGTCCCACATCCAGGACAACAGTTGGTATTACAATTTTTAAAAAACCTTTTCCAATTTTATAGATGATAAATGGTGTTATCTGTTGCTTTCAATTGCATGTATTTAGTCACTAGTAGGTAATCATATTTTTCATATGCTTATTATTTTTCTGTTTTTGTGAATTATTTGTTCATATCCTTTATACATTTTCTTACTAGAGTGCTTGTCATTTTCTTAAAATCTATAGGAGTTCTTTATAGGATATTAGTAGACCTATCCTTATAAATATTTTATCCCTAGTTTTACTCACTTTTAAATTTTCATTATTTTTATGGAGAACTAGTCTTTATTTAGGAAATTAATTATTCTTTTCTTATATATTATCTACCTTTGGTATTATGCCTTAAATGTCTTTCCCACCAAAACATGATTTTTTTCTAAAGCACCCATATTTACTCCTAGTACTTTTATGGATTCTTTTATCTACTTAAATATTGAATTCATATGGAACTTAATTTGGTACATGGTGTGAGGCAGGAGACCTTAATTTTTGTCCCAAATGGTTAGCCATGTGTTTCAAAATCTTTTCTTAAATAATCTTTCCTTCCCCAGTGATTTTAAGTACCATACTTATCACATAAAAATCATTGTATATACTTAGGTCTATTTTTGGATATTCTATCCTGTTAATTTGAAAAGAACTGGCTTTTAAGTTTTCTTATTTAGAAATGACTTTCATTTATTAAGATATTGTTTCGCAATAAAAGCGTGTTGTTTTTTGCAAATAAGTCTTTAACATTCCTTATTAAGTTTGTATAAACACATTTTCTTTTTCTGGTTGCTAGTATTAAAGGGATGGTCTTTCTCATCCTGTTTTAGGGGTTATCACTTGTATACAGGAAAGGAATGGCTGCTATGATGCGCTGCTTAGACCCTCCATCTTGGCTTGTACACTCATTTCTCTAGCTTCTGGGTGTTGATGGATGACAGTTTAAACTGAGTCCCTCTCTTCATCTGCCCTTAGCAGGAGAGAGCTGCCTTGCCTTGAGCCATACTCCTCCCCTAGACAGCCCATGTCCTGTGACTGGTAGGTTAGGGATATGAAGGTCCAGACTCCTTGCTTCAAAGCAGGGAGATTCTCAAGAACCATCCCAGCTCCAGGGCTCCCCATGGAAGTGGATATGGTTCTTGTGGCAACTTCATCACAGTCTAACACCTCCCTTCACTCCCCCTAAGGTACTGACCCTGAAAGCATTCACCAATTAGCTTCCTGCATGGGAGCATCCAACTCAGAGTCTTTTTCTCAGGGAACCATTCTTTCTCTTCTTTTTTTGCGGTACGCGGGCCTATCACTACCGTGGCCTCTCCCGTTGTGGAGCACAGGCTCTGGACGCACAGGCTCAGCGGCCATGGCTCACAGGCCCAGCCGCTCCGCGGCATATGGGATCTTCCCGGACCGGGGCACGAACCCGTGTCCCCTGCATCGGCAGGCGGACTCTCAACCACTGCGCCACCAGGGAAGCCCAATCAGGGAACCATTCTTAAGAAAGACAGTTGTTGTTAGAAGTAATCTAAGAAAGAAGGCTGAATTAATAGGCAGTTTCGGAACTGGATCACCTGCTAACTAGTTGGCAATGAGGACCCCATCCCTAGAGGTTGGTAGAGAACTACAGTCTTGCTGTAGCAGTGCAATTGCTAAAACTTTTCACCAGTGACAACCTGGGATAGGATACTCATGGAAGAAAATGCACTGGCAGGTGCAGTAGCTTAAGCTTTGAGAGGTTTGGAAGTAGTAATTATAAGGACAATGGCTTGCTGAGTGGCACTGATGCACTGGAGAAAGACAAGAAAAGGCTGAGGGCGATTAATCACTAATTGAATGCTAAGTGTGAAAATCAGAGGACCTCCTTGGCAGCATGTAAAGATGCTCTGATTTCTCATCTCCTGTGGGAGAAGGAGGTTAAGGCTCAAGCCCAAGACTTCATTATAAGAGTAACAAAGCTGCAGAGAAAGTTGAATTTTCAGCCCAGGTAAGTGCACTTTGCCAAGGTCAGGGCCCTGAATGGGGAAGGTGTGGGGCCGTGAGATTTGAGATGGCTCATTTTGGTCAATACACTTGAAAACCTTTACACTCCAGATCCCCCTGACCTCTCTGGGCCTACGCAAGAGGCTCACTGCTTCCTATGAGTATAGAGCACCCCCTTGCTTAAAGATGATGCAGAGGTCTCTGCCCTGCAATGGAACCTATATCCTTGAACAAATACCCCACTATTAAAGTGGGAGCTTATGCGGGCCAAGTAATAAATGGAGTCCTGGGCCCAATCTTGCTTGCAGGCCCAGTGGGTCCACAAATCCACCCCTGGGATTTGAAAATGTCCTCGGATGCCAAATGTATAAATGAAATGGACATACGTGGTAGATGACAGGATCTTTACATGAGATCCTTGACCTTTGGGGTAAGAGCTATTGTAGCGGGGAAGGTCAAGTGGAAGCCTCTGAAACGTCCCCTTTCCAGCTGAAAATTATAAATAAAACACTCTATCATGTCCCTGGGAGAACAGCAGAGTTTAGTAGCACTCTAAAGACTTCATCATGATCTAGGATGCAGGGGTGGTGGTCCCCATCATACCCACTTAATTCTCCAGTCTGGTTATTACAAAAACCAGACTGATCCTAAGGGATGACAGTGGATGACATCAAACTCAGTCTAGCAGTAGCTTCAATTACAGCTGCTGTGCCAGATGTGGTACATTTTCTAAGGCAGATCAACATGGTCTTAAATATATGGTATATAGCCATTGATCTGGTGAATCCCTATTTCCATCCCTGTTAGAAAGAAGGATCAGAAATAGTTCTCTTTCATTTTGGAATAGGCAAGAGACTACAATAACCATCGTTCTCTGGGACTGTTAACTTCCCCAACCTCTGTCATACTGTAACTTTAAGAGATTGAAATCTACTTGACCTATTGCAGAATATCACACTGATCCATTCTATTGGGCAGGATGAATAAGAAGTAACAAGTATGTTGGAGGCCTCAGTAAAACACATCTCCGGAGGGTGGGAGATAAACTCTATGAAGATTCAGGGACTTGCTAGATAAGTGAATTTTTTTTAAAGACCCAGGGATGTTGATTCATCCCTTCCAAAAATAAAGGACAAAATTCTGCATCTCACACCTCCTGTCAATAAGGAGGAAGTACAATGCCTGATAGTCTAGGTTCTGCAGGAAACATTTTTCTGTACTTGGAAATATTGCTCTGATCCCCCTACTGGGTGACATGATAGGTTACCACTTTGGGGTAGATCCCAGAGCAGAAAAGGGCTCTGCAAAGCAGGACCAAGCTCTGATGAAAGCAGGCCTGCCCCTTGGTCAATATTACTGGCAGCCTCTATTAATTAGAGGTGTTGATATGGGAAAAAGATGTCCTGTGGAGTTCATGGTAAGCCCCAGTGGAAGAATCACAGCATAGCCCCCTGAGGTTCTGGAGCAAAGTCATGACACCTGTAGACAAAATGATGTTTTCTGAAAAATGATTACTGTATGCTACTGGCTCCTAGTAGAGACATAATGCCTGATTATGGGACATCAAATGACCATGTGACCAGAACTGCTCACCATGAACTAGGGTCTGTCAAACCTAACAAGTGATAAGGTCAGGCAGGCTCAGCAACAATTCCTCATAAGATGAGTCCTGTCCAACAAGCTGGGCCAAAGGGCACAAGCAACCAGCACAAGCAGGTGGCCTCAACCCACAATTCACTCACTGCAGTTACACCAATGCCTCACCCTCAGCTCAAGTCTATGGCCACAGGGTCAAGTCCTTTAAGACTCTCCCATGGGACCAAATGACAAGAGAAAAAAGTTTGAGCTTGGGTCACAGATGTGTCTGTTCAATATGTAGTTGTGGGGTGAAAATGGGCAGCCACTATACAACAGCCCCACTCAGAGGTGGCCTAGAAAGGCAGTAATACAGAAAATCCTCCCAAAGGGCAGAGCTTCAGAAGGTGCAGTGGGCAGTGCACTATGGAATGAGAAGTGACTCAAGATAAGAATACATGTGGGCTTAAGGCCAATGGGGAATGGCTCCTCTGGTGTGTCAGGAGCCTGAAGGAGAGAGACTGGAAGATCATGGACAAGAAGAGTTCAGGAAGAAGCATGAGGATGAATCTCCAGAAGGTGGCACAGAATGTGAAGATCTTTACCTTCATGTTAACTAATCCACTGGCGAGTGTCCACCATAGAAGGTCTAAACAAACAGGCAGGCAGGACGACTTGTTCAACTGATGTTAGCCAGCCTCTGCATCAACCCACCAGTGCTGGCAGAATGTTTGTAGGAACTGAGTGGCCAAAGAAACAGGGAAGAGGTCTGTGCATGGGCCTAACAGCATGGGCTCCCAGGCACTAAGACTGATGTAGCTACTGCTGCCCCCAAATGTCTCACCTACCACAAACAGAGACCAATGCTGAGTTTCTGAAAAGGTACCATCCCTCAAAAAGACAACCAATGATTACATTGCACCCTATCCTATATCCTAGAAGTGATTCATCCTGATTGGATTTAAAACACTTTCTATCCATGGGTTTGCCTTTCCTGTCTATAGGCCTCAGTCAGCATCACTATTTTAGAGGTGAATATTTGAGTTGCTGACCCAGACCCCACAAATATCATATTGGACTGAGGTACCCACTTTACAGCAAAGGAAGCACAACAATGGGTACATGGTCATTGGATCCACTAGTCTCATCTCATATCGCATCACCCAGAAGTTGTCAGCCGGATGAAGCAATGGGATGGCCTTTTGAAGGTGCAACTGAGGTGCCAGCTCAGAGGTGATGCTATGTGAGAATGGGGCACCCTCTCCAGAATGTAATATACACTCCAAGTCAATGCGCACTATATGGTGCTGAATCCCCATAGGCGGACTATATAGTTTCAGAAAAAAATGGCTGGAAACAGGAGTGGCACCACTTACCATCACTCACAGTGACTCACTTGTGGGAATTCGTGATTCCTGCTCCTGCACTCTGTAGATTTAGAGATACTGGGTCCCAGAGAAGGAGAGCTTCCATCAGGTGACACAGCAAGAACCACATTAAACTCTAAGCTCTGATTCCATCTGGTCACTTCAGGATCCTCGTGCCAAGAGACCAGCAGACGATGAGTCACTAGGGTAACTGACCTAGTCATCAGGAGAAAGGAGGGGTGCTGACTGGGAAGGGAAGAATGTTTCTGGAAACCAACTGATCCACTGAGGCATCTCTTGGTAGAACCTTGTCCAATTTTGACAGTATGTGGAGAAGTGCACAGCCATGGCCTGAGAAGGGCATGACAACTGGGGGCTCTGGTTACTCAAGCATGTGGGTCTCAGTCATCCTACCAGGTAAACACCTAGACCAGCAGAAGTGCTAGGCAATCATGAGGTGATACTAGGATGCACAGTAGAGGAGATGGTGAATACTGGTTGCAATCTCGAGAGCAGTGACAGAAGCGAGGGCAGAAATTCATCCCACTTACCTTCCTCTTCTGAGCTCTCTTTTCTTGTTCATTAAAATCTTCTTTCATATTTACTGATTTCTCTTTAATGCTTTTTAAGGCTACACTCTGTTTTTACTTCTTGTAGTCTTTCTTATTTATTAAAATATTTAAAATTATACATTTTCCTTGATTATAGTTTTAGCTACACTCCATCAGTTTTTGTGTGTGATGTTCTCATTTCATGTCTAAATAGTCTAGAATGATATTTTTATTTTTCTTTGAACTAAGACCTAAGAGTGCTTCATTTCATTTTTTAACTTAACTAAAAATTTATCTTTAACAAATTTTTATACAGTCTCTTTCTCAAATGTTTATATAAATTCAGTTATCTGGTACCCTTGACTTCCACAACTAAAACATTTGACTTAACAGCACACTGCTATGCACAAATGATTTCTTAGGTCACCATCTATGGTATTAGAAACCATCCAACTTGCTACAGCCCAACTTCCCATTCATATTGCCAAGTTGAAACCTCAAACCAAGCTGCTTTACTGGAACTCTTACCGCAAGCAAAATCCCTCCTAAACAAAGTCCCAGTGTTTTCTATATTTGCCCTTTCATTCATGAATAAAATGAACAGAGCCTCTGACCCCGACCTGCTCGATTAAAGCCTGCCACGTTCTTCCAGTTCTTTTCTCCTGGTAGAACATCCACACCAGATTCAATGCCTGTGTGGGTCTGAACTTCACATTGAACTCTGTGCCTACAGAAATGTGCTATCCTATAAAAAGCATCCTTTCACTGAATTCATAATTGGGGTTCCCACACTATATTACCTCTCTCTGAGTAGCTGCTTTTTGCCTCAAGAGGGAGAGACCCAAGACTCAATTCCAGTATGTCCCCCAGAGGTTTATTCTTGTTGTTTCTTCCCCTCCTAGCAGCTGCACAAGTTCTCTTTTCTTCTCCTGAAAATTCAGAAAAATAAGCAATGCCTCCATATTTTGCTTTCTGCCCATCTTATACGTGAGGAAACAGAGGCATTAACAGATGAAGTGACTTTTCCTAAACCAATTAGTGGCAGGGTAGCAGCTGAGCTCGGATTTGCTCTCTCCTAACTTCTCCTATTACAGTTACCCTAGAATTATGCTGAAGTATATAGAATTGTGTTCATTCTCAACGAGCAACCTCAAATGAAAAGCAGCCGATATCTAGCCTTCAGTGTCTACACAGTAAGAGGGCACAGGCATAAACTCACAACCATCTCAAATTCGATATGCATAGTCTGTAGTCACGTGTCCTCATGTCACTGGCATACTCCCTTGTCAATCTCAGGTGACTGTTCTTAGTTTTACGCTATTTTACCTTCAACCAGCAGTATACCCCAGTCCTGTAACCTGAAGCTTCTTTTGATCCTCAGTAGATTTTCCAGTGTAAATATTAAATGTGTAAACTCCTATAAATCGTAGAGATGAAAAACAGCTACCAGAGCTTCTAGGAACAGGAGCCTTACTCTATTCTCTATGTTCAACTACGTGGGCCCCTTATTCCTGCCAATATTAACTAGGTAAGTTCCATGGTACTGTGCAATTGGCAGCAATTTCATGTACAAAAGGGAAAAATTTTCTAAAGTTAAAGGTACAAGGAGGAGGGGGGAAATCAAGCTTTGGTGTTGATTTCTCTTGTGTTTCAGCAACATGTTTTGACTGTGCCTATACACAACCTAAATGCTTTGGCAAGGCTACCCTGCCGGTGGAATGTGCCACACCTTTGTGCGTGCAGTAGGGATGTGTAAAAGTGCACACTTCCTGTCACGGCAAGACCATTGGAACTCATTCTATGACATCCTAACTTCTGGCCTCAGGGATGCATGAGTAACCTCTGATAACATACCCATAATTTTTGTTTACACCTGCCAATAAACACCCACTCTCTGCCAGTTCTTAGGAGGATACAAGCAACAAGCAAGGGGGTTCCCAGATTAGGAAGCACCTTGGGAGAATCCGTTCTAGAGTAGTTCACCTGGGACCTTGATCCTAAAGTCACCCACTGAGGTTCCGTAAGGAAGAAACAACACAGAAAGCTTTTATTCAAAAATGTTCAGAAACAAGATGCTGGACCTCCAGGAACTTATAACAATAGAGCAAATCAAGATTCAGACACATAGAAAGGTACGTGTTAGAGGAATCAAAATGAAGGTAGTTTCTGTTGGTACCCACAAACGTGTACACACACATACACATACAAAAGGGCTCCAGTCTTTCTCCAACACAACCCATCCTGTACACCACTGTTTATCATGATACTTATCAATGTCATATTCTTCACACTACTCTATAAATTGTAGAAAATCCTGTTGCCTACAGAATAGAAGTGCAAATTCATGGCAATGAAGATGCAACGTTCTCCTCCCAAGCCCTCCTATTTGGCCATGGGACTCTCACCTGTGAACCCTACCTTAGTCTGACATTCCTAAAACACAGTGCTCCAGACAACCACTACCATTAGACCATCACTGGCAAGGGAGCAGAAATGTGCTTGCCATACCTGGTTTAAATTTAACTGCTCACATTTTGCTTGTATTCACCCCTAAGGCTTTGTTCCCTACTTACCGTTAATATATTGACTTATTCATTCATTGATTCAGCATGTTAAACTCCTATTATTGACTGTGCACAGTGGAGACAGGGAAACAAAATTGAAGCCAAGGAGCCTGGGTTGGAGGCCATCTCAGGTGAAGGTGGAAAGGGAGAAACTGGTATAATTTGAGAGTGAGGATGCAGGCAGGTGATCAGCTTTGGAAAGGAGAAGAGGATGAGTATGGGTTTGGGCACTTTTGTTGGAAATTTCTTTATGATAATCAAGTAGGAGATCCATTAGGCATTTGGGTAGAAAAGAAGATTACGGGCTCAATCTAAGATCAGGGAGTCATCAAAGAAATTGTGTGGACTGAGAAAGCTGCCAAGACCAAACCCAGAAGCACACCAAGACTACCAGGCCTGAGGACAGGTGAGGGGGACATGCAGGAAGGTCAGGGAAGCCGATGAGGACCTGAAAGAGCACAGAGCCAGGGCACCTAAAGAAGCAGAGATTTCCCTTTTTAGAAGATGCAAGACATAAAACATTTTCCCTTCGATTCACAAATTATGTCAAGGAAATGATATGAAATATTCATTGAGGGTACACCTCAAAGGAATAACATATTTTACAAGATTGTCTGGGGGAGGTATGCACATTAGCAGATATGACATGCAAGCATCTTATTTTTCACCAACAGTGAGTAATATCTGTGGGTTGATTACAAACATACTCTTCAGTTAATGGTAGAAAATGAACAAAAGACTAGTGATGAATTTGCATCAGGATTTTGATCTTTTATGCTTTAAATCTGTGTGGGTCTATCCCTTAGCATGATGTGCAGTCAGAGGGAACATTACCCCCGGAAAGCATACACTGCAGTTTAAATTTCTGGAACATGGCCAGGCCCAAATGGAGTGTTTACTAAAGGCAGCTGAAAGCAATATAACTGGAAGGCCAGTCTGAACTGCGATCAAAGAAAGGGGAAAAAGGTCACAACTAGAGCAGGGGTGCCAGACAATTAGGTCAACAGGATGAAGCCAGGCCATCAACAGATAACCCAGCCGAGGATTAGAAATCAAAAAACAGGCAAACAGGTTGGGAAGTAGAATGAAGACAGAATGCGAAGGGGGCCCACGCCAGGGGACAGGAAAAAGGCAAAAGTGTCAGAGATGGGCCAGACATGGAGGCAGATCCACGGCTCAGGAATATTCGCAATGGCCTCAAGGAGTGGCAGGATTTAATCAATGGGCTAAAACCTACCAGCTTCTGCAGTTCCAGGTACAGCAAAGTCTCAGTGAGAGAAGATCACTCTGCCTTTTGGCTGGCACCCAACTCCACCCACCGGGTGACAAGCATCCCATTTTCCTGCTGTGGAGTCTCCCACTGGCCTGGATTGTGTGTGACTCTGGCCAGGGGTAGCCTCTTTCCCTTTGTCTCCTAGGCTGTAATCACTGTTGAAGACTAGGTGAGGATGATATATTTGTAAATGTGTAATATAACATTAGGAAGTAGGCATTCCTCCACATAATTAGATAAGTAAGTAAATGAAATAAACCAACACTTATTGAGAACTAAAAACTGGGATCATTTGGAAATGTTTCATATTAAAAGGGAGGATTATGAGAGATTCTCCATGGTTTTTCCCTTCTACTCCTTTCATTTACCTTTAATTTTTTTTTTCTTTGCAGGTTAGAGCTGAGTCCACATCCTAAGGGACCAAGACAAGCCATCAAGTTAAATGATTTCCCTGATAGCCCTGTGGATCGATAGTTATATAGGCCTATTCCTCATGTCAGGGCCCAAATTATACACTGTACATGAAAACCACCTCCTGGATTTACTGCTCTGCGCCCCCCACTCCCAGCCACAGCAGGTGGCTTACTGTCCTGCATTTCTTTCTTTTAAGCTTTAACTAAGTCTTTGCTACTGATTTTTCAACATTTCCAGAGTGGCAGAGCAGCAATTAGCCAAGTTTCTTCCCTTCCACAAAACAGCAATGATTTCCTTGACTTCCAAAGAAACTCTTTAATGTCCTATTTCTCTCACAGAAATACAAGAATCTTTCAGTCAAAGGATATGCAGTTAGCAAAGAGATTACAATAGTATGAGGAAGCAGACAAAAATTCAGCCTGCAGTGTTTCTGATGCCCCTAGGATAACCCATCAGTGTTAGTGAGAGAGTGGCTGATAAGCTGAAATCTCTAGTTCTACTTCTGATACCGAGGCATGGAGTAAATAGCCTCACCTCCCCATGCCTTGGTTCTCCTCTCTTTTAAATGGGAATGATCTTACTTACTCACATTACTTCCATGACATGGAGAGGATATTAACCTAAATCAAATAGAGTATATGTGAAAACATTTCATACTGTGGAGAGGGAAGGTGTCCCATAAGTTCTAGGTTCTGTTATTATTTAATATTTCTATATCTCAGATGGATCTGGTCTCATGAATCACTTTATTAACGAAGTGGACTTGAACTATATTGAACTGTTTCCGAGCTTCCTAATCTCCCAATTGTGTCAGATATCTAGAATTATAGCCCTCTGAAACAGTGTGTGAAGCGTGCTTTATGATATCGAGACCAACTCTTGTCTGGTTAAGAGACAACATCCCATGGCTTTCTAATCAGTGTTGCAGACAAAGAGGTTCAACGGAGGTCAGTCTGGGAGCCAGATTAATGAGTTGCCTTACTTCCATGAACTGTGATCTTCAAATTTCTCTCAGTCTGACCCAGCTTTCTTATCCTTTTGCATATGTTCCTGGGACATTTCTGTTCAGCGAACAACAATAATATCCACTACTTTAATTATGTTTAAGATAAATAAACAAGAGACCCTATGTTCTGTTGGTCCAAATAGATGAATATGGTTTCAACATACAGTTTCCCTATGGCTTGCGCTGTTGTAAATACTCTTTTTATATTCTAGTGCCCGGTTACCCACATGCCGACCCAGTTATAGTCTATCTTGTAGAGCGTTAGCTCTTTATTTTAACAGTAAGATGAAATGAAGCACTCCTTTAATTTCAGGCATAATTCACATTAGCTTCTGTACTCCTGCATCCAATTATGTCAACCCAGTGTTTTCCACACCGTCCTATTCTGAGTTCCTATAACACTTCATTGTGACCTGTCATTTTAGCTCATCTTAACCAACATTTAATTAATCAGAAACATTTGAGTACCTTCTATTTCTAAATCTGACTCAGCTATAAAATTGTGGAGAAGTGGTCAGTGCTGCTTTTGTATTTCCAGACCCAAACCACAGTTCTGTGGTCATGTATACAGGTCAATTTCTAAATATCTGAGTTTAATCAGCATTCAATTTTGCAATCTGTGCAGAAAATGAATTACAGACTTTCACTGACTCTCCCGCTTGCAGGACAGAAGGATCCTTCCCATTGCTACTCATGGAGTCTATTCAGATCATTTTCTCAGGACTCTCTGGCATTGCTGGGGACCTTGAGGTCTAGATTGAGTCCTTTTGGTCTCTGCTGTACTCCCTGATGAGTATCAGCATATAGCAATGGCCCACATCTTGTTCATTGTATATGTTGAACATATTCCCCTTTTTCTCTACCTCCCTGGATTGTTTTAAGACTCAAATGAAGTAGCAGAATAATAACTAACATACAGAACTTTATAGAATTGAAGGTGTCTTTTCATAAAAGTAGGGAAGGGGAGCCTTGAAAATTTAAGTCTGTTAATAATAGGAAATAAATGCTCTATTCAATTTTTCTTCTACTCTTGGGTGGTCAGCTCTTCTGAAATACTGGCACATCCCAGATGTTGATGAGTTCTCCATTAGTCCTCTAAGCTCAAAAGATTTGAATTTCCCTACCATGACCCAGCCATCAGAATGGAATTGCTTTTCATCATTTAGATTGACTTGCATTCATTGATACCCCACTACAACTGTAGATCATCTCTAAGTTTCTTATTCTGTTTAACAGCCACATTAACTGTGCTTTTGAGTTGGCAGAAAGCTCAGTTACCCCTGTACAGCAAATGGCTTATGAAGTGATACTGGTCCTGATGTCTAATCTTAAACCCCAAAGTCAGTGCTACTTAGTTTTATCTTTTATGGATTCAGTCCACAGGCACAATCACAACAGACCAAGCAAGTCTCCCTGAAACAGTCACTGCTTTAGGAGTTAGCCTTTAATTTGAAGGTACCTTCCCCAGCTGAAAGCTGTAATAATGCTCCATTCATCTGGCAACAAAACAAAGAACTGTAGGATTTATAAGCTGACAGATCCTCTAATAAGTGTGAGTGAAAGATCAAATTTCCACCCTTTTACGTGACTGGGTGACACATCTCATCACCTATTCTGACTTTGGGGCCTTATTAATAGCCAATTTGCACACAAGCATTGGCATGATGACCCAAATCAATCATAATCATGATGGAAAATGCTTCACGGGACAATGACAAAATAAATCCATCGGCACCCAGAATGTACAGACAGAGCAAGCTCTGAAGGTAATCCACCTGAACATGCCGCCTCCTAATTTCTGAAGATCGACTTCTCTAACAAACTAGAGGTTTGTGCCCTTCCTCACTGGTCTACAAACATCCCTCACATAGAAGCTTGGTCAATAAAGTGAATGACTTTCCCAAACAGAGACTGACAGGAGACAAAAACCAGGGGTGTTTCTGGTTGATTTAAAAGTATTCGTGGAAAGGCCATGGTGGTAAATGCATTTTGTGCCCATCACATCATGTGTGGTGTGGAGACGTGAACTGCAATCCTTGTGTTGACATGTAAAGAGATGTCCACTAGATAATCCTCCTGGTCTCCTGGTCATGGGCCACTCCTTACAAACAGTCCAAGGATGGAGGGTGAAACCTATCAGTTCACACTGCTAAGTTACAAGAGAACTACAAACCCTAAAATTTGGTCTCTTTTCCTCTCCTGTTCCTTGGACCAGAGTAATGCTGCAATCCCAGATGAGTATATCTGCTGTGAAAATGCTAATTTTCCTTCAAGTGGCAATTTTAGGGTCTAGACTGGAGGGAGGGGCAGCAGAGCATATTAACAAGCCCATTTGGTTGCATATTTATGTAATGGTTAAAGTTAACCATTTGATTTCCATCTGACTGGCTCCTGTGCTGATCTTCAGTTCACTCTGATTTCAGGCAAGGAACAGAGGGGTGGTGTTTATGGGCTCCTTTCACATCCCAACAGCTTCATCAGGTAGCCATAGGACTTAAGGTAAAATTAGCTGATAAAACAAACTAACCCCAACATTTCACTGACTTGGAACAACAAACTCACGTAACAGTTCAATTTAGCAGTTGAGCGGCTATCCTCCAAGGAGGGAGTCAAAGCCCTGCCTCCTTTCATGCTCAGGTTCTGCTATCTTCAACATGTGGTTTCCAAAACCACCTAAAGGGTCAATGTATTCTAGCAAGCCAGAGCAGAAGGGTGCTCAGAAGAAGCAATAGGAGGATTTTAGGGGCCAGGCCTGGAAGTGGTACATATCGCGTCTCTTCACATTCCTCTGGCTAGAACACAGTTACACGGGTACAATAAGAAGGCAGGAAAATATATTTGAGCCATATACTCAGGAAGAAGAGGAAATGGGTTTGGTGAGCATCTAACAGGCTCTGCTACAGTGGCAGTCTACGAAAAACAAAAGGCCAGTTGATTAGGTTTCAGATCATTGTCAGCAGTCCCATCTGGATGGAGATGCCTCAAGAATAAATGGTGTGAGAATCTGTCAAATAATCTCCCATACACAGCAAACGCTGTTATTAGACAACCCATCAAATGGTATAAATAGGTGTTAAAGGCAAACCTGGAGACTTGCATCGTCTACCACAATCTCACCCCTTGAGCCCGCGAACCACTTCTGTGCCATACCACCAGCCCTGAGGAGGCACAAGATCCTGGCACCCCTGCCTTCTTCCCAGACTCCTGGGCATTATCCCACCTTGCACTCCACTTCCAATCTTGACTGCCCAGTTCTCTACTTCGTGCTTCATCCCTGTCCATGGTGTGACCCCTAGGTCTCCCCTTGGATCTGACCCTGATCCTTTCCTTTCTGTCTGTTACCTCACTCTCATGATTGGTACTCACTCCTCAGACTGAGGTTTCCGGCCACTGAAGCTGACAACTCAGCCAATTTCTGGTCTGCATCACTGGACTCTGCCTCAGTACCAGCCCACAGACCTGCATGCATTAGGAAAATACATTGTTCGTGATTTACAAAATTCCCCACCCAGCCAGGTTTTTTTATTTTAGCTACTAGAAAGCATTCTGTATGTAAGCTGATCCAAACCTTTTAATAATCCAAAGCTGCTGGTACCAATGTCATCCCCATGTTGACTACAAGGAAAAAAATAAGACTTAGTAGGAGGAGCTTCAAGATGGTGGAACAGTAAGACGCAGAGACCACCACCTTCCTCCCCACAAATACATCAGAAATGTATCTACATGTGGAACAACTCCTACAGAACACCTACTGAATGCTGGTAGAAGACCTCAGACTTCCCAAAAGGCAAGAAACCACCCACGTACCTGGGTAGGGCAAAAGAAAAAAGAAAAAACAGAGACAAAGAATACGGACGGGACCTGCACCAGTGGGAGGGAGCTGTGAAGGAGGAAAGGTTTCCACACACTAGGAAGCCCCTTCGCGGGCAAAGACTGCGGGTGGCAGAGGGGGAAGCTTCGGAGCCGCAGAGGAGAGCACAGCAACAGGGGTGCGGAGGGCAAAGCGGAGAGGTTCCCGCACAGAGGATCAGTGCTGACCAGTACTCAGCAGCCCGAGAGACTTGTCTGCTCACCTGCCGGGGCGGGTGGGGCTGGGAGCTGAGGCTCGGGCTTTGGTCGGATCCCAGGGAGAGGACTGGGGTTGGCGGCATGAACACAGCCTGCAGGGGGTTAGTGCACCACGGCTAGCCGGGAGGGAGTCTGGGAAAAGGTCTGGAGCTGCCAAAGAGGCAAGAGACTTTTTCTTGCCTGTTTCCTGGCGCGTGAGGAGAGGGGATTAAGAGCGCTGCTTAAAGGAGTTCCAGAGACAGGCGCGAGCTGCGCTCTGAGCGCGGATCCCAGAGACGGGCATGAGACGCTAAGGCTGCTGCTGTCGCCACCAAGAGGCCTGTGTGCGAGCACAGGTCACTCTCCACACCCACCTTCCGGGGAGCCTGTGCAGCCCGCCACTGCCAGGGTCCCGGGATCCAGGGACAACTCCCCCAGGAGAACGCATGGCGTGCCTCAGGCTGGTGCAACGTCACGCCGGCCTCTGCCGCCGCAGGCTCACCCCGCATCCGTACCCTCCTTCCCCCGAGCCTGAGTGAGCCAGATGCCCGGAATCAGCTGCTTCCTTAACCTCGTCCTGTCTGAGCAAAGAACAGACGCCCTCAGGCGACCTACACGCAGAGGCAGGGCCAAATCCAAAGCTGAACCCCAGGAGCTGTGCGAACAAAGAAGAGAAAGGGAAATTCCTCCCAGCAGCCTCAGGAGCAGCGGATTAATTCTCCACAATCAACTAGATGTACCCTGCATCTGTGGAATACCTGAATAGACAACAAATAATCCCAAATTGAGGAGGTGGACTTTGGGAACAACGATATACATATTTTTTTCCCTTGTTCTCTTTTTGTGAGGTGTATGTGTATGGTTCTGTGTGTGATTTTGTCTGTATAGCTTTGCTTTACCATTTGTCCTAGGGTTCTGTCTGTCCATTTTTTTTTTTACTTAAAATTGTTTTTTCTTAATATTTTTTATTTTAATACTTTATTTTATCTTCTTCTTTCTTTCTATTTTTTTCTCCCTTTTATTCTGAGCCGTGTGGAGGACAGGCTCTTGGTGCTCCAGCCAGGCATCAGGGCTGTGCCTCTGAGGTTTGAGAGCCAAGTTCAGGACACTGGTCCACAAGAGACCTCCTAGCTCCACGTAATATCAAATGGTGAAAATCTCGCAGAGATCTCCATCTCAATGCCAAGACCCAGCTCGCCTCAATGACCAGCAAGTTACAGTGCTGGACATCCTGTGCCAAACAACTAGCAAGACAGGAACACAACCGCATCCATTAGCACAGAGGCTGCCTAAAATCATAATAAGGCCACAGACACCCCAAAACACACTACCAGACGTGGACCTGCCCACCAGAAAGACAAGATCCAGCCTCAACCACCAGAACACAGGCACCAGTCCCCTCCACCAGGAAGCCTACACAACCCACTGAACCAACCATAGCCACTGGGGACAGACACCAAAAGCAATGGGAACTACGAACCTGCAGCCTGCGAAAAGGAGACCCCAAACACAGTAAGTTAAGCAAAATGAGAAGACAGAGAAACACACAGCAGATGAAGGAGCAAGGTAAAAACCCACCAGACCTAACAAATGAAGAGGAAAGAGGCAGTCTACCTGAAAAATAATTCAGAATAATGATAGTAAACATTATCCAAAATCTTGGAAATAGAATGGAGAAAATACAAGAAACGTTGAAAAAGGACCTAGAAGAACTAAAGAGCAAAGAAACAGTGATGAACAACACAATAAATGAAATTAAAAATTCTCTAGAAGGGATCAATAGCAGAATAACTGAGGCAGAAGAATGGATAAGTGACCTGGAAGATAAAATAGTGGAAATAACTACTGCAGAATAAAGAAAAAAGAATGAAAAGAATTAAGGACAGTCTCAGAGACCTCTGGGACAACATTAAACACACCAACCTTCAAATTATAGTGGTCCCAGAAGAAAAAGAGAAAAAGAAAGGGACTGAGAAAATATTTGAAGAGATTATAGATGAACACTTCCCTAATATGGGAAAGGAAATAGTCAATCAAGTCCAGGAAGCACAGAGAGTCCCATATAGGTTAAATCCAAGGAGAAACACGCCAAGACACATATTAATCAAACTATCAAAAATTAAATACAAAGAACAAATATTAAAAGCAGCAAGGGAAACACAACAAATAACACATAAGGGAATCCCCATAAGGTTAACAGCTGATCTTTCAGCAGAAACTCTGCAAGCCACAAAGGAGTGGCAAGACATATTTAAAGTGATGAAGGAAAAAAACCTACAAACAAGATAACTCTACCCAGCAAGGATCTCATTCAGATTTGACAGAGAAATTAAAAGCTTTACAGACAACCAAAAGCTAAGAGAATTCAGCACCACCAAACCAGCTTTACAACAAATGCTAAAGGAACTTCTCTAGGCAGGAAACACAAGAGAAGGAAAAGACCTACAATAACAAACCCAAAACAATTAAGAAAATGTATTTAGGAACATACATATTGATAATTACCTTAAATGTAAATGGATTAAATACTCCAACCAAAACACACAGGCTTGCTGATGGATACAAAAACAAGACCCATATATATGTGGTGTAGGGCGCGGTCAGCTAACTGCTACGTGGCAGGAAGCTGAAATAAGCTGAGTCATCCTTCCTGTGGCCACTGCGCTTGCGCTAAGTATACTAATGAGGTTTTAAAGTAGCGACCTATCCGATGCTGGCTCACAAATCGCACCATCGGCAAAAGCCAATCACAGAGCGACACATGTTCTTAATCCCTATATAAGCAGACTGCTATAGGATTGCGGTGTCTTCCTTCCATCTTTCTTCAACCAAGCTGTGCTCCAATAAAGTGTGATACGAGAAGAATCTTGCGTGTGGCGGCTCGCTATTCTGCCGGTCAGAAACGGCTCGCCGCAAGTGGTGCCGAAACCCGGGAACTTCGCGCCCTGCATGGAGGACCGATTCAGAACTCGACACACGGAGTGAACCGTCGGTGAGTAGTCCAGTCAGGTATGTTTTCAAGATAGCGCATCAGAGAATGAACAAACAGGGACTACGGTAGATAGGCCTGAAATTATGAAAAGAGAAAAAAGAAAACAAAAGGAAAAGCAAGAAACGGTGCCAGGATTATATCCAATCCTAGATGAGTTTAAGGAATTATATTTGTTTCAAGATGAATTACATCCTAGAGAGGAGGAAGATTTAGAAGGAGCGGCCGCGGCATATGAACAAGAGCGGTATGGGCATTGGTACATGCCGCCACTCGCTAGCCCACCATATTTTAATCCTGCGGAGGCTAGAGCTTCCGCCCCTGATATCTAATAGAGGGATAAGACGTAAGTTATAAGGCATGACCGCCCCTATAGAAGCCCGCGGAAATTTAAACCGCCGAGGCTTGGGTTTTTCTCAAGGGTCACTGAGTTTATGATTACATGGAGGACCACAACACCTGTGTGGGTACCTCAGTGGCCTTTGTCAAAGGAAAAGCTGGAGGCGGCATCCAAACTAGTGGATGAGCAGTTACAATTAGGGCATTTAGAACCCTCCTAGTCACCCTGGAATAATTAAGAAAAAATTAGGGAAATGGCGTAAAGATTGTTTCTTTTCTATTCCTTTGAATAGTCGAGATAAAGCCCCTTGTATGGAGTTGCTTGCTTAATTCCCCACGCCAATTGACCCCAGAGGCATTCCAAAAGCTTTGCTCTTTTTTGTCAAAAAATGCAGGTGATTCATATTACAGGCTTGCCCTATAATCCACAAGGACAAGGAATTATAGAACGCACAAATCGCACGCTTGAAGAACTCTTAATAAAACAAAAAGGGGGAATCGCAGAGAACTGTACCCCTAGACAGAGACTTTCACTTGAAAGAAACCTCTGCTGAACGCCATGTGGCAACAAACCATAAAAATTATGGCAAAGTGATGTGGAAAGATGTGTTGTCCAATCAATGGAAGGGCCCGGATCGTGTTATTACTCGATCCAGGGGATCTCTTTGTGTCTCCCCACAGGATCAAGATCCGATCTGGGTGCCATCAAGACTGACGAGAATTGTTGAAGAAAACTTCAGAGAAGATGCTGAGCTGGATGTTCCTGATGATTCTTAATCGAAGTCTTTGTATTAGTTGGAATTCCACAAAGGATTATTCAAATTGTGCAACTGAGTGCTGCCGGGCTGGAGCCCGTTGCCTTTGGAGATTTTGCCTCTTGGCTCTCTTCTGCCTTTTCCTTCTTTGGGGAGTGGGTGGGGGTAGGAATCTTTGGAGTCTGCTGTGTATTTGGGATTATGCTGTGTCTCTGGTTGGTCTGTCGTGTGCGCATTAGGGCACATCGAGATAGGGTCCTGCTCACTCAGGCACTTCTGGCTATTAATGAAGGAGATTCTCCCGCAGCCTGGCTCTCCGCCCTGAATAATTCGAAATGATTGCCCTTGCACAGAGAGGCCTTGTTGCCATTGCACCTCTATAGGGAGTCATCCATTGTCCTGATTGCCCTTGCACAGAGAGGCCTTGTTGCCATTGCACCTCTATAGGGAGTCATTCATTGTCCTGATTGCCCTTGCACAGAGAGGCCTTGTCGCCATTGCACCTCTATAGGGAGTCAGCCATTGTCCTGATTGCCCTTGCACAGAGAGGCCTTGTTGCCATTGCACCTCTATAGGGAATCAGCCATTATTCTGAGTCAGCCTTTGCACCCTGCAGCCCTTGTTGGCATTGCACGCAGGAAGGTGTCTCAAACATGCCAACGGAAAACTGCCCTCGAACAGTGAGCACATCATGAGGTGAACACTTGTACGGGCTACATTCTGCTTGGTGTTCTAATAAATAAAAAAGGGGGAGATGTAGGGCGCGGTCAGCTAACTGCTACGTGGCAGGAAGCTGAAATAAGCTGAGTCATCCTTCCTGTGGCCACTGCGCTTGCGCTAAGTATACTAATGAGGTTTTAAAGTAGCGACCTATCCGATGCTGGCTCACAAATCGCACCATCGGCAAAAGCCAATCACAGAGCGACACATGTTCTTAATCCCTATATAAGCAGACTGCTATAGGATTGCGGTGTCTTCCTTCCATCTTTCTTCAACCAAGCTGTGCTCCAATAAAGTGTGATACGAGAAGAATCTTGCGTGTGGCGGCTCGCTATTCTGCCGGTCAGAAACGGCTCGCCGCAATGTGGCCTACAAGAGACCCACTTCAGACCTAGGGACACATACAGACTGAAAGTGAGAGGATGGAAAAAGATATTCCATGCAAATGAAAATCAAAAAAAGGCTGCAGTAGCAATTCTCATATCAGACAAAATATAATTTAAAACAAAGACTCCTACAAGAGACAAAGAAGGACACTACAAAATGATCAAGGAATCAATCCAAGAAGAATATATAACAATTGTAAATATTTATGCACCCAACATAGGAACACCTCAATACATAAGGCAAATACTAACAGCCATAAAAGAGGAAATCGACAGTAACACAATCATAGTAGGGTACTTTAACACCCCACTTTCAACAATGGACAGATCATCCAAAATGAAAATAAACAAGGAAACACAAGCTTTAATTACATTAAACAAGATGGATGTAATTGATATTTATAGGACATTCCATTCAAAAACAGAAGACTACACATTCTTCTCAAGTGCTCATGGAACATTCTCCAGGATAGATCATATATTGGATCACAAATCAAGCCTTGGTAAATTTAAGAAAACTGAAATCATATCAAGTATCTTTTGCAACTATGAGACTAGATCTCAATTACAGGAAAAAATCTGTAAGAAATACAAACACATGGAGGCTACACAACACACTACTTAATAACCAAGATATCACTGAAGAAATCAAAGAGGAACTCAAAATATACCTAGAAACAAATGACAATGAAAACACGATGACCCAAAACCTATGGGATGCAGCAAAACCAGTTCTAAGACGGAAGTTTATAGCAATACAATCCTACCTTAAGAACAAGAAACATCTCAAATAAACAACTTAAACTTACACCTAAAGCAATTAGAGAAAGAAGAACAAAAAAAACCCCAAAGTTAGGAGAACGAAAGAAATCATAAACATGAGATCAGAAATAAATGAAAACGAAATGAAGAAAATGATAGCAAAGATCAATAAAATAAAACCTGGTTCTTTGAGAAGATAAACAAAATTGATAAACAATTAGCCATACTCATCAAGAAAAAAAGGAAGCAGACTCAAACCAATAGAATCAGAAATGAAAAAGGAGAAGTAATAACTGACACTGCAGAAATACAAAGGATAAGGAGAGATTACTACAAGCAACTATATGCCAATAAAATGGACAACCTGGAAGAAATGGACAAATTCACAGAAATGCACAGCCTTCCAAGGCTGAACCAGGAAGAAGTAGAAAACATGAAAAGACCAATCACAAGCACTGAAATTGGAACTGTGATTAAAAATCTTCCAACAAACAAAAGCCCAGGACCAGATGGCTTCACAGGCAAATTCTATCAAACATTTAGAGAAGAGCTAACACCTTTCTTTCTCAAACTCTTCCCACATATAGCAGAGGGAGGAACACTCCCAAACTCATTCTACGAGGCCACCATCACCCTGATACCAAAACAAGACAAAGATGTCACAAAGAAAGAAAACTACAGGCCAATATCACTGATTAACATAGATGCAAAATTCCTCAACAAAATACTAAGAAACAGAATCCAACAGCACATTAAAAGGATCATACACTACAATCAAGTGGGATTTATCCCAGGAATGCAAGGATTCTTCAATATATGCAAATCAATCAACGTGATACACCATACTAAGAAAATGAACGAGAAAAACCATATGATCATCTCAATTGATGCAGAGAAAGTTTTCGACAAAATTCAACACCCATTTATGACAGAAACTCTCCAGAGAGTAGACATAGAGGGAACTTTCCTCAACATAATGAAGGCCATATATGACAAACACACAGCCAACATAGTCCTCAATGGTGAAAAACTGAAACCATTTCCACTAAGATCAGGAAAAAGACAAGGTTGCCCACTCTCACCACTATTATTCAACATAGTTTTGGAAGTTTTAGCCACAGCAATCAGAGAAGAAAAAGAAATAAAAGGAATCCAAATTGGAAAAAAAAAAGTAAAGCTGTCACTGTTTGCAGATGACATGATACTATACATAGAGAATCCTAAAGATGCTACCAGAAAACTACTAGAGCTAATCAATGAATTTGGTAAAGCTGCAGGATACAAAATTAATGAACAGAAATCTCTTGCATTCCTATACACTAATGATGAAAGATCTGAAAGTGAAATTAAGAAAACACTCCCATTTACCATTGCAACAGAAAGAATAAAATATCTAGGAATAAACCTACCTAAGGAGACAAAAGACCTGTACACAGAAAACTATAAGACACTGATGAAAGAAATTAAAGATTATACAAATAGATGAAGAGATATACCATGTTTTTAGACTGGAAGAATCAATACTGTGAAAATGACTATACTACCCAAAGCAATCTGCAGATTCAATGCAATCCCTATCAAACTACCAATGGAATTTTTCACAGTAGTAGAACAAAAATTTTCACCATCTGTATGGAAACACAAAAGACCTCGAATAGCCAAAGCAATCTTGAGAAAGAAAAATGGAGCTGGAGGAATCAGGCTCCCTGACTTCAGACTATACTACAAAGCTACAGTAATCAAGACAGTATGGTACTGGCACAAAAACAAAAAGATACCTCAATGGAACAGGATAGAAAAACCAGTGATCAACCCACACACATATAGTCACCTTATCTTTGATAAAGGAGGCAAGAATATACAATGGAGAAAAGACAGCCTCTTCAATAAGTGGTGCTGGGAAAACTGGATGGCTACATGTAAAAGAATGAAATTAGAAAACTCCCTGACAGCATACACAAAAATAAACTCAAAATGGATTAAAGACCTTAATGTAAGGCCAGACACCATCAAACTCCTAAAGCAAAACATAGGCAGAACACTCTATGACATCAATCACATCAAGATCCTTTTTGACCCACCTCCTAGAGAAATGGAAATAAAAACAAAAATAAACAAATGGGACCTAATGAAACTTAAAAGCTTTTGCACAGCAAAGGAAACCATAAAGAAGACAAAAAGACAACCCTCAGAATGCGAGAAAATATTTTCAAATGAAGCAACTGACAAAGGATTAGTCTCCAAAACATACAAGCAACTCATGCAGCTCAATATTAAAAAAACAAACACCCCAATCTCTAAATAGGCAGAAGAGCTAAATAGACATTTCTCCAAAGAAGACATACAGATTGTCCACAAACACATGAAAGAATGCTCAACATCATTAATCATTAGAGAAATGAAAATCAAAACTACAATGAGATATCATCTCACACCGGTCAGAATGGCCATCATCAAAAAATCTACAAACAGTAAATGCTGGAGAGGGTGTGGAGAAAAGGGAACCCTCTTGCACTGTTGGTGGGAGTGTAAATTGATACAGCCACTATGGAGAACAGTATGGAGGTTCCTTAAAAAAATAAAAATAGAACTACCATACGACCCAGCAGTCCCACTACTGGGCATATACCCTGAGAAAACCATAATTCAAAAAGAGTCATGTACCAAAATGTTCATTGCAGCTCTATTTACAATAGTCAGGCCATGGAAGCAACCTAAGTGTCCATCAACAGATGAATGGATAAAGAAGATGTGGCACATATATACAATGGAATATTACTCAGCCATAAAAAGGAATGAAACTGAGTTATTTGTAGTGAGGCGGACGGACCTAGAGACTGTCATACAGAGTGAAGTAAGTCAGAAAGAGAAAAACAAATACCGTATGCTAACACATATGTATGAAATCTAAAAAAAAAAAAAAAGAAAGAAATGGTCAAAAGAACATAGGAGCAAGACAGGAACAAAGACGCAGACCTACTAGAGAATGGACTTGAGGATACGGGGAGGGGGAAGGGTAAGCTGGGGCAAAGTGAGAGAGAGGCATGGACATATATACACTACCAAATGTAAAACAGATAGCTGGTAGGAAGCAGCCGCATAGCACAGGGAGATCAGCTCAGTGCTTTGTGACCACCTAGAAGGGTGGGATAGGGAGGGTGGGAGGGAGGGAGATGCAAGAGGGAAGAGATATAGGGACATACGTATATGTATAACTGATTCACCCTGTTATAAAGCAGAAACTAACATACCATTGTAAAGCAATTATACTCCAATAAAGATGTTAAAAAAAAAAAACTTAGTAAAGCATATTTTAGGAACATCACACTGAAGGGCTTCTGTTTGAACCCAGTTATTCCTGTCTCCTAAGTTTAAGCTCTAGAAAAGAGCATTGTGTGTAAATTAGCAGTGATCAAAGTTTAGATGAGACAGAGATACACTAGGTTAATAGCAGGTTTCTGGGTGAATCTAGTGATGTTGATCTGGTCGTAGGCTGTTAAGGTCTCTCCCCAGAGAGACAACTGTTAAAGAAAACCATTATATGCCCATCCATTCATGTGGAATCCCAGACCCCATCATTTTTGAGTACCCACTATCACAGTTCCAGACAGTTCTGACTGGTTTCACTGTCCTTGACCCTTCTGAGGATATGGTTGTTACCTCTTTGTCCAAATTATAACACACTTTCTGTTTATTAGTCATGACCTGATTTTTCTGACAATGTGAGGAAATCTTCTCAGCCCCAAATGTCTGCCAATGATTTGTGGATGGCAGGTAAGCATAGTAGCAGGCTATATTTAACACAATTTGAAATTTCATTGTCTTTCAGTAAAAGGCAGATGTTTCCAGATGTCATGAATCAACCTTTATGTCTGACTGACGTGGTATTTGCAGGAAACATCTTGCAATACTGTCATGTGTTATTGGGAGCTTCTTGGACTAGATTATTTGCAAGTCAGAACCTGCTGCTTTCTAGTGAATTGTTATTTGGATTGCTTCAGTAACCTCCTGTTCAGATATGACAATAGGCTGACAATTCTATGGTTCATCTGCCCCATTTGGTTCTCTCACAACTACAAAGCTGCAGCCCATTTAGTATTAGGAACTTTGAAAACATTTGCCAAACAATTCAATCACACACCATAATTGAGGAACACACTCAGTGAGAGCTAATTGGTGCTATTGTCAAACCCAAGAACATTTTATTTGGTTTTCCTGGAATTACTTAATTTTTCAAATCCTGAATTTCCTTCTATTTCTGTAATGTTTTGAGTACTGAGTTAATTTTTGTGTGCATTTGTCAAGTATTTCCATCAACTTATCTTCACTTAAGTCACTCAATGTAAGATACTAATTAGCTGAGCAATTTTATTGTTTAGTCTGTCAGATCCATGGTTATTTTTATACCATATAAGTCTTCCCAGGCTTTTGGTGGCTTTGCCAAATTTCTGTCCCTTTGTTTCACTACATTTTGCCCTATTCACCCCTTTGCTGCTATGTTGTGGAATAATTTAAGTCATTTTTCCTACTGCTGTAACAATCTTATAGTAGATATTTTACACATATTATTTTAAGCCTGACCTGTCATTTGGCTATTGAGGTAATGCATAATAGCCTAATTATTGTAAGGTAGGAAATCTGGGAAGTGTGGTGTCTTTCATTAGGTCAGAGTATGAAAGAAATTCAAAGCCACAATGAACGTAATTCTTGCAAACAATTTTTGAGTGCCATGGTTTTCAAAAACTATCAGAATTCATTTGAAATTTATACCTTTCCTTCCTTTTTTCAAGCTACAATACTCTGTACCCTTATCCAAATTTCCATTCATTGCTCCCAGATCTGAGCACTCATATCTGATGGTATATCCATTTCTGATTCAATAACTAGGCTTCTCTTTACCATGACTAGTTTCAGATCTACCACATTTTGCTTACTTAGCCTGGCTGTCAGTTCAAGATATTTGGTAATAAAATGTGGCTACCTCGCAGGTCTGCACATCGTCACCTCAATTCCCATTACAGAGGTCTCCAATAGCTGTGCATTTACTGGTGCTTCCCTTAATACCCTCTCAGCAATCTGGCTCAAGTGGATGACGGACTCTTTCAGCCAGAACACTTCGGACAGTCACAGCTCACTGGGCTGGGGTGTGTCTTAAATCTCTGGTTACAGACCATCGGGCCCAGCCAGCTACTCGCAACTATTTCCAGCGTGTAGGGCCATTCCTGAGTGAAAAGGCCATCAGTCTCCCCATGGATTCACCTCTAATTCTCCTTTCCCTGGCAGAGTGACTACTCTAGCCCCATTATGAGCTACTAAAACCTTTGTGGGGCATCAGAACCACACGACATGACAGTGGCACAGTTTTCCTCTCATGCACAAGGATACTGAGCTGGGTTTTGAGAGGTTTGTAATTAGTATAATTACTTTATTTTGATTGCTGAGGTTAACAACATGGGCAATGCCCAAGCATATTATCATCATCAATTGATGAGCTGGAGGTTTAAAAATCTGATTATATGACATGTGTTCAGCCATATCACCCTCTGCGTTGCTACTGGGGAATAACTAATACCTTGTTCCTTAAGACGCTGAAATAATTTTGCCATGATACTGTGCCAGGTATGAGTAAACCTAAAGAAATGAGCTCCCCGAATACTCTGCCGTGTGGGTGTGTTCGTGTTGGCACAAATGCCATTTTCAAACAGCATCCAAGAAAGCAGGGAGCTCATCGCACAGTTGATCAGGAGTATGCCAGCAGAGTTCAAAATACGTTTCCCTGTGTTAATCCCCAGAGGAGCCAATAAACAAGTGGTTCTCAACTGGGGCCATTTGGCCATGTCGAAGTTTGGCAAAATTCTGATAAATGCTTTTGGTTGTCAAAACAGGTTGCAGGGGGTGGCGGTAGAGGAGGAGTATGCTACTAGAATCTAATAGATAGAGGCCAGTGATGTTATTAAACTTTCTACAATGCACAGCACAGCCCCCGCAATGAAGAACTGCTTGGCTCAAAATGTAAGCAGTGGCAATGCTGAGAAATGCTGGGTTAGACCAATGAAGAAGACTTAAAAAGGTTTAAGAGAAGTGCATAGGACTATTCAAAAATAACAAAGCTCAAACAGTTCGCCCAAAATTACTCAATAAGGATTACAAAAATTTCAAAACAGTGTCATTTGTTGGAGTATCCCTAAAATTGAAAGTCCTCAGCTTGGCTTTTCAAAGTGAAACATTTTAGGCATGTGGAAAACTCTCTGAAATTAGGATTTAAGATTTAAATGAACAATCTGCCTTTACTCCAGTACCAAAGGCTCTTTCTCTCATAAATAAAGATAGGATAATGAATCTCCTAACCCCCATCCCAGTCCTCCCACACTTACACCAGGATTTCCTCATGAAATCATGTTGTGTGTGAGACAGCCAACAGGCAGAATTTTATTTAAAAATGATCGCTACCCAAGGTTACAAAACACAGTCCTGACTCAGGGTGATCAAAAATGAAGGACTAGCCTTGTACTGCAAATAGACATATGGTTTAATTTATGTTAATATAGGTTATCATTGCCTAAATTCTGACTCTTCCCAAAATTATTCCCTTCCCTGTGCACTGTGACTCAAATAAATGAAATAGAATTTAAGTTTAATTCTTGACCATTTAAAACATAAATACTACTTGCAGGGGTGGACTTTCAATCATTCGGATCTTAGCATGAACAGTTATAAATGTTTGCTAGATTTCTTACATCTGTTTCTGATGACTATGGGAAAGGTGAAGAGATGAAGCTACAGATGAATAAGTCTCATAATCATCTGAGCTTCAAAAGTTAAGGAATTTGTCCAGGAAGGCCCAGGAACCCCAGAATCCTGGCTTCAACTAGCCATCCCACCCTAGGAGTGGTCTAAAAACCTATCCACACAGAGGACAATGACACTTGCCCTTTATTAGAAATGGGGCTTTGGTCCCAAATCCCAAGTTGGGTCTCAAGCCCTGCTGAGCTCTGCTGCCTGCCAGAACTCCTCTTGGCCAGACTAGGAAGGCTGAAGTAGCCTTCTTTCCCCTGAGTCTTACTCTAGTTTTCACTTAGGTTTAAAGGGAGTGGTGGGGTCATTCTTTCTCAGTGGAAAGGGAGCACCTCTTACCTCTGGCCTCCTGAAGGGCAGACCATCTAAAGAAAGAATAGGCAATACAGGAAGAAAGAGACAGACGGACAGACCCTATCAGGCCTTCCTCCAAGCATAGCAAGTCTCTACACAGCCCCCGCCTTGCCTCTCTAAGCCCTAGGAAGGAGCCGCATCTAGAAAGACTAAATGCCATGAAAATGCACTTAATTATGCTATTCTGACTAAGCCTCTACATCTTAGAAAATGAGACCCAATGAATGCCCTCAGGCTTGACCAATCCAGGCACAGCCAAACTCCTCCTCCTTGGAGATGGGGGTGCAAGCGGGGCAGGGGGGACTGTGACCTCCCTTAAGCACAATCAGCTAAAATGATTAATAAGGGGTTTTGATGGAAGTGTGGTGGAATGGGGAATCAAGTGATTCTGGGTTTGTGGTCTTTAAGAGCAAACAAGGTAAATGGAGAAGTAGCTTAACCAGTAGTCAACACAAGTTCAGAGCATCAAATAGGATCAAGGGGTTAGAAAGGAGCACGGAAAGCATCTGTAAGAGAGCCAAAGGCAAATAAACTTTTGCAAGATCTTGCTTTGACCAGCCTAGGGTCTGAAGGTCTTTTCTCACTGATGGTTCTGTCACCAGGTAGAGAGGATCTCTAGGATGACCCCTCTCCCAAACAGACTTTTTTTTTTTTTTTTTTTGCCGTACGCGGGCCTCTCACTGTTGTGGCCTCTCCCATTACGGAGCACAGGTTCCGGACGTGCAGGCTCAGCGGCCATGGCTCACGGGCCCAGCTGCTCCGCGGCATGCGGGATCCTCCCGGACTGGGGCACGAACCCGTGTCCCCTGCATCGGCAGGCGGACTCCCAACCACTGAGCCACCAGGGAAGCCCCCAAACGGATTTTTTTACAGAGATGTCCACCTACACCCTCAATCAAGCATCAACGGTTCAAGCTGCTGTTCAGGCAAATTTAAATTGTGACACTATATATATCATAGCTCCAACCTAAGTTGCCTATGGAAGACCCTGGGTAGCAAATCAGAGATTGCTGAGATATTAAGTTTACCCAAGAGACAACCACCACTGTGGATTTATGTCCTAAGCTTCAGGAAGTAAGACTAGCTGCAGCAAAAGGTAGGTAGTTTGAACAGGTTGACAGTTTCTAAAAACATTCAGAACCATTACTTGAGATTAAGTTTAGAATCACGGAGGTGCCACTTCAACATGCTGTGCAGACTGATGGTAAAGAGGGCATCTACACTTGCTTGTTATTTGCCACAGTACCCTCCTAGGTTGGATGGTGGAAGAAGTACCCCAGTATCCTTATCTACCAAACAATTATTCCCAGCTACTCTTGTTTGGTCCCCAAGTTGTGCACAAGCCCACTGTTGGACTGATTTGAGATTCATGAGTACTCTGCTGAAGAGAAAAGAAGCTATGAAATGGCCCCAGAGCAACTGGCAGGAATGTGAAAAAAGAAGGGCTTAGAAAATCCACCTAGAATAACTGTAGCGAATGCTCTATCCCATTTTCATTGTTGAGGATTATTTGCCTCACACTAGCTTAAAAGGGAAAATGTACTTCCCCGTATGTGCTTAGAAGAAGACAGTCATAGAGGGAAAGCCAGCCAAGATTAAATCAGGACATGCAGAATTACTGCATTCAGGCTGAAAAGAGTTGATTTCAAATGCTTTAGGTAAGAGTTGGATAAGGACAGCAGTTGGGGAAGACTTCTCCAGTGATTTTGCCCTTGGTATGAGGACACTAATGTAAGGCTGGCTGCTACTCAACAGGGAGGTAACTTCAGCTCTCATCACCATCCCTTCAAACTGGGGTCAGTCCTGGGGATGAGTCCACAGCTCTAATGATATGTATTCGTGGCCCCAACCAAATGGGGCAGCTTGCTTGCAGGCAATGGAAGTAACTGCCCACGCAGCAGAGCTTGTCTCTGGATTTCAGAACCTGCCTCTATCCTTCTGGTCCTCCAACCCACTATTATTTTCTGTCTCATTCTAGTTCCCTTTCTTCTTTCTCCTTTCTCCTTTGTGTGTCCTGAACCCTCCCTTCCCTATGGGGCTGATTTGACAACAGCAACCAAGCTTTACCTTCTTAATTCGTTTCACTTGGAGTTTTCCATTTTAAAGCTTTCGGGAGTTTCACCTCACATTATAATTCTGATTAAGTGGCTCCTGCTTTGCCTCCCTCCTAGGCTTGTTGTAGGAACAGAGGAGTGGGAGACCTTAACGATGGCGGAGGAGTAAGACGTGGAGATACCTTCCTCCCAACAAATACACCAGAAATACATCTACATGTGGAACAACTCCTACAGAACACCTACTGAATGCTGGCAGAAGACCTCAGACTTCCCAAAAGGCAAGAAACTACCCACGTACCTGGGTAGGGCAAAAGAAGAAAGAAAAAACAGAGACAAAAGGATAGGGACGGGACCTGCCCCTTTGGGAGTGAGCTGTGAAGGAGGAAAAGTGTCCACACACTAGGAGGAGTGTCCACTTCACTGGAGGAGACTGGGGGTGGCGGGGAGGAAGCTTCAGAACCACGGAAGAGAGTGCAGCAACAGGGGTGCAGGAGAGATTCCCGCACAGAGGATCTCTGCCGAGCAGCACTCACTAGCCTGAGAGGCTTGTCTGCTCACCAGCCAGGGTGGGTGGGGGCTAGGAGCTGAGGCTCGGGCTTCGGAGGTTGGATCCCAGGGAGAGGACTGGGGTTGGCTGCGTGAACACAGCCTGAAGGGAGCTAGTGTGCCACAGCTAGCCGGGAGGGAGCCTGGGAAAAAGTCTGGACCTGCCAGAGAGGCAAGAGACAACTGATTTGGGGTGCACGAGGAGAGGGGATTCAGAGCACCGCCTAAGTGAGCTCCAGAGACGGGCATGAACCGCGGCTATCAGCGTGGACACCAGAGACGGCATGAGATGCTAAGGCTGCTGCCGCCGCCACCAAGAAGCCTGTGTGCGAGCACAGGTCGCTATCCACACCAACCCTCCCGGGAGCCTGTGCAGCCCGCCACTGCCAGGGTCCCGGGATCCAGGGACAACTTCCCAGGGAGAACACACGGCACGCCTCAGGCTGGTGCAACGTCATGCCGGCCTCTGCCGCCGCAGGCCCGCCCCGCATCTGTACCCCTCCCTCCCCCCTCCTGAGTGAGCCAGAGCCCCCGAATCAGCTGCTCCTTTAACCCCGTCCTGTCTGAGCGAAGAACAGATGCCAGAGGGCGACCTCAGAGGCAGGGCCAAATCCAAAGCTGAACCCCGGGAGCTGTGAGAACGAAGAAGAGAAAGGGGAAATCTCTCCCAGCAGCCTCAGGAGCAACGGATTAAATCTCCACAATCAACTTGAAGTACTCTGCATCTCTGGAATACCTGAATAGACAACAAATCATCCCAAAATTGAGGCGGTGGATTTTGAGAGCAAATGTAGACTTGGGGTTTGCTTTCTGCATCTAATTTTTTTTTCTGGTTTTATGTTTATCTTAGTTTAGTATTTAGAGTTTATTATCATTGGTAGATTTGTTTATTGATTTGGTTGCTCTTCTGCCTTTTTAAAATATAGATATATATATTTCTTTCCTTTTTCTCTTTTTCTGAGTGTGTACGTGTATGCTTCTTTGGGTGATACTGTCTGTATAACTTTGCTTTGTCCTAGGGTGTTCTGTCTGCCCATTTTTGTTGCTGTGGGGTTTTTTTTTTGCTTTTTTGGATAGTTTTTAGCACTTGTTATCATTGGTGGATTTGTTTTTTGGTTTGGTTGCTCTCTTCTTTCACTCTTTCTTTTTTCTTCTGTTTTTATTACTTTTTAATTTTTTATTTTTAATAATTATTTTTAATTTTGATAAATATTTTATTTTATTTTATTTTATTCTTTCTTTCTTTCTTCTTTCTCCCTTTTCTTCAGAGCCATGTGGCTGACAGGGTCTTGGTGCTCCAGCTGGATGCAGGCCTGTGCCTCTGAGGAGGGAGAGCTGAGTTCAGGACACTGGTCCACCAGACACCTCCTGGCTCCACAAAATATCAAATGGCAAAAGCTCTTCCAGAGATCTCCATCTCAACGCTAAGATCCAGCTCCACTCAACAGCCAACAAGCTACAGTGCTGGACACCCTATGCCAAACAACTAGTAAGACAGGAACACAACCCCATCCATTAGTACAGAGGCTGCCTAAAATCATAATAATGTCACAGACAGCTTAAAACACACCACCAAACGTGGTCCTGCCCACCAGAAAGACAAGATCCAGCCTCAACCACCAGAACACAGGGACTAGTCCCCTCTACCAGGAAACCTACACAACCCACTGAACCAACCTTAGCCACTGGGGGAAGACACCAAAAACAACGGGAACTATGAACCTGCAGCCCGCAAATAGGAGACCCCAAACACAGTAAGATAAGCAAAATGAGAAGACAGAAAAACACACAGCAGATGAAGGAGCAAGATAAAAACCCACCAGACCTAACAAATGAAGAGGAAATAGGCAATCTACCTGAAAAAGAATTCAGAATAATAACAGTAAAGATGATCCAAAATCTTGGAAACAGAATGCAGAAAATACAAGAAACATTTAACAAGGACTTAGAAGAAATAAAGAGCAAACAAACAATGATGAACAACAAAATAAATGAAATTTAAAATTCTCTAGAAAGAATCAATAGCAGAATAACTAAGGCAGAACAACAGATAAGCAATCTGGAAGATAAAATAGTGGAAATAACTACTGCAGAGCAGAATAAAGATAAAAGAATGAAAAGAATTGAGGACAGTCTTAGAGACCTCTTGGACAATATTAAACACACCAGTATTCAAATTATAGGGGTCCCAGAAGAAAAAGAGAAAAAAAGGGACTGAGAAAATATTTCAAGAGACTATAGTTGAAAACTTCCCTAATATGGGAAAGGAAATAGTCAATCAACTCCAAGAAACATAGAGAGTGCCATACAGGATAAATCCAAGGAGAAACACACCAAGACACATGTTAATCAAACTATCAAAAATTAAATACAAATAAAAAATATTAAAAACAGCAAGGGAAAAACAACAAATAACATAAGAGGGAATCCCCATAAGATTAAGAGCTGATCTTTCAGTGAAACTCTGCAAGCCAGATGGGAGTGGTAGGACATATTTAAAGTGAAGAAAGGGAAAAAGCTACAACCAAGATTACTCTACCCAGCAAGGATCTCATTCAGATTCAATGGAGAAATCAAAACCTTTACAGACAAGGAAAAGCTAAGAGAATTCAGCACCACCAAACCAGCTTTACAACAAATGCTAAAGGAACTTCTCTAGGCAGGAAACACAAGAGAAGGAAAAGTCCTACAATAACAAACCCAAAACAATTGAGAAATGGTAATAGGAACACACATATCGATAACTACCTTAAATGAAAATGGATTAAATGCTCCAACCAAAAGACATAGACTGGCTGAATGGATACAAAAACAAGACCCGTATATATGCTGTCTACAAGAGACCCACTTCAGACCTAGACACACATACAGACTGAAACTGGGGGGATGGAAAAAGATATTCCATGCAAAGAGAAATCAAAAGAAAGCTGGAGTAGCAATTCTCATATCAGACAAAACAGACTTTCAAAAAGACTATTACAAGAGACAAAGAAGGACACTACATAACGATCAAGGGATCAATCCAAAGAGAAGATGTAACAATTATAAATATTTATGCGCCCAACATAGGAGCACCTCAATACATAAGGCAAATGCTAACAGCCTTAAAAGGGGAAATCAACAGCAACATAATAATAGTAGGGGACGTTAACAGCCCACTTTCACCAATGGACAGATCATCCAAAATGAAAATAAAGAAGGAAACATGAGCTTAAAAATGACACATTAAACAAGATGGACTTAACTGATATTTATAGGACACTCCAACCAAAAACAACAGAATACACTTTCTTCTCAAGTGCTCATGGAACATTCTCCAGGATAGATCATATTTGGGTCACAAATCAAGCCTTGGTAAATTTAAGAAACTGAAATCATATCAAGTATCTTTTCTGACCACAATGCTATGAGACTAGATATCAATTACAGGAAAAAAACTGTAAAAAATACAGACACATGGAGGCTCAACAATACACTACTTAATAACCAAGAGACCACTGAAGAAATCAAGAGGAAATCAAAAAATACCTAGAGAAAAATGACAATGAAAGCACAACGACCCCAAACCTACGGGATGCAGCAAAAGCAGTTCTAGGAGGGAAGTTTATAGCAATACAATCCTACCTCAGGAAACAAGAAACATCTCAAATAAACAACCTAACCTTACTCTTAAAGCAATTAGAGAAAGAAGAACAAAAAACCCGCAAAGTTAGCAGAAGGAAAGAAATCATAAAGATCAGATCAGAAATAAATGAAAAAGAAATAAAGGAAACAAATAGCAAAGGTTAGTAAAACTAAAAGCTGGTTCTTTGAGAAGATAAACAAAATTGATAAACGATTAGCCAGACTCATCAAGAAAAAAAGGGAGAAGACTCAAATCAATAGAATTAGAAATGAAAAAGGAGAAGTAACAACTGACACTGCAGAAATACAAAGGATCATGAGAGATTACTACAAGCAAATATATGCCAATAAAATGGACAACCTGGAAGAAATGGACAAATTCTTAGAAAAGCACAACCTTCCAAGGCTGAACAAGGAAGAAATAGAAAATATGAACAGACCAATCACAAGCACTGAAATTGGAACTGTGATTAAAAATCTTCCAACAAACAAAAGCCCAGGACCAGATGGCTTCACAGGTGAGGAACACTCCCAAACTCATTCTAGGAGGCCACCATTACCCTGATAGCAAAACCAGACAAAGAGGTCACAAAAAATAAAAATACAGGCCAACATCACTGATGAACATAGATGCAAAACTCCTCAACAAAATACTAGCAAACAGAATCCAACAGCACATTAAAAGTATCATACACCATGATCAAGTGGGGTTTATACCAGGAATGCAAGGATTCTTCAATATACGCAAATCAATCAGTGTGATACACCATATTAACAAACTGAAGGTGAAAAACCATATGATCATCTCAAAAGATGCAGAAAAAGCTTTCAACAAAATTCAACACGCATTTATGATAAAAACCCTCCAAAGTAGGCATAGAGGGAACTTATCTCAACATAATAAAGGCCATATATGACAAACCCACAGCCAACATCGTTCTCTATGGTGAAAAACTGAAACCATTTCCAATAAGAGCAGGAACAAGACAAGGTTGCCCACTCTCACCACTGTTATTCAGCATAGTTTTGCAAGTTTTAGCCACAGCAGTCAGAGAAGAAAAAGAAATAAAAGGAATCCAAATTGGAAAAGAAGTAAAGCTGTCACTGTTTGCATATGACATGATACTATACATAGAGAATCCTAAAGATGCTACCAGAAAACTACTAGAGCTAATCAATGAATTTGGTAAAGTAGCAGGATACAAAATTAATGCATAGAAATCTCTTGCATTCCTATACACTAATGATGAAAAATCTGAAAAAGAAATTAAGGAAACACTCCCTTTTACCACTGCAGCAAAAAGAATAAAATATTTCGGAATAAATCTACCTAAGGAGACAAAAGACCTGTACACAGAAAACTATAAGACACTGATGAAAGAAATTAAAGATGATACAAACAGATGGAGAGATATACCATGTTCTTGGATGGGAAGAATCAACACTGTGAAAATGACTATACTACCCAAAGCAATCTACAGATTCAATGCAATCCCTATCAAACTACCACTGGCATTCTTCACAGAAGTAGAACAAAATATTTCACAATTTATATGGAAACACAAAAGACCCTGAATAGCCAAAGCAATCTTGGAAAAGAAAAACGGAGCTGGAGGAATCAGGCTCCCTGACTTCAGACTATACTACAAAGCTACAGTAATCAAGACAGTATGGTACTGGCACAAAAACAGAAATATAGATCAGTGAAACAGGATAGAAAGACCAGAGATAAACCCACGCACATATGGTCACCTTATTTTTGATAAAGGAGGCAAGAGTATACAATGGAGAAAAGACAGCCCTTTCAATAAGTGGTGCTGGGAAAACTGGACAGCTACACGTAAAAGAATGAGATTAGAACACTCCCTAACATCATACACAAAAAATAAACTCAAAATGGATTAAAGACCTAAATATAAGGCCAGACACTATAAAACTCTTAGAGGAAAACATTGGCAGAACACTCTATAACATCAATCACAGCAAGATCCTTTTTGACCCCCCTCCTAGGAAAATGGTAATAAAACCAAAAATAAACAAATAGGACCTGATGAAACTTAAAAGCTTTTGCACAGCAAGGGAAAGCATAAACAAGACGAAAAGACAACCCTCAGAATGGAAGAAAATATTTGCAAATGAAGCAACTGACAAAGGATCAATCTCCAAAATTTACAAGCAGGTCATGCAGCTCAATATCAAGAAACAACCCAATCCAAAAACAGGCAGAAGACGTAAATAGACATGTCTCCAAAGAATATATACAGATTGCCAAAAAACACATAAAAGGATGCTCAATGTCACTAATCATTAGAGAAATGCAAATCAAAACTACAATGAGGTATCAGCTCCCACCAGTCCGAATGGCCATCATCAAAAAATCTACAAACAGTAAATGCTGGAGAGGGTGTGGAGAAAAGGGAACCCTCTTGCACTGTTGGTGGGAATGTAAATTGAGACAGCCACTATGGAGAACAGTATGGACGTTCCTTAAAAATCTAAAAATAGAACTACCATACGACCCGGCAATCCCACTACTGGGCGTATACCCTGAAAAAACCATAATTCAAAAACAGTCATGTACCACAATGTTCACTGCAGCTCTATTTACAATAGCCAGGCCATGGAAGCAACCTAAGTGTCCATCGACAGATGAATGGATAAAGAAGATGTGGCACATATATACAATGGAATATTACTCAGCCATAAAAAGAAATGAAATTGAGTTATTTGTAGTGAGGTAGATGGACCTAGAGTCTGTCACACAGAGAGAAGTCAGTCAGAAAGAGAAAAATAAATACCGTATGCTAATACATATATATGGAACCAAGAAAAAAAAAACGTTCTTAAGAACCTAGGGGCAGGACAGGAATAAAGACGCAGACGTAGAGTATGGACTTGAGGACACGGGAAGGGGGAAGGGTAAGCTAGGACGGTGCGAGGGAGTGGCATGGACTTATACATACTATCAAATGTAAAATAGATAGCTAGTGGGAAGCTGCCGCATAGCACAGGGAGATCAGCTTGGTGCTTTGTGACCACCTAGAGGGGTGGGATAGGGAGGGTGGGACGGAGGGAGACCCAAGATGGAGGAGATATGGGGATATATGTATAGCTGATTCATTTTGTTATAAAGCAGAAACTAACACACCATTGTAAAGCAATTATATTCCAATATAGATGTTTAAAAAAACAACAACAGAGGATTGTTGGGTTCTTCATATCTATAATGGGCCCCAGAACTCCCTAGAGGAAGGTTTTATATTTAAGACAAACAAACAAAAATAACTCTGATAACAATTAATAAATGAAAAACGAGGCTTCCCATGTAGAATGTCAATAAGCCTCCAGTATATTAAACACTCAGGAAAGAGATCTGTTGAAGACTCAGCCTGAGATGACCCAGGAGGGGCACCGTCATAGTTCATGGAACTGGGAAGCAAATGACACTAGGTGATGTTCAGGGATACCAGTTGCCTCAGCAACTTGAAATATCTCCAGCAGCAATCTCACTCCTATGTTAAAGAAACACATTCTCTAAGCAGAGAGGTGAAAGAGGTCAGATCAGCTTCTCTCTGACAACCATCCTCAAACTCACTGACCGTCTCCTCCACCAGATATAAGCCTTGGGGAGACACTTCTAATATGTCCATTATGCTATTTAACCTCAAGCTTGCTCCAATATGGGGCACTTCTTCCAAACAATAATATAACTTTGAAATGAGGTGGACCATTGTTTGAACCCAGCCTCTCTCTACTGTGCTACTTTGCTGATTCTGGCCAAGCTTCTTAACTTCTTCGAACCTCAGCATCTACTCTTGGAAACTTAAGATTGTATGTTTTTGCTGCATATCAAATAATCTCAAAATCTCACTGTCTTAAAAAAAAAAACAACACTGATTCTCTTGCTCACAGGTCTGCCAGCAGTTTTAGGTCTACTGGGATTGGCCAGGGTCAGCACAGCTCGGCTCTAGGCTGTGGGTTGGGTTCATATGTTTCCGTTTTCTCCTAAAATCAGTGGCAACCTAGGGAATGTTCCTCTCCTAGCAAGCCACAGGAGGACACGGGCAGGCAAACTGCAAGCACATCTCAAGTCCCTGGTCAAGTCATGTCTGCTAAGATCTCATTGGCCAAAGCAGCTGCATAACCTAAAGTCAAGTAGGGGGAAATGCACTCTATCACCTCTCTTTCCCATGAAGTCTTTGTAAAGCCACAGAGGGAGTGAAGAATTGAGGTTCAATCTCTCACAATTGAAATAACTATCACATAAGGTGTTGAAAACATTAAATGAGATCAAAATATATAAAGCCCAGGACAGAGGAGGCACTGAATAAATGATAGCTATTACCATGGGTTAACAAATAGTGTTTTTGATAGCTATGCCTATCTATACAAAAGTTCCAAAATGAGGCAGATATTACTTTATTACCCTTTAATGAATTTTATCAACTGTAATTACTAAAACATAGCCCCAAGCTTTTGCGCCCTGTCTCTAGGCAACTCCGATGACGCAAATAAGCCAGGGCAAGCTACCAAGAGGCATATACACAAACTCAGAAACTGGAGATGTTTGTCCTAACCCTAACCCCAGCCTCCCTGTTCTGACCAGCTTCCTCCAATTGCTCTGGCCTCATTTAACACAGTAAAGAAGGTCTCCAAACACTCAAATCCTATGTCCGTGCCTTAATTAGAAACCATTAGTACGTCTGGAAAATAGATGCCCCCTTCTCTCTATATCCACATAGGGGTAATGGGAGAACAGGTATGTTGTAGGGTGGCTGATTTCTAGTTTCTTCTCATACAGACCTTTTTTTCTCCATTTCCTGCAGGGAGGAGACTTACAGTGTGGGGGAGGGGTGTGTGTTTTAACCTCTCATGATGATCTTAGGGCCCCTTCTCCTGGATCCACAGCCTCTCCCTCCTGCACCATTTCACATACACACTCCCCTACTTCCCACCCATCCTTCTCATGGAACTTCAAGCAAATTTACCCCCAAATGTAGGCACCATTCTAGTTGGCAGGGATTGAGAAGTTTGGGAACATCTCATAGCACTCTAGGAGAGCTGAGTCTTTGGATCTGGAGTGACATTCCTGGGTTAAACTCACCACTCCATCACCCCTTAAGTGGACCCAGAGCATGTTATTTGGACTCTTTAGGACTCCTTTCTAGCAATTACAAAACAGGGTTAAAAACATGTGCCTTGAAATATTGCTGATGGGATCAGATGAGATTGTTCACTACTGAGAAAATACCTATGGAGTGCTGTGTGTGCTAGATCCAAAGATGAAGACAGAGCCACTGCCGTCCAAAGTCCAAAGTCGGTCCCAGGCACATAGTGGGAGATCAGTAAACCATCACTACTATCATCATTTACGTTTACCTTGGTGGCAACGTGTGAGATATTTAACAAGTGGCACAGTACGTGAACCCTTCTACAGGAATGAACAGCAGTCTTAGAGGGTGCTGGAGACCACCTACTAGGCCAGGATCATGGGGAGTAATTATCTGGTAGCCCAAGGGTAATGACCAGGCTATGGCAGCATGGCCACACAGGAGACTCAAGGCAGCAGCTATTTACCCCCCAATAAAGAACTATTTCAACATTTTAACAACTGGTTCAGTGCTACTATTTAAAATATTATTTATTTTTAAATATTATATTTTAAATGATAAATATGCACTTATCACTTAAACTCATATCATACACTTCTGATTGTTCTCTTTTCTACCTAAATGCTAAAATAAAGGAAGAGACCTCTCTTACGTATGTTGCTTTTACTGTCCAGTGATGCAAGGAAAACTTACCCTGGGTGGTGTTCCTGTTTCAGCTCTCAAATGAACACATGATATGGCCAAAGAGGAGCCATCCTGTCACAGGCACCAGAGATCCCTCCCCAACCACCATCCATGGGCCCAAAGCAGAATCAACTGACCCTAAAGTCAAGGTTGAAGGAAGCATCTCTATGTCAGATGTCAGGGACACCAAGCCAGTGTTTAGATGCTCTACCTTCCCAGGCGCCTCCTATCCCATGACGACTCACTTTCTCAGGGATGTCTGAAGTTTCCCTGAAGTCCTCAAGTTGATAAGTGACAAACAGGTGATGAGGGCAGCCAGTTGCAGGAGAGAAGGAACAAGTACAAGAGCTCTATTAAAAGCCAGAGGAAGGAACTTCCATGACGTTCATTCCAACCAGAGTAAAACAAAGGCTTGAGACAGCATCAGCTTTCTGCCTGTATCATGTTTACTTGGTAGCATTCACCCCTCCCCCAAAATATGAATGACTGAGGTAAATGAAGCAACATATGTCAGCAAATGAAAACTATTCCGGTCAAGGAGAGAGTGAAGAATCAGAAAATTCCCATGCATAATGGACAAGATTCTTGTAAGAATCACAGCAAGTAATGACACATTTTTACCTAATTCTGGCTTAGGGTCGTGGCAGTTCACAGCTTATAGAAATCATCCAGTCCATTTAATCTGGGAAACTGAAGGCCAATGATGTAAAGTGCCCTGTACTAACAGAGGACTCCTGATCCTCAACCCAGGGGCCGGTTACATCATGCTAACATTTCTTTCTCCCAAATGCAGAAAATAAGTACACACACACATACACAAAAGGAAGACACTGAGGAGTAATCAATGCATCATGAGACAGGCATTCTTGGAAAAGATCTGTGATAAAATATTCTCCAAAGAATATACAAACAGAGACATTTAAGATTATTATTTTAGTTGCCAAGACAACAAAAGAACAATATCAGAGAAAGAAAGAACAAAGAAGTCTTCCAAGTTCGATACCCAAACCACAAGAGACTAAGGGTGAGGTACCTCTCACCTTGGGATTGTGGGTGCAAGGAAGGCACCCAGGACCAAGATATACCTGATCACAGAAACCTGAGCTGTCCCCAGCCGTGGAAGTACCACAGAGCTAAAGTATTTAACGCCAGTGTGCTGCAGGCCAGAGTGATCTGAGGACTAATTCCATACACATGTGCCTAGGAGGTTTGTTTCGGGGAAAGCAATCCAAAAGCCAACTGCAGAGTTCATTTTAATAGCACTGAGGTTGTGTGCATGTCTAATCATGGGATCAGCAAATTACATGCCTGGTGCACAGACCATATGACCTTTGTGGGATTGTGGAACAACTGAGTGAATTTGGGAGAAACACTAAGAATTCACTGAGCATAAGGCCAAGTTGCGAAGCTATTGCACAGGGCAGACGAGCAGCAGCGATGAGCAACGTGCTTTTGAACATCTCCTAAGCCTGGGGCACTGAACTAGGCACTGAGGGAGGATTCATCCCACCCCCAAAGTCGCTGTAGAGAAAACTGCACTAACTCCTTTAATGAAAAGGCACCCCACAAAGAAGGCTCTAAATGCTTGTCATCAAAGACAGACAGATCACGGAGAGAATCACCTTCCATCCCTGTCTGCCTAGCTGTGCCCCCTCCAGGCTCTCAGAACATGGAAAAAGAAGACTTTGAGGCTCTTGGACATGGAAAGGCCCTAGGAGACTAACACAAAGTAGTTAAACAGGCAAAGCACTAATGGTGTCACTGATGGTGAATCAGGAAAAGAAGAGCTAACAGTTACACATCATCCTGCTCTCTTTTCTGGTTTCCACAACTCTCCCAGTACATCGTTGTCTTCACACAGGACCAAATGCATGTGCACATGCAAACACACACACACACACACACACACACACGACACACTCAGAGGAGTTACCAATTTGTGATAGTAAAAAGGCTTGGGCAAGATTAAGTCCTAGAACTGTGGCAGTAAGCTGTCATGAGAGATGCTAGAAACATCTGGAGAGAGGAGACTACGCTGAGAAGCCTCTGACCTGAATTATAAAAAAGGAATGTTAAGATCTCCTTTCTCCAAGAAAATCCTCCAGAACTTAAAATCCACCCAGACACACAAATGGTGTCGTCAATACATGAATGTGTCCTCCTCTTATTTAATGCTTCCCAAGGATACACTCTGTGCTGAAGACTAATTTCAAAGCATCTAAGAAGCCATGTTTTGCGAGCTCACTAGATTCTGAGTTCCTCAAAGGCACAGCCTATATTTCCATCATATTTGTACATCAGTTCCCAGCACATAAGAGGTCTTCCTAGACGGCTACTGTTGTTGGATGGCCTGCCTACCCCACATGCCCACACCTCAAAGAGGGATTCAATTCTCCAGTGTACACCTCTGTCTCTTACCTGAGATTATGCAGAGCCCAGTAAACCATCACTAATATCATTTACACTGACCTGGTGGCAATGTGTGAGATATATAACAAGTGGCTCAGTACAAGATCTCACTTACAGGAAGGACCACAGTAGGGTAGTGGATGTTGCCTACTCTGCCACTACTGTCCACCCATCCATTCAACAGGTACCTATATTCAAGGCACAGTTCTTGGCACTAGGAATACATTCCAACCCATGGTTTTCCTGGAATGGTCATCCAGTCAATCCTAATTTGGGACCAATCATTAAATAAACACTGACCCAAAGAGCACCTACTGTGTGCTTGAGTGTGTCCTGAGCACTTTTAGGGAGATGATGTAATAGATGCTGACCATGTCCTCAGGAACCCAACCATTTAGCAAAGACAAACTGGGCAAACTCAGCAGAATAGAGAGGTTCCCAGTGACAGGAAAAGTCACTGAATACTTTAGTGTACAGAGGCAGGAACCTGCTGTCCAGCCTACTCAGGCCTGTTAGATCTGGGGCTTTGTCAGAGCTGGTTCTCTGAAGACAGAGAGACTTACAGGATTGGTAGAGTCAGCCCTGAGCAGAAATGTGAAGAAGGGAAAGAAAAATGAACACCGATTGAGCACAGCAATGGACCTCTACAGCCATGACATTATGCAATTCTCTCAGCGGCTCTTTTGTCATGAACGTCTGCCATCATGTTAGGTGGCTTAACATCCAAGCCCTCTTCCCTTCCGAAAACCTTCCACCGTTTCGCCCAATAGAATGTCCAGCCCCAAACAGGCTTAAATGTGGAGGGAGTGCCAAGAGGAATGGAGCTGAGAGCCACGCAGTATCCCACAGCTGGAGCGTCACACAGTGGTGCATCCAGAGGTGGCAGCATCCTAACAGGACTGTTCCTTCAGCTGCATCTTTGCTGACATTCTGGCTGTTCAGCTTCCCTTGGTCTCTGCCCATTTTCCAATCCTGTCTCCTCAGCCTTCTCCTCAATTCTGAGTTATCTGATATCTTTCCAATGAATTCCTTTTCCGCTTGAGTCACTTTTGGCTGCTTACTATGAAGAATGCTGACAAACACACCTGCGATACAGGCATCATTTACTGCATTTTACAGATAAAGAAACCGAGGCTCAGGGAAGTGAAGTAAATGGCCAATTAGTGACAGAGGTAGAGTTTAAGCTCAGGTCTTCTGATCTCAAACCCAGGCATGTTTTCTCTAGTTGTTAGGTTAATCAGGACACCTTGATTGCAAGTGATAGAAAAAATGACAACTGAAACCGGGTTAAACAAAAAGGATATGTGTTGGCTGAATAGTTGAGATATAGAGAGTATACCTGGCTCTATTCCCCAAAGGATGTTGAGTCTGTCCATTGCTGGTATCTGCTCTCACCTATGTGGACCTGACTCCCGGTAATCTCTTTCATCATGGTGACCTTCTCCAGCTTACATTCTCATAACCACAAACCCAGTAGAAATGGGTAATTATTTTCCAAAATAACAGAATGAAAATCTTGGGTTTGACTCTCACTGGACCATCTCAGTGGCCAGAGATGGGATATATTGCTGGCCAAGCCTCTCTCACCCTTCCCCCCCCCCCCCCCCAACACACACACAGTCTATGGTGGAGGCAACACCACTCAAACTTTATAAGCTGAGGTTTGTGGAGTGACAGTTCTCAAGAGGATAATCACAGTTCTTTACGGAAAGAAAGGTGAATAGATACTGCATGGCAAAAACGACAGATGTCCACTGGCATCTACTGCTTTTACAGTATGGGTGACACTCATCTTTCTAGCTCTTCTCCACACTGCAGAAGAGCCTGTATCCAGAACTACATCCTGCCACCCACCAGCTGTCTATTCTCCGCACAACCAAAGTTTCTTTCAAATTATGCTTTTAATTTATATTGCAGTATAGTTGCTTTACAATGTTGTGTTAGTTTCTACTGTACAGCAAACTGAATCACCTATATGTATACATATATCCCCTCTGTTCCGGATTTCCTTCCCATTTAGGTCAACACAGAGCAATGAGTAGAGTTCCCTATACAGTAGGTTCTCATTAGTTATCTATTTTATACATAGTATCAATAGCGTATATGTGTCAATCCCAATCTCCCAATTCATCCCACCCTCCTTTCTCCCTTGTTCCATACCTTTGTTCTCTACATGTGTGTCTCTATTTCTGCTTTGTAAATAAGATCGTCTATATCAATTTTTTCACATTCCACATATATGCATTAATATACAATATTGGTTTTTCTCTTTCTGACTTACTGCACTCTGTATGACAGTCTCTAGGTCCATGCACATCACTACAAATGACCCAATTTCATTCCTTTTTATGGCTGAGTAATATTCCATTGTATATATGTGCCACATCTTCTTTATCCATTCATCTCTCGAGGGACACTTAGGTTGCTTCCATGTCCTGGCTATAGTAAATACAGCTGCAATGAACACTGTGGTAAAAGATTCCTTTTGAATTATGGTTTTCTCAGGGTATATGTCCAGTAGTGGGATTGCTGGGTCATATGGTAGTTCTAAGTTTTTCAAAGAAACTCCATACTGTTCTCTATAGCAGCTGTCTCAATTTACATTCCCACCAACAGTGCAAGAGGGTTCCCTTTCTCCACACCCTCTCCAGCATTTATTGTTTATAGATTTTTTGATGATAGCCATTCTGAGCAGTGTGAGGTGATACCTCATTGTAGTTTTGATTTGCATTTCTCTAATGATTAGTATGTTGAACATCCTTTCATGTGTTTTTTTGCAATCTGTATATCTTCTTTGAGAAACGTCTATTACGTCTTCTGCCCATTTTTGGATTGGGTTGTTTGTTTTCTTGATATTGAGCTGCATGAGCTGCTTGTATATTTTGGAGATTAATCCTTTGTCAGTTGCTTCGTTTGCAAATACTTTCTCCAATTCGGAGGGTTGTCTTTTTGTCTTTTTTATGGTTTCCTTTGCTGTGCAAAAGCTTTCAAGTTTCATTAGGTCCCATTTGTTTATTTTTGTTTTTATTTCCATTTCTCTAGGAGGTGGGTCAAAAAGGATTTTGCTGTGATTGATGTTATAGAGTGTTCTGCCAATGTTTTCCTCTAAGAGTTTTATGGTGTCTGGCCTTTCATTTAGGTCTTTAATCCATTTTGCGTTTATTTTTGCATATGCTGTTAGAGAGTGTTCTAATCTCATTCTTTTACATGTAGCTGTCCAGTTTTCCCAGAACCACGTATTGAAGAGGCTGTCTTTTCTCCATTGTATATTCTTGCCTTCTTTATCAAAGATAAGGTGACCATATGTGCATGCATTTATCTCTGGTCTTTCTCTCCTGCTCCATTGATCAATATTTCTGTTTTTGTGCCAGTACCTTACTGTAGCTTTGTAGTATAGTCTGAAGTCAGGGAGCCTGATTCCTCCAGCTCCGTTTTTCTTTTCCAAGATTGCTTTGGCTATTCAGGGTCTTTTGTGTTTCCATGCAGATGGTGAAATTTTTTGTTCTACTTCTGAGAAAAATGTCATTGGTAGTTTGATACGGATTGCACTGAATCTGTAGATTGCTTTGGGTAGTATAGTCATTTTCACAATGCTGATTCTTCCAATTCAAGAACATGGTATATCTCTCCCCCTCTTTGTATCATCTTTAATTTCTTTCATCACTGTCTTATAGTATTCTGCATACAGGTCTTTTGTCTCCTTAGGTAGGTTTATTCCTAGACATTTTATTCTTTTTGTTGCAATGGTAAATGGGAGTGTTTCCTTAATTTCTCTTTCAGATTTTTCATCATTAGTGTATAGGAATGCAAGAGATTTCTGTGCATTAATTTTGTATCCTGCAGCTTTACCAAATTCATTGATTAGCTCTAGTAGTTTTCTGGTAGCATCTTTAGGATTCTCTATGTATAGTATCATGTCACCTGCAAACAGTGACCATTTTACTTCTTCTTTTCCGATTTGGATTCCTTTTCTTTCTGTTTCTTCTCTGACTGCTGTGGCTAAAACTTCCAAAACTAGGTTGAATAACAGTGGTGAGAGTGGGCAACCTTGTCTTGTTCCTGATCTTAGTGGAAATGCTTTCAGTTTTTCACCATTGAGAACAATGTTGGCTGTGGGTTTGTCATATATGGCCTTTATTATGTTGAGGTAAGTTCCCTCTATGCCTACTTTCTGGAGGGTTTTTATAATAAATGTGTGTTGAATTTTGTTGAAAGCTTTTTCTGCATCTATTGAGATGACCATATGGTTTCTCACCTTCAGTTTGTTAATATGGTGAATCACACTGATTGATTTGGATATACTGAAGAATCCTTGCATTCCTGGGATAAACCCCACTTCATCATGGTGTATGATTCGTTTAATGTGCTGTTGGATTCTGTTTGCTAGTATTTTGTTAAGGATTTTTGCATCTATGTTCATCAGTAATATTGGCCTGTAGTTTTCTTTTTTTGTGACATCTTTGTCTGGTTTTGGTATCAGGCCTCATAGAATGAGTTTGGGAGTGTTCCTCCCTCTGCTATATTTTGGAAGAGTTTGAGAAAGATGGGTGTTAGCTCTTCTCTACATGTTTGATAGAATTTGTCTGTGAAGCCATCTGGTCCTGGGCTTTTGTTTGTTGGAAGATTTTTAATCAGAGTTCCAATTTCAGTGCTTGTGACTGGTCTGTTCATATTTTCCATTTCTTCCTGGTTCAGTCTCAGAAGGTTGTGCATTTCTATGAAGTTGTCCATTTCTTCCAGGTTGTCCTTTTTTTTTTTTCTTTGTGGTACACGGGCCTCTCACTGTTGTGGCCCCTCCCGTTGCGGAGCACAGGCTCCGGAGGCACAGGCTCAGCGGCCATGGCACACAGGCCCACCCGCTCTGCGGCATGGGATCTTCCCAGACCGGGGCATGAACCCGTGTCCCCTGCATCAGCAGGCAGACTCTCAACCACTGTGCCACCAGCAAAGCCCCGAGGCTGTCTATTTTATTGGCATATATTTGCTTGTAGTAATCTCTCATGATCCTTAGTATTTCTGCAGTGTCAGTTGTTACTTCTTTTTCATTTCTAATTCTATTGATTTGAATCTTCTCCCTTTTTTTTTTTCTTGATGAGCCTGGCTAATCGTTTATCAATTTTGTTTATCTTCTCAAAATTTCGTTTATCTTCTCAGTTTTTAGTTTTTTTGATCTTTGCTATCATTTCCTTCATTCCTTTTTCATTTATTTCTGATCTCATCTTTATGATATCTTTTGTTCTGCTAACTTTGGGGATTTTTTGTTTTTCTTTCTCTAATTGCTTTAGGAGTAAGGTTAGGTTGTTTATTTGAGATGTTTCTTGAGGTAGGATTGTATTGCTATAAACTTCCCTCTTAGAACTGCTTTTTCTGCATCCCATAGGTTTTGGGTCATGTGTTTTCACTGTCATTTGTTTCTAGGTATTTTTTGATTTCCTCTTTTATTTCTTCAGTGATCTCTTGGTTATTTAATAGTGTATTGTTTAGCTTCCGTTATGTTTGTATTTTTACAGATTTTTTCCTGTAATTGATATCTAGTCTCATAGCGTTGTGGTTGGAAAAGATACTTGATACGATTTCAATTTTCCTAAACTTACCGAGGCTTGATTTGTGATCCAAGATATGATCTACCCTGGAGAATATTCCATGAGAAGAAAATATACTGTGTTGTTTTTGGTTGGAATGTCCTATAAATACCAATTAAGTCCATCTTGTTGAATGTGTCATTTAAAGCTTGTGTTTCCTTATTTATTTTCATTTTGGATGATCTGTCCATTGGTGAAAGTGGGATGTTAAAGTCCCCTACTGTTATTGTGTTACTGTTGATTTCCCCTTTTATGGCTGGTAGCATTTGCCTTATGTAGTGAGGTGCTCCTATGTTGGGTGCATAAATATTTACAATTGTTATATCTTCTTCCTGGATTGATCCCTTGAGCATTATGTAGCATTCTTGTCTCTTGTAACAGTCTTTATTTTAAAGTCTATTTTGTCTGATATGAGAATTGCTACTCCAGGTTTCTTTTGATTTCCATTTGCATGAAGTATCTTTTTCCATCCCCTCACTGTCAGTCTGTATGTGTCCCTAGGTCTGAAGTGGGTCTCTTGTAGACAGGATATATATGGGTCTCGCTTTTGTATCCATTCAGCCAGTCCACATCTTCTGGTTGGAGCATTTAATTCATTTACACTTAAGGTAGTTATCGATATGTATGTTCCTATTCCCATTTTGTTAACTGTTTTGGGTTTGTTATTGTAGGTCTTTTCCTTGTCTTGTGTTTCCTTGCCTAGAGAAGTTTCTTTAGCATTTGTTGTAAAACTGGTTTGGTGGTGCTGAATTCTCTTAGCTTTTGCTTGTCTGTAAAGCTTCTGATTTCTCCATCAATTCTGAATTAGATCCTTGCTGGCTGGAATATTCTTGGTTGTAGGTTTTTCCCTTTCATCACTTTAAATATATCCTGCCACTCCCCTCTGGCCTGCCGAGTTTATGCTGAAAAATCAGATAACCTTATGGGGATTCTGTTGCATGTTATTTGTTGCTTTTCCCTTGCTATTTTAATATTTTTCTTTGAATTTTTTTTTTTTAATTTTGATTAATATGTGTCTTGGCGTGTTTCTCCCTGGATTTATCCTGTATAGGACTCTGCACTTCCTGGACTTGATTGACTATTTCCTTTCCCTTATTAGGGAAGTTTTCAACTATAATCTCTTCAAATATTTTCTCAGTCCCTTTCTTTTTCTCTTCTTCTTCTGGGACCCCAATAATTCTAATGTTGGTGCGTTTAATGTTGTCCCAGAGGTCTCTGAGACTGTCCTCAACTCTTTTCATTCTTTTTTCTTTATTCTACAGTAGTTATTTCCACTATTTTATTTCCAGGTCACTTATCCATTCTTCTGCCTCAGTTATTCTGCTATTGATTCTTTCTAGAGAATTTTAAATTTCATTTATTTTGTTGTTCATCATTGTTTGTTTGCTCTTTAGTTCTTCTAGGTCCTTGTTAAACGTTTCTTGTATTTTCTCCATTCTATTTCCAAGAGTTTGGATCATCTTTACTATCATTACTCTGAATTCTTTTTCAGGTAGACTGCCTATTTCCTCTTCATTTGTTTGGTGTGGTGGGTTTTTACCTTGCTCCTTCATCTGCTGTGTATTTCTCTGTCTTACCTTTTGCTTAACTTAGTGTGTTTGGGGTCTCCTTTTCACTGGCTGCAAGTCGTAGTTCCCGATGCTTTTGGTGTCTGCCACTAGTGGCTAAGGTTGGTTCAGTGGCTTGTGTAGGTTTCCTGGTGGAGGGAACTGGTGTCTGTGTTCTGGTGGGTGGGGCTGGATCTTGACTTTCTTGTGGGTAGAACCCTGTCTGGTGGTGTGTTTTGGGGAGTCTGTGAACTCATTATGATTTTAGGGAGCCTCTTTTTGAATTGGTGGGGTTGTGTTCCTGTCTTGCTAGTTGTTTGGCATGGGAGGTCCAGCACTGAAACTTGCTGGTTGTTGAGTGGAGCTGGATCTTAGCATTGAGATGGAGATGTCTGGGAGAACTTTCACCATTTGATATCACAGGTGGCTGGGAGGTCTCTGGTGGACCAATGTCCTAAACTCAGCTCACCCACCTCAAAGGCTAAGACCTGACACCCGGCCAGAGCACCAATCCCCTGTCAGCCACACGGCTCAGAAGAAAAGGGAGAAAAAAAGAAAGAAAAATAAATAAATAAATAAAGTTATTAAAATAAAAGTTAAAAAAAATTATTAAAAGAAAAAAATTAGAGCTTCCCTGGTGGCGCAGTGGTTGAGAGTCCGCCAGCCGATGCAGGGGACACGGGTTCGTGCCCCAGTCCGGGAAGATCCCACATGCCGTGGAGCAGCTGGGCCTGTGAGCCATGGCTGCTGAGCCTGTGCATCCGGAGCCTGTGCTCCGCAATGGGAGAGGCCACAACAGTGAGAGGCCCGCATACCGCAAAAAAAAAAAAAAATTAAAAAGTAATACAAATATAAAGAAAGTAAGAAGAGCACAACCAAACCAGTATACAAATCCACCAATGATAACAAGTACTGAAAACTATACTAAAAAAAAGACAGAATCCTAGGACAAATGGTAAAAGCAAACCTATACAGACAAACTCACACAAGATGCATACACATACACACTCACAAAAAGAGAAAAAGGAAAAAAAATTATATATATATATTAAAAAAAGGAAGAGAGCAACCAAATCAATAACCAAATCTACCAATGATAATAAGCTCTAAATACTAAACTAAGATAAGCATAAAACCTGAAACAAATTAGACACAGAAACAAATTAGATACAGAAAGTAAACCCCAAGTCTACAGTTGCCCCCAAAGTCCACCGCCTAAATTTTGGGATAATTTGTTGTCTATTCAGGTATTCCACAAGTGCAGGGTACATCAAGTTGATTGTGGAGATTTAATCCACTGCTCCTGAGGCTGCATGGAGAAATTTCCCTTTCTCTTCTTTGCTCGCACAGCTCCCGGGGTTGAGCTTTGGATTTGGCCCTGCCTCTGCGTGTAGCTCGCCCTCTGGTGTCTGTTCTTCGCCCAAACAGGAGGGGGTTATAGGAGCGGCTGATTAGAGGCCTCTGGCTCACTCAGGCCAGGGGGAGGGAGGGGTATGGAATGCGGGGCGAGCTTGCAGCAGCAGAGGCTGGCATGATGTTGCAATCGCCTGAGGCACGCTGTGTGTTCTCCTGGGGAAGTTGTCCCTGGATCACGGGACCCTGGCAGTGGCAGCCTGCACAGGATCCCATGGGGGGTGGTGTGGAGAGTGACCTGTGCTTGCACACAGGCTTCTTGGTGGCTGCAGCAGCAGCCTTACCATTTCATGCCCATCTCTGGTGTCCGTGCTGATAGCCATGGCTCATGGCCGTCTCTGGAGCTCATTTAGCTGGTTCTCTGAATCCCCTCTCCTCGTGCACCCCAAAACAATGGTCTCCTACTCTCTGGCAGGTCCAGACTTTTTCCCGGACTCCCTCCCAGCGTGCTGTGGCACACTAGCTCCCTTCAGGCTGTCTTCACACAGCCAACCCCAGTCCTCTCCCTGGGATCTGACCTCCGAAGCCCAAGCCTCAGCTCCCAGCGCCCAACCATCCCAGTAGGTGAGCAGACAAGCCTCTCAGGCTGGTGAGTGCTGGCTGGCACTCTGTGCAGGAATCTCTCCGCTTTGCCCTCTGCACACCTGTTACTGCGCTCTCCTCTGTGGCTCCAAAGCTTCCCCCATGCCCCTCCCCCCCCCACTGCGTCTCCTCTAGTGAAGGGGCTTCCTAATGTGTGGACAGTTTTCCTCCTTCACAGCTCCCTCACAGAGGTGCAGGTCCCATCCCTATTCTTTTGTCTCAGTTTTTTTTTTTTTTTCTTTTGCCCTACCCAGGTACATGGGAAGTTTCTTGCCTTTTGGGAGGTCTGAGGTCTTCTGCCAGCGTTCAGTAGGTGTTCTGTAGGAGCTGTTCCACATGTAGATGTATATTTGTTGTATTTGTGGGGAGGAAGGTGATCTCCACGTCTTACTCCTCCGCCATCTTGAAGGTCCCCCTCAGCTGAGGTGTTTTTAAAAATGACAATAAAATATTGATTCTATGACAAAGGCTCATACAAGGTTATCATAGGAACTCTGAAGAGGAGCAGTTAAGCCAAATGTTCTTAAGGTTGTGGGAAGGAACAGTAGATAATGGAGGGAGAAGGAAAGTTGGGCCTGATCCTCCATGGAATGGCACAGGTTGAAAAGAGGAAAAGCAATAGGAATTAAGAGTTGGATCAAAACACAATGCACACCATGATCTGAAGTTCTTCCCTAGAGCATGAGCCACTTAGTATGGGGCCTTCTACCTATAGGGGGCTCAGTAAATGTTTGTGAATTAAACAATGAACCCTGTTTTGCCTTTGGAACAGAATGTCGACCTGCAAGACCAAGGAATGCTGCTTCCTAAATATTATCACAGCCTTTAATTTCTCATTATGACCCTCTGAGCAGTCTAATTAATAATTGCTATGGGAAGAGGAGGACAAAGTGATAATTAACAGCTATTGGCCAGAGCTATTGATGAATTAAGAGTCCAACTACAAAACGAACAAAGCACATCCAAAAAGAAGCATGAGTAATGAAAGGCCATGGGTACCAAGGACTCTAGAGGATTTTCTTAATCTGAGCAGCTACTGAGTGAAGTGTGCTCCAAACAGAACTAATGAAGAAATGATAAATGTGAATATTTGCCAGGAAATGACACGCCCACCATGGTCTGCACTTCCTAGAAGGGCAAACTTTGCCACTGGGCTCCTTTTCCTCCCAACCAACAGCACAGATTAAAATAAAAAAGAGGACAAGGGGCAGATTACAGTCATCTTATCCAGGGTGTCAAATGCCCAGGATGCTTCCAGCAGTCCCAGGGCCCCCCAGCACTTCTGAGGTCAACAAATCCCTATGACTTGATGACTTTTTGATTCCCCCTTCAAAAGGCAGTATAATGTTTTCAGAAAGATGGTAACTACAGGACTGTTTAAACACAAAGAAACTCAGAAACACTTGTTGTTTGAATAGCTGGGTGGTTGACCATTCCACTAATCTCTGGCATTAACCTGTGCATTTATCTCCATCATCCCCATCAGGGATCCTCCTGTTACTGTCTTTTCCATGCATACTCACTCTCCAATACCAGCTGGCTTCTCTCCACAATCTCTTCCCCACAAGGTAGGTCTTCAATTTTCAGTCTTTAGAAATTCATTACACCCAAACCATTAATATAGCTAAGTTTTTACTTTCTTTTATGAAGAGCCTTCTACAAATATGGGATCTTCAGTATTAGGTACTTAAGGTATGGTAGCAATCCAAGTGTCCAACAATAGATGAATGGATAAAGAAGATGTGGTATACACACACACACACACACACACACACACACACACACACACACAGTGGAATACTACTCAGCCATAAAAAAGAATTAAATAATGCCATTTGCTACAACATGGATCAACTTGGAGGGCATTATGCTACATGAAATAAGTCAGAGAAAGACAAACACTGTATGGTATCACATGTGGAATCTAAAAAATATAACCATCTAGTGAATAGAACAGAAAAGAAGCAGACTCATAGATACAGTAAACAAACTAGTGGTTACCAGTGGGGAGAGGGAAGGAGGGAGGGGCAATATAGGGGTAGAGGTAAAAAAAGGTTATTATGGGATTATGTGAAATCAGGTGTGTGAAGATTTTAAAGACTAAAGCACTACAGAATTTAAAGAATCTTTCACTCAAAAAAAGAAGAATTTCTAAACTTGAATCTTTAAGCTGGTTAAATAAAATATAAAGTTTCAGACTTTTTAAAATAAAAATGTGTAGTTTATAAAACTGTACGCTAGGGCTTCCCTGGTGGCGCAGTGGTTGAGAGTCCGCCTGCCGATGCAGGGGACGCGGGTTCGTGCCCCGGTCCAGGAGGATCCCACATGCCGCGGAGCGGCTGGGCCCATGAGCCATGGCCGCTGAGCCTGCGCGTCCGGAGCCTGTGCTCCGCAACGGGAGAGGCCACAACAGTAAGAGGCCTGTGTACCGCAAAAAAAAAAACAAAAAACAAAAAACTGTATGCTAAAGAAGAAATTCAGAAAAGCGGTAAACACTGCAAATAATAACAATAATGTGGAAAAAATAGGCAGAAGAGAAGAAAGGAGATTTTTTTTTTTTAAATAACAATGATTTCTATAACTTGGGAACTGCTTTAACTCAAACACTGACTGAGATAATTCTGTGCTTGTAAAGTGGCTTCTTTAAGAAAATCCCTCTTTTTCTGCCCACTAGGAAATGCTGTTATCCAGAAAGCTACATGATGTAAAGATGACATTTTGACATTCTGTGGCTGAGCCAAGGAATTGCAATGGTTTAATCCAAATGCACTGGTCTTCTACCTACCCGCCCCCTTCAGAGCTCCATGAATTTGTAGGCTGGATGGTGGTCAAAGTTAAACTATTTCTTTACATTTCACGGACTGAACCTCAACTAGTATTCACATGGGAGCCTATATGCTTTCTTTGCAGGTTAAGATCTGAGAGTCAACATCAGTTGCTTTCAATTTCTCCTTCATCAGAGTTTATGTAGCAGAAAGATTGGAAGGGTTGGAATCAGAAAGCTAAGTTCAAGTCCCAGATCTGCTCTCCCTACCTGTTCTCTTGCCCTCTTGGGGTCACTCCTCTCTCATCTGTAAATTATGAGTGATCATGCCTGCCATCTCCAGACCACACGGGAAGGTGTACATATTTGGAGAGTGGGGGGAGTGGACATGATGCACAGTGAAAATGCTGTACCAAGACAGAATGTTTTCCATGTCACAATGGAAAAGCACTTTCTTCCAGACAGAGAACTCAATCCATTTGCAGTATCCACACCTGACAGGTAAACTACAAAGCATCTTTGCCTTGTGTCCTCCACAGGTTTCTCCAATCTTCCTGCCTCTGTTACAGACCTGAGTTACTGGAAATGACTCGGGCACATCATTCTTCTACAAGATTCATTTTGCAAATTCAGTGTCTAGTTCATCTCTCAAGGCATGAGTTTTTAGGGTCAGTATATTAACATATCAATAGGTGTCATAGAACAGAGCACTGAACTTGAATCCAGAGTCCTAAATTCAGCAAACTAGTTCCCCCCAAGTTTATATTCCAAGCCACAGACCAACTCTTGTATCATCTGATCTTTCTCTTTGTGGAGGCCAGGAACCACCAAAGGCTTACTGGGCTGAGTATCTTCCAGAGTGTGGAGGCTTGATTAGTTCTCCTGCTAGTTTTATTTTGACAGGCGGAAGTTTCATTTTCCAGATGGGAGCTTAAGATTTCCTTTTTGCCCCTCTAAAGCAAAAACCAAAACCACTAACAGACTGCAACCCTGAATAGATTAAGTACCAACACTACCTGGCTCAAATTCATCTTTGTATTACCATAGTTGTCCTTTCTGATCTTCTACTTTTTTATTTTTATTGGATTTCTGCCTTCCTATCTGTAAGAGAAGAGATAGGAAAGAGCAAAATAAGGTAGGGACTTAATATCAAAACCTATGACTTACTTTTGCCTTTTTCATTTCTTTTATCAGAAGAACACAAAGGTCTATTTGGGGGAGTGGAGAGAGAGAAAAAGAGAGCAATGCGTCAGTTATTACCTACACTGAAGTAAAAGTAAAGTGAGAATGAGTTTTTTTTTTTTCAACACTACAGATAGATCAAGATCTAGGGCCTGGGATGGGGAGAGATGACAGAATAGGGAAAACTGGTTAGAACTGTACTGACTTTGTTCTTATCTGTTTTCATGAATACATAATTTTTGGATTTTTCAGTTGTATTGAGGTATTTTCTCCCTTTCTTCTCGAAGATGCCAAAAAGAATTGCACTCAACGGTAAGGAAACACCTGACAGCCCGGGGATTCTGATGGTGCCCTTGCAGAGGCAGCCCTGCAACTATGCGCATGACTGAAGGCTTTCAGAATCTCCTCCCCTAGCACTGGCATGTTTTTCCAAGCGAGTAGCACTGGCATTGGCTTAAAGAAGAATCAGACACAAGTTAGAATCCACTTTACGGGAATCGGATACTGAGAGAAGCCTGGCTGAGGATAGGCCTGCAAAGTCCTATCTCTGAAGGTGTGCATCCCCTGCACACACAAGCCCTCCAGGGAGGCTGCATCCTTGTCTCTGGTGAAAACCAAAAGCCTAATATTTATGCACACCCTGTTGGACAGTCCTCAGTGCAAAAGTAATGCCTTAAAGGGTTAAAGCACAGCACTCTGCCAGAAAGAACAACAGAACTTATTGTGGAGTTCAAATGCATTTGGACAGGTCATTTAAGCTTTGTCGGTCATATGGTCTCTGTCACAATTTGTGTTGCAACTAATCAACTCTGCTGTTGTAGAACAAAGCAGTCATGGATAACATGTAAATAAATGAATGTGGGTGGGTCCCAATAAAACTTTATTGACAAAAACAGGCAGAGGGCTGAACTTACAGTTGTTTTTTTAAGTGGGGTTTGCTCGGTGGGGAAAAAAAGACAGTTTAAATTAAGAGTAAGGTAAGAGATAGCCAGAAAATGCCACCACATCTGAGCCACATTCTTATTTAAAAATATACCTGTGGCCATGAGAGTTTTGCAATTTGACTACAAAATGTAGATAATCACAATTATCTAAAGCCTGTTTTGAATAATGCCTTTTACTTTCAAAGCAAGTTCGTTACTGTCATCTTATTTGAGCTTCATGACAAGTATTTGGAGTAGATAGCATCTACCTGTTTATGTCAAAGAGGAATTCTGCACAAAGGAAAATGGTTTGCCTGAGAGTTCACAGATTCATGCTGTGCCCTTCAGCCGTACACCAGTGATTTCTCTTTTACTTGCAAAATACAGAAAATTGGTTCACCTCATTTTTATGATCACACTACACCTCCACGCCAATTTCTTACCATTTTATGTAACCCTTTGAAATACGTATTAAGTGCTGAGCTTGCAATTTGGCCACCTAAGCACCTGTTTTCCTTTCCATTCTGTACATGAATGTGAGTCTGAACAGGTTCTACCAGCTCTGAAATACTTCAGGTGGGTCAGCACGACACTAATGCGCTGTCACCCATAAAAAGAACAAGCTGAGTCACCTCCTGTAGTTTTCACTCTTCAGGTCCCAAACCCCTCAAATTAGATGAACTCTCTCCTATTTAGGGGGAAAGGATGGTTAGCGGTTAAGTTTCATGTCTCAGTGCAACACCTCAGTGGAGAAATACAAAAGAAAAAGAGAAATGCCAGGTAGGTTATAGAAACAAGGCGAGGCCAGGTTTCGGGGACTAAGTCACACCTCAGAGACGAGCTGAGCTGAACCTGACTCCTTCCTGAAAAAACCCGAATTGCTAGGAGGCGCCGCCCTCCTGACAGCAGCCCTTTCCTGGGCCTCCTGCTCCCAAGACCGCCTTCCTAGCAAGGCGCCTTCTCTGGGCCTCTCATCCTTTTGTTTTCACGTTAGTCCACTCAGCCAAATAAAGCCAGCTTTTTGCATATTAAAACTTAATTTGCTTAAGCACAAACAGTTGGAGGCCTGCTTCTCAGGGGCCAGAGTGACAGATCACATGAGGGGGCATTACGGCCTTGGGAGCTGCCAATTTGGCAGGTCCCCGACCCTGAGGAGAGACCAGCCCAGCCCATGAGCTGCTCACTGTCAGGACTCCAAAAGGCATCACTCTGAGCTCCAAGGTGGAAGTGTTTACCGATACCATGATCTCTCCCCAGATGCAGTTGCTACTGCAGCTAATTAAGAGAACAATTAAGACTAAGGCAATCAGTCAAGTACACAGACCTCAGTCATCTTCCCAGCTCTCGGATGCGGCGCTCCGCTGCTCCCAAAGGGCTGAACCGTATTCAGTCATTCAGAAAATGACACGAAGAAGCTATTAAATATCTGAAAACCATAAAAATGCAATCATACTGTTCTTTAGCTGAGCCATCCACCAGAGACCAATGCCCAGCAACTTTAGAAACTTAGCAGTCGTCTCAAATTCACACACTCACAAATAAGAAGATTAATCAAAAGCAGCTCAAATCAAAATTTAATTATAGGATGGGAATGGGAGAGGCTAGGCTGGCCATTCTCCTGCTTTTTTTTTTTGCTTTATGACTGATCGATACCCCTCGTATCAGCCAAATGCATGACAAAGTCCATGGGGTGTCTTTAGAAAGGAAGTAACAGATTAAATATTGAGCTAAACAATTTAATCTTCTCCTGGAAGAATTTTCAGATATTTGTAAGGTAAATCATACTAGAGGGGAACAGTCTCCATGTGCTACATTATAGAGCCTCATTGGGAGAAGTTCATAAACACATATACAAGACACTAAAACAAAACTTCTCTTAATTGCATAACAAATAAAGACACGAAAAAATGCCCTTAAAAAGAAAAATATATATACATATATATGGATTTTTTTAGTAAACTACTTGCAGAGCAGTCTGAGATTTCTCCTTTTGAGCAGGTATTTATTCTCTTTAAACCCGTGGTGACCTACAGCTAAGAAATGAGGCTGACCAGCTTAGAAAAAAGCACCATAAACAATGTTATCAAAACATTTCTTAGGGACTTCCCTGGTGGTGCAGTGGTTAAGAACCTGCCTGCCAATGCAGGAGACATGGGTTCAAGCCCTGGTCCGGGAAGATCCCACATGCCACAAAACAACTAAGCCCATGAGCCACAACTACTGAACTTGCGTTCTAGAGCCTGCAAGCCACAACTACTGAGCCCACGTGCCACAACTACCGAAGCCCGGGTGCCCAGAACCCATGCTCCGCAACAAGAAGCCACCACAGTGAGAAGCCCGTGCATTGCAACGAAGAGTAGCCCCCGCTCGCCGTAACTAGAGAAAGCCCATGTGCAGCAAAGAAGGCCCAATGCGGCCAAACATAAATGAATTAATTTAAATTTTTTTTCTTATTAAACACCTACTATATGCCTTGTGAGGGATAATGAAGGAATAAGTAGAAAGTGTTGAGATATATGAACATGGACTTTGGAGTCAAAGCTGGGTTCAAATTCCAACTCCCCACATACTAGCCCTATGACTTCAGGCAAGTGACTAAACCATTCTGTTTCCTCATCTGTTAAGAGGAGGCTAATATTCTTTCTGTTTTAGGGGGCTGTTCGAGGTTTAAATGAGATAATATATGCAAAGTTCTTAGGACAGGTCCTGACAGAAGGGGGACCTGTCTTTATTAACTACTCAATAAAGCTATGATCATAATGACGATGATGATTTCTAATAACTACAATTTGTAGATGACTTGAACAGTCACTGTGATTTCTATACATGATCTTACTGAATTTTCATTACAGCTTTATACAGTGAATATCATTATTACTATTACAGTCACTTTAGAAATGAAGAATCAGATCTTATAAGGCAAGGCCTCCTGAGGTAGTGACCAGAAGTACCAAATGAACCAGACTGGCATTCACAAAAGACTTCAATTTCAGACTTTTGTTTTTATTTCCAAATGAGTGGATACCATCACAGACAGAAACCAAGACCACTAAAAGTGAACAACTTAACCTTTTTCTCTGATTAAAGTCCAGGAGGACACATCTTTTAGTGTACTATGAATTAACATTTTTTCTTAAAATTTAAAGTTATCTTGTAGATAGCAGAATCATAATATATTGTTTTATTTATTAAAATGTACTTTTGTTCCAGATTAATATTTAAAACATACCATGATTTTTTAACCTATTTTGGCCTTTCATCTTTTTTATACATCAAAAGCCTCAAAAAAAGGGGGGAGGGTGTGTCCTGGGTTTCTTGTTCACCTGATTTCACGTTACTAAATGGATGCCACTGAACACGGCGGGGAAGAGATGCACAACACACAATACTATATATGCTTCCACCATATAGACACAACAGTCTCAAGTATCCTCAAGAGCATAGACAAGAGTAAAATGTAGTAAATTAATTAGAAAGGAATGAGCTTGGAGTACCTATTACCTTTGTTTTTAACATATCTAATTATAAGCCTATACAATTTGATTTTTACTAATGTCTGTCTTTAATAACCAGCTTGGAAATATTCTGAAAATCTAACAAGGGGCTCCCATGCCAGTAGGAGCCAGATCTAGCACATTACGGACTCCACACAAAGGAGTCATGTGTACGAACATGAACCTTTTGGCAAGTGCGTGCAACTGATATAGTGACACTCATAGCAAGTCACTTCTGAATAGTTACATATGCTTAAAAACATATGACCAGGGCTTCCCTGGTGGCGCAGTGGTTGAGAGTCCGCCTGCCGATGCAGGGGACACGGGTTCGTGCCCCGGTCCGGGAAGATCCCACGTGCCGCGGAGCGGCTAGGCCCGTGAGCCATGGCCACTGAGCCTGCGCGCCCGGAGCCTGTGCTCCGCAACGGAGAGGCCACACCAGTGAGAGGCCCGCGTACCGCAAAAAAAACCCCAAAAAACATATGACCAGGTGCATCCCTTTATATTCATATAAGTATATATGCCTCACACTAATCCAGGGGAGTTCTCCACGGACATTGCTCTCCCAGTCTCCCCAACAATGTGTTAGTTCACGTGTGCAAACGCTGGTACTGCCTGCTACAAACCTTAACTGGAATTGTCCAGGAATGAAAAATATCCACACCCATATGCGGCTGATGGAGTACACTGGGCTTCACCTTGCTAGCTCTTGTCAGACCCAACCCAACATCGCAGATGAGCTGATGGCCTCTGGGTGGCCATCAGTGGGCTACTTTTCCTCCTCATTTGGTGTTACCCATCAGAACACGCTCCTAAGGCTACAAAATGCTCAGAAATTGAATAACCAATATCCACTCAGATCAGAGATTTTTTTTTTCATTACTGTGTGCTCGCAGGCACACATATACCTACATACATTCACTCCAAAGAAAGCTCACGTTTTAAGCTAAATACTACTCTTCTGAAATGCATAATACTTGTAAAGTGATATGCCATATTCATCTCCTGATATATAGAATGAGAGCTAAAAAACACATTCTTTTAAGAACTAAATTCTACATCCGGCTATTATTTCTACTATGTTATTTTAGTACACGCATGTAACCATTAATTTTTTTTAAGCTACCACCTGAAAAATCCTTACAGCCAAACTACTACTATCAAAAAGGAATTTGTCAAATTCTTATTGCTTCTCCTTTTATTGGAGATGGGAAACCAATTGATCCAAAATCAATGGCTCAGATCTCCACTGTGGAAAAGAGAAGCAAGTTCAAAGCCTTTCATTAATGCTCCAAATTTGAAAAATGTCCACAATGGACAAAAATAAGAGGAATTCATGGGGGAAAACGGAAAGCAATGATTTTCAGGCTCTGCATTTTCCCCGAGTAATTCAAAATGATTTTATAATGAATTTTTCCAGGCCATTAGCCCAAAATGTTGTCTGATACCTATGACTATTTTGAAAAGGAAAAGGAAATTAAGCAGGAAACAGTCACTGAATTTAGAAAGACAGTTATGCCTTTATATAGCAGTCTTTTCATCTCTGCCTACATTGTACATAGATTTTTTTTTTTCAATCAGAAGAACCACTGGTCTCTATTTGTAAGGTATAATCTTCTTGGACAGGATTTTCATACAAAAAATCAATCTCTTGAGTCAAATAGGATCAACTCACCAACCAAGTTCTTGGTTAAGAATCTTCTCTACCTATCATTCAAAGAAATGTAGAATAAAAAGGGAGAAGGAAAAGAAAGTCCTCTGCAACAAAGGAAAACGTTTCATAATAGACAACAATGCACCTTCCTCCCCACGGTGGCAAGGAAGGACTTGTTCACTTATATTTTTAAATAGATTGTTGAGAAACTGGACAAAGAAATGTCAAGCAAACCTCAAGTGGTGAACGTCCACAAAGACCAAAATGTCCCAACAGTGCTTGAATAGCAGAGAGAAGGAAGGAAATCTCCCTAAACATTTTCATTTACCCCTTTTCTGCCAAAAATACTCATGCAGGAGCTCTCTGGGCAGCCATTCCTCTGAAAATTGACTTAGTCTTCACATCATATACAAACAAATTTAGAGGTAGAAAACGTAAGTCCAGACTACATTTAGGCAAACGACTCGTTATTTCTTTACTAAGCAATCACAAAGTAAGTTCATCCGGTTTTTCGTTCAGGTTTTGAAAATAACTAGTTGTTTAATTGAATGCAATTTTTCATACTTCTTTCAACATTTAGAAACCCAAAGGATTTAGAAGAACTATCTGAATAATTTTTGCAAAACAATAATTTACTCAACCACAATAACTGTCACTTGGATATTGTTGGGAAAAACTTACATTGATATGTGGCTTGATTAGACTGATCTCAAAGGTAAGTCCAAGGAAGTTTCTAATAAAAAAGAAAATTTCTAAGAGGAACACCTAACATTACAAACCTCTGGTTTCAGAGCTTAATGAGATTTGAGCAAAAACTGGGTATCAACATAGCCAATGTGCATTTTCTGCCAGTACTTAGGCTAATTCATTCTGCATATTTTCTAAAAATAACAAAATGAAGAGTGGTGAAGAGTATGTGCCCAGTGATGGGCACACTATGTGAATCTCATTCCACCTCTCATATCAAAACTCTCCCAGATTTCTGGCTTCCACTGTGGTTTTAAGTGTGCTTAGTTAGGAAAAATCAAAGAGAAATTGGGAGAGTTCAGAATCAGCACAGGAATTCAAGAATAGACCAAGTACTAACCTGTTTTTTGTCCCACACCTAAATCATGATCAAGAGCAGCCACAAAAAGATGCCTATCAAAGTCAGTGTCTTCACCAAGAATTTGTTTTCTCTCCCAACTTTCCTGTTTGGGTCGGTGTAATCATCTCTCTTCTACTTTCACAAACTAGAACCTTGAGGTCATCCCAGAAACTCCCCTCTCCTCTGCATTTTGACCTGCTCCCAAGTCTTACCATAACCTTTTCAAATTATATCTCAGGTCCAGCCCTGTCTCACCATTTCCATGGCCATCAGCCTAGTCATTCCTGAGCAACTAAGACAACCTCCCACCTGGTTACCAACTTTACTCCAGCCTCTGGCACACAAATCCAGAGACCACACCACTGTTAGACAAAATCATAAAACCCTGTTGTCTTCAAATTGGTCTGTAGAATCAATAAAAGTCCCTGATCTAAATTCCCCTCTCTTACTCCTATGTTACTCCAGTCTTCCCATTTGTGAGACACATGAGTAGATGTCCCCTGATATCCACTGTCATCTTCCTCCTTTAAAAACAGAACCCCAGATTATAGCTGGGCACATCACCACCTGAATAAAGGCTAATTTTTGTACATTCCTTTGCAACCAGGTGTGCCCTTGCAATCAAGCTCTAGCCAATACAATCAGAATAGAAGTATTATGTGCAACCTCTAGGTCATACCCTCAAAATGAAGTAATGTGCACTGGCATTCTTCTTTTGTCCTTCACACTGACTAGGATGAAGATGTGATAGCAGGATCGGAAATAGCCACTTTAAACACAGAAATGTAAGCCATATATGGGGGATAACAGACACACTCTATCAGCCCTACCAGTTCTCTGCTTTCAGATGGTTAAGTAAAAAGAAATAAACTTATATCTTACCTAATCCATTGTTAAGTTGTGCTTTTGTGGCAGCAATCTAACCCATACCCTAACGGATACCCCAATATATTCTATGTCCTCAATTGTCTGATAAAACAGCACATATTTCCTCAATTTATTTTTAGGTATATAAAACCATGGACTTTTCATTCAAAATCACAGTCACTTTTGGCACACAGCCCAACACAAGCCAGCAATATGGCAATAGTTTCATCATTCCAAATCACTTTTTAAAATCTCTAGTTGGATTGAAAATATTTCTTCATACGTATTTCTTATACATATTAGTTAAACGTTTCTGGTTTCAGGAAACTCAAAGTAACATGAGAGAAACAGGAAAATTTATACATATATAAATTATATATATATAATATATAAATTACATGTGTACTATGTATGTGTGTGTGTATATACATACACACACACACAAATAAACCACACAACACACACAGAGTGGCATGTAATGGTTCCAATGACTCTCAAGGAATATCAGAAACTTTCCTCTCTCCATGTGTCAAGTTCCTTGCTCTGTATGTCTGTTTCATTCTCCTCTCTATAAGCTAGCTCCCTATGTTTCTCTGTTTGACAGTGGGATACAGCTGCCTATTGTTCCCAAGTTTTACATATTATAATCCAGAAACCCAAAGAAAGAAACCCTTATTACCTTGAGTTTTATCATGTATTAACCTAGACAGACCCTGAGAGCAGAGGTATATAAAATTGGCTAACCACTGTTAATGTATTTGTTTACCAAAAACAAAACAAATGAAAAAACCTGCTGAGCCTCCAGGTACATATAAAAAGAGTCCCTAATAAAAATTACGCTCTGTCTTGGTCAGTGGCTAATGGATGTACACCTGGACCAGGGGTGGAGCTGAAATGCTCATCAAAGAGTTCTATGAGCACAAGTTTGTTCAGACTGCCAAGTTATAGGAAGATTCACTCCCTTTTCCCCTGGTCCCAAGAACCACAAACTCAGTATGGAAATGTAAGGATGCAGCCAGATGGGAGACATCAAAAAAAAGCATAAAAGTGTACTTAGTGTACTAGCATTCTATTTGCTAACATATACTGTATGCTCTGTTCTCACAACCTCAAGGGGCAAGGCACTTCCTTATCACTGGAAACCAGAGAGATACTAGTGTGGACTAGAGTGGTCCATTTCAGATCCTTACCTGAAGTGATTTTACAGAAATGGCCAGTTGCAGCAAACTAGTTATTAATAGGTTGCTTTGGTTTATTTTTTTTCAGAGTTCCTCCAGGAGAACCAAGATACAACTCAAAGTCTTCTTTTGTCTGATCCTGGTTTTATTCCTTAGGTTTTACCTAATTTCTCTTAAGCCACAAATCTCTGGGTTCTGATGAGTGTGCATGGATGCTACACACTGTTATTTCAAATCATGCCAATAGTTTACCTACTTTTTCTCATCTAATCCTTTCAACAGATTTGAGATAGATATCATCATCCCCATGTTTTTTATCAACTTTATTGAGATACTGCTTATGCACAATACATCAATTTTAATTTCACTGTTTGATGCATTTATAAATAAATAAAATCAAAAATCAAGATATAGAACATGTTCACTACCCACAAAGAGTGCCCCATTCTATTCACTCCCCACCCTCCCATCTCAGATAACCTAGGCCTCAGAAAACCACTGAAAAATCCTTCTCCAATTAGACATTACATTCCTCTCATGTAATGTTTCGTGTAAGTGGTATCCTTTGTATCTGACTTTTGTACTCTTATCTTTTTTCACTCAACATATTTTTGCAATTCACTAGGTTGTTGCATATATCAGTGGCTCATTCTTCTTTATTGCTGAGTAGTATTCCATGGTGTGCACATGTCATAATTTGTTTTTCCATTTCATCAGTTGATGGACATTTTAGCTGCTACCCGTTGTAATCTATTATTAATAAAGCCACTATAAAGATTTGTGTACAAGTGTTTGTGTAGCCATATGCTTTCATTTCTCTTTGGCAAATACCTATAAGTAGAATTTCTGGGTCAAAACAAGCATATGCTCAGTTTTACAAGACATGCCAAAACCTTTTTTCAAAATGGCTGTACTACTAGATATATGTCCTCAGCAAGACCTAGTATTTCCAGTCTTTTTACTTTTACCTATTCTTGTGGATCTGTACTGGTAGGTCACTGTGGTTTACATTTCCCTGAAGAATAATGATATTGAGAATCTTTTCATGTTGTTATTATCCATTCACATATCTTCTTTAGGATATCTCTGTTCAAATGTTTTGTCCATTTTTAAGAATCATTTGTGCACCTATTATTGAGTTGTAAGTTTTTATACATTCTGTATGCAAATACTTTAGAAGCATATGTATTTTGACGGGTTCCACCTAGCTGTGTCTTATCTTTTATTTTTTAATGATGCCATTCAAAAAGAATCTTGATAAAATTCACATTTATCAGAACCCCAAAAAAAAGAACTAAGTGAAGTTGAGATAAGCTAACTGCTTGAGAAAGAGTTCAGGATAACAATCATAAAGATGATCAAAAAACTTGGGAGAAGAATGGATGCACAGAGCAAGAAGTTAGAAGTTTTTGAGAGAGTTAGAAAATATAAAGGACAACCAAACAGAGATGAAGAATACAATAACTAAAATGAAAAATACACTACAAGGAATCAATAGTACACTAAATGAGACAGAGGAATGGATCAGTGAGCTAGAAGACAAAGTAGTGGAAATCACTGACAATGAACAGAAAAAAGAATGAAAAGAAATGAAGACAGTTTAAGAGACAGCTGGGACAATGTCAAGTGCACTAATACTTGCATGACAAGGGTCCCAGAAGACAAAGAGAGAGAGAAAAGGGCTGAGAACATATTCAGAGATATAATAGCTGAAAACTTCCCTAATGTCTGGAAAAGAAAACAGACCTTTATGTCCAGGAAGTACAGAGAGTCCCAGATGAAAGAACAAAACAAAGCCCCAGGAAAACAACTCAATGAAATGGAGATAGGAAATCTTCCAGGAAAAGAATTCAGAATAATAATAGTGAAGATGATCCAGGACCTCAGAAAAAGAATGGAGGCACAGATTGAGAAGATGCAAGAAATGTTTAACAAAGACCTAGAAGAATGAAAGAACAAACAAACAGAGATGAACAATACAATAACTGAAATGAAAACTACACTAGAAGGAATCAAGAGCAGAATACCTGAGGCAGAAGAACAGATAAGTGACCTGGAAGACAGAATGGTGGAATTCATTGCTGTGGAACACAATAAAGAAAAAAGGATGAAGAGAAATGAAGACAGCCTAAGAGACCTCTGGGACAACATTAAACGCAACAACATTCACATTATAGGGGTCCCAGGAGGAGAAGAGAGAGAGAAAAGACATGAGAAAATATGTGAAGAGACTATAGTCAAAACTTCCCTAACACTGGAAAGGAAATAGCCACCCAAGTCCAGGAAGTGCAGAGAGTCCCATACAGGATAAACCCAAGGAGAAACATGCCGAGACACACAGTAATCAAATTGGCAAAAATTAAAGACAAAGAAAAATTATTGAAAGCAGCAAGGGAAAAACGACAAATACTGTATAAGGGAACTCCCATAAGGTTAACAGCTGATTTCTCAGGAGAAACTCTACAAGCCAGAAGGGAGCGGCATGATATACTTAAAGTGATGAAAGGGAAGAACCTACAATCAATATTACTCTACCTGGCAAGTATCTCATTCAGATTCGACAGAGGAATCAAAAGCTTTACAGACAAAAAAGAGCTAAGAGAATTCAGCACCATCAAACCAGCTCTACAACAAATGCTAAAGGAACTTCTCTAAGTGGGAAACACAAAAGAAGAAAAGGACCTACAGAAACAAACCCAAAACAATTAAGAAAATGGTAACAGGAACATACATATCAATAATTACCTTAAACGTGAATGGATTAAATGCTCCAACCAAAAGACACAGGTTTGCTGAATGGATACAAAAACAAGACCCATATTTATGCTGTCTACAAGAGACCCACTTCAGACCTAGGGACACACACAGACTGAAAGTGAGGGGATGGAAAAAGATATTCCATGCAAATGGAAATCAAGAAAGCTGGAGTAGCAATACTCATATCACATAAAATAGACTTTAACATAAAAAATGTTACAAGATATAAGGAAGGATACTACATAATGATCAAGGGATTGACCCAAGAAGAAAATATAATAATTATAAATATTTATGTAACCAACCTAGGAGCACTTCAATACATAAGGCAAATGCTAACAGCCAGAAAAGGGGAAATCAACAATAACACAATAATAGCGGGGGCCTTTAACACCCCACTTACAACAATGGACAGATCATCCAGACAGAAAATGAATAAAGAAACACAAACTTTAAATGACACAACAGACCAGATAGATTTAACTAGTATTTACAAGATATTCCACCCAAAAGCAGCAGAATAAACTTTCTTCTCAAGTGCACATGGAACATTCTCCAGGATAGATTACATCTTGGGTCACAAATCAAGCCCTGGAAAATTGAAGAAATCTGAATTCGTATCAAGCATCTTTTCTGACCACAATGCTATGAGATTAGAAATCAACTACAGGGAAAAAAACACAAACACATGGAGGCGAAAAAATACGTTATTAAGTAACCAAGAGATCACTGAAGAAATCAAAGAGGAAATCAAAAAATACCTAGAGACAAATGAAAATGAAAACACGACGATCCAAAACCTACGGGAGGCAGCAAAAGCAGTTCTAAGAGGGAAGTTTATAGCTATAGAAGCCTACCTCAAGAAACAAGAAAAATCTCAAATAAACAATCTAACCTTACACCTAAAGGAAGTAGAGAAAGAACAAACAAAACCCAAAGTTAGCAGAAGGAAAGAAATCATAAAGATCAGAGCAGAAATAAATGGAATAGAAACAAAGAAAACAATAGCAAAGATCAATAAAAGTAAAAGCTGCTTCTTTGAAAAGATAAACAAAATTGATAAGCCATTAGCCAGACTCATCAAGAAAAACAGGGAGAGGGCTCAAATCAATAAAATTAACAATGGAAGAGGAGAAGTTACAACAGACACTGCAGAAATACAAAGCATCCTAAGAGACTACTACATGTGACCCCATGCCTATAAAACGGACAACCTGGAAGAAATGGACAAATTCTTAGAAAGGAATAACCTTCGAAGACTGGACCAGGAAGAAATAGAGAATATGAACAGACCAATCACAAGTAATGAAGTTGAAACTGTGATTAAAAATATTCCAACAAACAAAAGACCAGGACCAGATGGCTTCACAGGTGAATTCTATCAAACATTTAGAGAAGAGCTAACACCCATCCTTTTCAAACTCTTCCAAAAAATTGCAGAGGAAAGAAAACTCCCAAATTCATTCTGAGGCCACCACAACCCTGATACCAAAACCAGACAAAGATACTACAAAAAAAGAAAATTACAGACCAATACCACTGATGAATATAGATGCAAAAATGCTCAACAAAATACTAGCAAACAGAATCCAACAACACATTAAAAGGATCGTACACCATGATCAAGTAGGATTTATCCCAGGGATGCAAGGATTCTTCAACATATGCAAATCAATCAATGTGATATACCATATTAACAAATTGAAAAATAAAAACCATGTGATAATCTCACTAGATGCAGAAAAAGTTTTTGACAAAAATCAACACCCATTTTTGATAATAACTCTCCAGAAAGTGGGCATAGAGGGAACCTACCTCAACATAATAAAGGCCATATACAACAAACCCACAGCAAACATCATTCTCAATGGTGAAAAACTGAAAGCATTTCCTCTAAGGTCAGGAACAAGACAAGGATGTCCACTCTCTCCACTATTATTCCACATAGTTTTGGAAGTCCTAGCCACAGCAATCAGAGAAGAAAAAGAAATAAAAGGAATCCAAACCAGAAAATAAGTAAAACTGTCACTGTTTGCAGAGGACATGATACTATACATAGAGATTCCTAAAGTTGCCACCAGAAAACTACTCGAGCTAATCAATGAAGTTGGTAAAGTAGCAGGATACAAAATTAATGCACAGAAATCTCTTGCATTCCTATACACTAATAATGAAAAATCTGAAAGAGAAATCAAGGAAACACTCCCATTTACCATTGCAACAAAAAGAATAAAATACCTAGGAATAAACCTACTTAGGGAGACAGAAGACCTGTATGCAGAAAACTGTAAGACACTGATAAAAGAAATTAAAGATGATACCAACAGATGGAGAGATATACCATGTTCTAGGATTGGAAGATACAATATTGTGAAAATGACTATACTACGCAAAGCAATCTACAGATTAAATGCAATCCTTATCAAATTACCAATGGCATTTTTTACGGAACTAGAACAAAAAATCTTTAAATTTGTACGGAGACGCAAAAGACCCTGAATAGCCAAAGCAGTCTTGAGGGAAAAAAATGGAGCTGGAGGAATCAGATTCCCTGACTTCAAACTATATTACAAAGCTACTGTAATCAAGACAATATGGTACTGGCACAAAAACAGAAACATAGATCAATGGAACAAGATAGAAAGCCCAGAGGTAAACCCACACACCTCAGTCAACTAATCTATGACAAAGGAGGCAAGAATATACAATGGAGAAAAGACAGCCTCTTCAATAAGTGGTGCTGGGAAAACTGGACAGCTACGTGTAAAAGAATGAAATTAGAACATTCCCTAACACCATACACAAAAATAAACTCAAAATGGATTAGAGATCTAAATATAAGAGTGGATACTATAAAACTCTTAGAGTAAAACATAAGAAGAACATTCTTTGACATAAATCACAGCAAGATCTTTTTGGATCCACCTCCTAAAGTAATGGAAATAAAAACAAAAATAAACAAATGGGACCTAATGAAACTTAAAATCTTCTGCACAGCAAAGGAAACCATAAACAAGACGAAAAGACAACTCTCAGAATGGGAGAAAATATTTGCAAAGGAATCATCAGACAGAGGATTAATCTCTAAAATATATAAACAGCTAATGCAGCTCAATATTAAAAAAACAAACAACCCAATCCAAAAATGGGCAGAAGACCTAAATAGACATTTCTCCAAAGAAGACATACAGATGGCCAAGAAGCACATGAAAAGCTGCTCAACATCACTAATTAGTAGAGAAATGCAAATCAAAACTACAATGAGGTATCACCTCACGCCAGTTAGAATGGGCATCATCAGAAAATCTACAAACAACGAATGCTGGAGAGGGTGTGGAGAAAAGGGAACCCTCTTGCACTGTTGGTGGAAATGTAAATTGATACAGCCACTATGGAGAACAGTAACGGAGGTTCCTTAAAGAACTAAAAATAGAATTACCATATGACCCAGCAAACCCAGTACTGGGCATATACCCTGAGAAAACCATAATTCAAAAAGACACATGCACCCCAATGTTCATTGCAGCACTATTTACAATAGCCAGGTCATGGAAGCAACCTAAATGCCCATCAACAGACGAATGTATAAAGAAGATGTGATACATATACACAATGGAATATTACTCAGCCATTAAAAGGAACGAAATTGGGTCATTTGTAAAGATGTGGATGCATCTAGAGACTGTCATACAGAGTGAGGTAAGTCAGAAAGAGAAAAACAAATATCATATATTAACGCATATATGTGGAACCTAGAAAATGATACAGACGAACCAGTTTGCAGAGCAGAAATTGAGACACAGAAGTAGAGAAAAAACGTATGGACACCAATGGGGGAAAGCAGCAAGGGGTGGGGGTTGTGGTGTGATGAACTGGGAGATTGAGATTGACATGTATACACTGATGTGTATAAAATGGATGAGTAATAAGAAAAAATAATTAATTAATTAAAAAAAGAAAGTTCTAAGAATAAAATGTTGGAAATGATTCAAACTTAGAAAGAAATGTGACTATATTCTAACACATAGAAAGGATTTCCATTCCATAATGTAAGATATACATATATATGTAAGTTTGTACATTTGGGTACACTGATCAGTATAAAAATGTAATTTAAAAAAAAGAAAAAGAAATAAAAAGAATCCAAGTAAAACTGTCACTGTTTGAAGATGACATTATACTATACCTAGAAAATCCTAAGATGCCACCAAAAACTACTAGAACCAGTCAATGAATTAGATGAAGTTGCAGGATACAAAATTAATATACATAAATCTGTTACATTTCTATATACTAACAATGAACTATGAAAAAGAGAAATTAATGAAACAGTTTCATTTACAATCACATCAAAAAGAATAAAATACCTAGAAATAAACCTACCTAAGGAGGTAAAAGACCTGTACTCAGAAAACTAGAAGATACTGATGAAGGAAACTGAACACACACAAACAGATGGAAAGATATATCATGTTCACGGATTGGAAGGATTAATATTGTTAAAATGACCACACTGTCAAAGTCAATCTACACATTCAGTACAACCCCTATCAAAATACCAATGGCATTTTTCACAGAACTAGAACTAATAATTTAAAAGACCCCAAATAACCAAACCATCTTGAGAAAAATGAACAGGGCTGGAGGAATCATGCTCCCTGACTTCAGACTATACTACAAATAGATAAAGAGAATTAACACAATGGAGAAAAAACAGTTTCTTTAATATGTGGTGCTGGGAAAACTGGACAGCTACATGTAAAAGAATAAATTAGAACATTTTCTCCCACCACATACAAAAACAAACTCAAAATGTAAGACCAGAACCACAAAACTTCTGGAAGAAAACATAGGCAGAACCCTCTTTGACAAAAATCATAGCAACAGTTTTTTGATGTGTTTCCTTAGGCAAAGCCTACAAAAGTCAAAATAAACAAATAGGACCTAATAAAACTTAAACGCTTTTGCATAGCTATAGAAACCATCGACAAAATGAAATGACAACCTACTGAATGGGAGAAAATATTTGCAAATGATGTGACCGATAAGGGGTTAATATCCAAAATATATATAGGTCATACAAGTCAATGTCAAAAAACAAACAACTCCATTAAAAAAGGGCAGAAGATCTGAACAGACATTTTTCCAAAGAGGACATTCAGATGGCAATCACATGAAAAAATGCTCAACATTGCTAATCACCAAAGAAATGCATACAAAACCATAATGAGATATCACCTCACACCTGTCAGAATGGCTATCATCAAAAAGACCACAAATAACAGATGCTGGCAAGGATGTGGAAAAAAGGGAACCCTTGTACACTGTTACTGGGAATGTAAATTGGTACAGCTACAGTGTGTGTAAACAAATACAACATGATCCAGCATTTCTACTCCTGGGTATATATCTAAAGAAAATGAAAACACTCATTCAAAAAGATACTCACACCCTAATGTTCACAGCAACATTATTTACAATAGGCAAGATATGGAAGAAACCTAAGGGTCCATCAACAGACAAACGGATAAAGAAGATGTGGTATATATATACAATGGAATATTTTTCAGTCATTAAAATGAATGAAATTTCGCCACTTGAAATAACATGGATGAACTTGAAGGATATTATGCCAACTGAAATAAGTCAGACAGAGAAAGACAAATACTGTATGATATCACTTATAGGTGGAAACTGAAAAATAAAACAAAGTAGTGAATATAACAAAAAAGAAACAGACTCACAGATATAGAGAACTTATGGTTACCAGTGGGTAGAGAAAGGAGGAAGGAGCAAGATAGGAGTAGTGTATTAAGAGAGACAAACTGTTAAGTATAAAATAAATAAAGTACAAGGATATATTGTACAGAACAGGGAATATAGCCAATACTTCATAATAACTATAATGTAATATAGCATTTAAAAATTGTAAATAACCATGTTGTACACCAGGAACTTATGTAATATTGTAAATAAACTATACTTCAATTTTTAGAAGTCCAAACTCTACTGTGAAAAATAAAAGTAATTTTGATCAAAACCACCTCCTTTTTTCTTTTATTGTTCATACTTTTTTCTCCTCTATATAAGAAATACTTGCTTACTCCAAAATGAAAAAGATTTTCTCTTATTTTCTTCTACAAGTTTTATGATTTAGCTTTTTAAAACTTCCATGATCTATGTGGGGTTAATTTTTATGTATATGATGTTAGGCAATGATCAATATTCATCTTTCCATATGGAAATATATTTATACCATTATAATTTTTAAAAAATATTCTCCTTAAATTAAATTTTCTTGGCACCTTTATCAAAAATAAATTGACCAGGGACTTCCATGGTGGTGCAGGGGTTAAGAATCCGCCTGCCAACGCAGGGTACACAGGTTCGAGCCCTGGTCCAGGAAGATCCCACATGCCGCGGAGCAACGAAGCCCATGCACTGCAACTACTGAGCCCGCACACCTAGAGCCCGTGCTCCACAACAAAGAGAAGCCACCACAATGAGAAGCATGTGCACTGCAACAAAGAGTAGCCCCTGCTCGCCGCAACTAGAGAAAGCCCGCGCACAGCAACGAAGACCCAACACAGCTAAAAATAAATAATTAATTAATGTAAAAAAATCAATTGACCACATATGAGGTGTCCTATTTTTAGAATCACTGTTGTGTTCCACTGTCTGAACATGTCCATATGTCTGTCCTTATACCAGTACCACACTGTCTTGGTTACTGTATCCTTATGCTCAGTCTTGAAATCAGGTAGTTATTCCTATGTTTCAAAATTACTTTGGATTTATTCGGTATTTTTCCATTTCCATGTAAATTTTAGAATCAGTTTGCTGATTTTTTTTAAAAAGCATACTAGGGTTTCATTGAGATTGTATTGAATCTATAGATTAATATAGGAAAAATTGACATCTTAACAATATTGATTCTGATACATGAACAAGATCGTTCTGTTATTTCAGTCTCCTTTGTCTCAGCATTTCTTCAAGTATTTTGTAGTTTTTAGGGTATAGGCCTTATTCATATTTTGTTAAAATTTTTACTAGTTTTTCATGGGTTTTGATGCTATTCCATACGATATCTTTAAAATTTTAATCTCCAATTGTTTGTTGCTAATATATAGAAACTGACGTTTGTACATTGACCTTTTATCGTGCACTTTGTTAAACTAACTTATTAGTTCTAGTAACTTTCTTGTAGAAGCCTTTGGATTTTCAATAGCTATGATCATGACAGTTTTACTTTTTCCTTTGCAATCTATACGTGTTTTTTCTTTTTTTTCCTCTTGCCTTATTATACTGGTTAGGATGTCCAGGACAATGATGAATAGAGGTGAGGAAAGCAGATATCCTTCCTTGTTCCTGATATTAGGGAGAAAGTCTCCAGTCTCTCACCATTAAATATAGTATGAGTTGTAGGTTTTTCACAAATATTCTTTACCAGGTTTAGGAAGTTCCCTTTTATTACTATGTTCTGAGGACTATAACCGATTTTCTAATGTTAAACCATTTGTGCATTCCTTGGGATAAATCCTACATTTATCATATTGATAATATGTCATACATTTTACTTCTACGTAGTTTATAAGCCTCACAATTCTACATTGTTATTTTTGCTTTTAAAAAGTCAAACATTTTGAAGAGATTTAAATATGAGAAAAATGTGTTTTATATTCCCCACATACCCATCATTCGGAGTGCTTTTCATTTCTTTGTGCAGATATGTTTCCATCTAGCATTATTTTCCTTCCACCTGATTCCTCTTACATTTCTTATTGTGCAAGTCTGCTGGCAACATACTTCCTTGGCTTTTCTTAATCTGGAAACATCTTTATTTTGCCTTCAGTTTTGAAGGATATTTTTGCTGGGTAAAGAATTCTAGGTAGACAGGTTTTGCATCTTTCTTCTTTTAAAACTTTAAATATATTGTTATATTGTCTTTTGTATATGATCATTTTTTCTCTGTGATCTATTTCTCTGGCTGCTTATAAGATTTACTCTTCATTACTTATTTGCTTCAGTTTAATTAAAATGTGCATTGGTGTGGTTTTCTTCATGTTAATTAGCCTTGGGATTTAATAAATGTCTTGGAAGTGTGGGTTTATAGTTTTTCTCAAGTTTGAGAATTCGTGACCATTGTTTCTTCAAATAACTTCTGCACCCTCCCCCCTTTCTGGAAGTCCAATTATACATATGATAGAACACTTGATATTATATCATAAGTCACTGAAGTTCTGTTCATTTATTTTTCATTCTATGTTTCCTTTTGGATCACTTCTATTACTATGTCTTCAAATTCACTCATCTTTTGTTTTTTTGTTAAGTATACAATCTGCTATTAACATCACTCAGGGAAATTGTCATTTCTATTTTTACCTCTAAAAGTTCCATCTGCTTCTTTTAAATATCTTCCATTTCTCTCCTCATCGTGTTCATGTTTTCCTTTAAATACTTGAACATAGTAATAATAACACTTTAGTAGTCTCGTCTGTTGATTCAATAACTTCTGTTTCATTGAGTTTTCTTCTAGTTATAAGTCACAATTTCCCTTCTTCACATGTTGAGCAATTTTTTATTGAATGCTAGACATTGTATATTTTACATTTTTGAGTATCTGGTTGTCTTGCTTTAAAGATCTTTGGGATTTATTCTGGAAGGCCCCTAAATTACCTGCTAAGTTTGATTCTTGTTTTTAAGACTTTTAGAGTGTGTCTAGAGAACCCTCTATTCTAGAGTATATTTTAACTTTACTGCAATGGTGTGACCATTCTGGAGTTTCCACTGAATGCCCTGCATGGTCAACAAAGACTTTTCACCCTCTTTGGTCAGAACCTGAATATGACACAGTCCTGAGTTATCCCTGGGAAACCTTCAGCTCCCAGCTTACCAGCATTTTTTTTTGGCATTTCACCCTATGCATGTCGATCATAGTTTTCAGCGAAGAGTCAAGGAGACCTCTATACATATTCCTGGAGATAATTTTCTGGGCAGCACCTTCCTCTCCATAACTCTGCCCTTTATGTTACAGACACTTCAGCTTCCCTGAACTAAGATCTATGTCTCCTCAACTCCACAGAATCAACATGCTTTGCTTACAATCTTACTCCCTGTTCCATGGTTCAGAGTGTCCTTCCAGGAAGAAAGCTGGGGCAATCACAGGGCTCATCTCATTTGTTTATTTCTTTCAGAGATCACAATCCTCCCCTGCCCCTTGTCCAAAATATAGAAGCAGTTGTTTCATAGGTTTTGTCAAGTCTTTCATTGTCTATAGCAAAGTGATAAAGTTCATTCCTCTTGTTCCATCACGGCCAGAAACGGAAGTCTACTATACACTTTTATTCTAATTCTTAGTATTTTGCTCCTAGATTCTAGTTTGGGACAAACGTAGAGACAATGATGACTGACTTTTTTTTGAGTGTTTACTATGTTCTGGGCATTATGCTAAAAAGTTTTACTTTAATTGCCTCATTTAATCCTTACAATAACCTACGTACCATATAATACCCCATCTTACAGAGGAGGAAAATGAGACTTACGGAAGTAACTTCCCTATAGTCACATAGCTAGTAAGCAGTGGGATCAGATTTTCAATCCAGCTCTGCTGGACTCTACAGCTGGACTCTTAACCAATATACTTGGAAAACCCTTTGATATACCCAATATACTCACCCCATATGACAGTATCTCAAGCATATACACTATTATATATGTACACTAACAGTAAATGGCATTATATAATGCCAAAATGTTTACACCAATGCATGGAAATTAAGTGCATTTTTTTTGCAAAACATTGTATCTATCTATCTGTCTATGCAAAATACTTAAAGGTAATGTGTGAAGTTGGGAGTAGGAGAATTTTACACTTACATACTGATCAAGCATATTGAAGTTTTAAAACATCATCTCTGCAATTCTTTAACAATTATAATATATTGGTACTTATTTTGTTATTAATTTCAGGTAATTCTATTTTTATCTCCCCCAAAAGATTGTAAACAAGCTTCATGAGAAGAAAATCATGTCTTAGTCCTCCTCTGTACACCCTGCATTGTCTAGAACAATGCCGTCTATATAGTACTTACTAGATTATTTTTTGATTTCTTGATAGTTGGTTGATTCATCAAGAGAAGCTTTTTAACGTAATTGCCTTGATTTGTACTTTGCTTTTAAGTACAGATCCCAAAGGATGTTACTACTATATTAGGTATTTCTTGCTAATTCTTTCTAGATTGTAAGTTTCCCAAGGTCAAAGATATGTTTTAAGTATCTGTGTCTCTGCTCAACACAGTGTGTAGATCCAGAGAAGCCATCAATACACAACCAATTGCTGGCTTCTGGTACGGATACACAGGCAGGGGGCCCAAAACTGAAGAGATTGCCTACTATACCTATAGGCCCACTGACTAGCACAAACTGGACCAAGCTCAAATCACCACAGGATTTTGCATTCCAAGATTCTCTTCAGATATAAACATCCTAAATAGTAATAATGTAACCTAACATATCCCCATTTATACCACAGTTTAAAAAACACTTCCATTTCACAGGTTAGCCATGATCTAGTCAGAAAATGGAAAATTACTATTTCCCCTACAAATAGAGGAAAGCAAATACAGAGGAACTGGTTACATTCTGGTGAGGGAAAAGTTAGGAATACAATCAGGGTCACTGAAGGAACCGTGGCATAATTAACAGTAGGAAGCCACTGTCACCCTTAGGTCTGGAGGGGCAATGGGAAGAAGTGGTGAAACAGAGCCCAGAACTTGAGGCCATCCAGTGGCTCCACAGCCATGAAGGAAAGAATGAGCCAAGGATGCCACAGGAAGCCAAGAGGAGAAGTGTCCTGGGTTCCCTCCACTCAGGCTCTCTAATATTCTGCTGCTGCCTCTCATTGGTCAAATCAATCTGGAAGCCAAAGGGCAGGGAAGCCTGGGAAAGAAACGTAGCTTCCTGTGTTACAGAGCAGATCAGGGAAAGGCAGAGAAAGGATCTGAGAGCCATCAGGCAGTTGATTCTACATTTTATCTCGTTCTGTGGAACATAAAATGGATACTTGGAGAACTCCAAGGATATACTCAAGGTCATACATCAGCAAGTGGTAGAGCTAGAATTTCTTTAATTACAAACCAGTTCCATATATTTTTTTTATAGACCATGACTTCCTTTCACAATAGAACAGGAGAGGAGGTGGAAAATTGTATTTATGTGCATTCTCCCACTTTCTATCTCATTCCTTTCTCATTTCTATTCTCACTACACACGACTGAATTTCCCCTAGAGTTTTATTTACAGTGGTACTATTCACTTTAGAAGTCCTAAGCTCTAAAGAGGATTGTCCTCAGGACCAAGACCACTGGTGTCCTTCATTCCCCCAGTCACTCTCCGTCCCCCTGTGCTCCCAGGGTCCCTTTGGCTTCCTTCCCTCACGCACATGCACTTTGAGCAGCAATTATCTGTTGCCTGTCTCCCCTCTTAGGTTGATGAGAACCAATTCTCAGTCATCTTGATATCCTAGGATGATATCCCTGATATCCTGATACAACATCTAGCACATTATCAATGCTCTGTAAGTGCCTGAATAAATAAATGAATATAACTGAAGGTATCCTCCCAACAGATAGGTGAAGTATGCAAAACTGAGGCTGCTTAACTGACCTTAAGTCCCTGAAGATTGTAAGATACAACAGTTCACAGAAGGTTAGAGTCATCAGGAGGAGGGATGTTTACTCCTTTAGTCCCAGTGTCTTAGCTTTGGTGCTCTAGCTTTATCTTCATCCAAAATAAGGTTGTAGAAGTCATGCCTCTTCATTTAGTCACATGGATGAGAAGAATGAACACAAGTGAGTGGCTGCCTAGACTGAGAATCCATTCAGATGCTGACATAAAAATAACTGGACAACAAAGCCCCATTTTAGCACTTTCTCTACCGTGATACACAAGAGGCATTTGTGGGCCCACAACAATTTCGAAAGCATAGTTCTAGGGAATAATGCTATGTAATCATAAAATTACACTCGAGATAAGATTTAATTATCATTTTCACCTTTCTAACACCTTTCACAAAGTAATACTTAAAAGCTTTTTGCAAGAAAGAATATTACCCTCATAGTGATAACAATGAAAGCTCAAGAAAGACCAACCAACAGGCCAGGCTTTTACGGGAACTTAGGCTCAGGGTGTTATTCAAAATTATTATAAGTGACTGCCACCTAAGGGAGTTTATCGACTGGCTTCAAAGGGGAAGCCACTGGGAAAAATAAATGGACTCTTTCCTAAAAGAGATATTTTCATTTCTCCAGACAGAGAGCTAATAAAAGCTGCTGGCTACTACGATAAGCAGGCACTGATCGCAAGCTAAGATGCATGTCCTCAAAATCACTCCATTTTCACTGTGAATCAAAACACACTCAATATTATCACTAATAGAGATGTGCAAGGCAGAGGTGGAGCAGCTGTCTTCTAAGGGGGGGATCTACAGGATGACAAAAGCTTGAACTAATTCTTACCTCTCCTGGATAGGAATATAAAATTAGACACGGTGTCCTAATTACATTCATGAGTTTCCAGTTAATTTTAAAATCGAACTGTCAAGGTCATGAAAGGTAAGGAAAATCTGAGAAACGACCACAGATTAGAACAACGTGTTATCCTGGATTGAATCCTACACACAAAAAAGGATATTAGTGGGAAACTGGTGAAATCTAAATGAATTCTAGAGTTTAGTTAATAGAAATATATCAATGCTAATTTCTTAGTTTCGACAAATTGGCATTGTTATGTAACACATGAACATTAGGGGAAGCTGGGTGAAGGGTGTATGGGAACTCTCTGTACTCTATTTGCAAATTTTCTGTAACTCTAAAATCATCCCAAAATAAAAAGTTTATCTTGTAAAGAGTGATAAGCAAAGTCCGCTGGCTATTCTGGTGGTTTTATTACTTGGATAACGACAAGTTGAATACTTCTTCCTAATTTCCAACTTTCCAAAGAGGAAGAAGACGATCCATCAGACAACATGGAATATGGAAGGGGCAGGGCGGATGTTAGCTCCTGAATGGCACTACGGGTCAAAAGGAAAATCTGCCACCATTAAATTTTGAGTGATGGCCTCAGCTGCTGAGGCGCCCAGAGGGATTTAGCCCGTGGTTCCTGATGGACTCCCTCCTTTTGCTGATCAATCAAACTACAGTCATCAGGCATCACTTAGAAATGAGACCAAAATATTTCTTAATTCATGAGCACGTGTATATACACTTTTTCAATGTAAATAATTTACAAGTATGTGTGCTCACTTTCTTTTCTCAGAATACTGAAGAACAAACTACTACGAAGAATGTCCCCAAGTTTTGACAGATTGTTCTACCTTTAGGCTTAAACCGGAAGATTGAGATTGAATTTCAGAAGCATACGGGTCCTGGTAGAAAACAAATGGCATCATCAATCTGAGGAGAATTTAATAAAGCGACTGATTCCCAAGGTATGGACAAAATTTAGAGAAACAGCAAAGATCAGTGCAGCACCTCAGGCCCCGGTGTTGTGAAGAGCTGTTACGACAGCTCTTATGAAGATGCCCCTAAAGTGAAGAGACAAAGGGGAGGGAGAAGTTACCAGAAACCGAGAGATGGATATATCTAGAGGGCCACCTGTAGATCATCCACTGGACACAAGCCAGAGGAGTTAATAACCTGACCTTACTCTCCTCTTGCCCTCTGATTCTCTGCTGATGCCTCCCATTGGCCAAATCCAGCTAGAAACCAGAGCACACAGGAGCCCAAAGCTACACCCCACATGGGCAGCCTTCTGGAGGCTCAGAACAGAATGGAGAAAGGGGTGGAGAATGGATCTGGAGGGACAGTCTTATCCAGGCTACTCACTCTGTTAATGGCCTTATCTTGAGTTTTCATTGTCATTGCACCTATTTAATAATAATGCTAATCTATCCATTGCTCAGTTGCAGGATTTTTCTGAATCTAGTACAGCCAAATAATTTTGCATTTTGTAAAATCTTTGATATGGGTCAAGCCACACCCAGACAAGATGCAGTCACCTCTCAAAGAAGGGGCATTATTTGCCAAGTAGCTCAGGGTAGCAAAGCACAGGGGCTGCAGTATGCTTCCACAACGGGATGCACTTGGAAAGGACTGTACCCAGTTTCCCTAAGTGGCCTCAGCTGGCTTCAAATAACACTTTTCCCTCTTTCTAGTCTGTCCTTTATTTTCCCTTCACTTGTGAAACCCTTTAAAAATGTCAGCAGCAAAGACTTCTCCCTAGAGACAAAAGGGGGAGATGTGGCAGAGGAACAGTAAAAATACCATTGGAACGCAAAAGGGAAAATGCCAATAACTGCAGACTCGGGCACTCAGAGATTCATTGGCGTTTGTATTATTTGTATTTTCTTCATCACCTTTCAATTTCTAATTATGTGTAAGAAAAATTCCAAATGGAAAAATATGTAAGGCAGTTAAAAGAGAGAGAAGCAAGGCCCATGAGTTGAACTTAGCAACTGAGCTAAGGTAAAGATGGCCACAGAAGGAAAAAATGGGAGGATCAAGGGGAAGAAGACAGAGGCAAGATGAAGCCTCATGTTGGATGAGGGGTAATCTAATTCTCACCTCCGGGGTCAGTAAGACACAAGATGTGTGCTAGTGAGCCGGCCAAGCGGTAGGACTGGGGTGCCCAGAAAACACATGTAAAAGGTAGGCCCTGCTTTAATAATTCAGATACCAAAAAAGTCACATTTCCTTGATATTCAAGTTGTAATGACTCCAAGGCTTACCTGCCTAGGTTAGCAGTGCTTCTCTTTGCCAGACAAGCCCAAGAACACACAGACTGCTCAGTCCATAATGTTAATCTTGTGTTTTTCATTTCACAGCAGAATCCATGCTCATTCCATCACTCACTCACTCATTCATTCATCAAATAAATATTTGCTGAGCACCTGCTATGCATCAGGCACTGCTGTAAATGCTGAGGATGCAGCAGAGAAAAATGAAAACAAGATCCCTTACTCTCCTGGTCCAAACATTCAATTTTTAAGGTAGACCAAATGAGCAGAAAATGAACAAGATACATTCAAAGATGAACATACCCTTGAAGGAAATAAAGTAGGATAGACTCTTAAAGAGGGCCTGCTAGTGCGAAGACGATTACTCTAGACTGAGAGGTCTGACAAAAAGCCTCAATGAAGAGGTGGCATTTCAGCTGTGATCTTAGATGACAAAAAAGAAATGAGCCAAGCAACAAAGTGGACCATGAATATTGGAGGCTCATGCCTGGAAGCCAGTGCAAAGGTCCTGAGGAGGAATGGACTTGGCTGATCTTACAAGGGTGTCAGAGTCAGGGTGGGTCCAAACCTTGGCCATAGGGTATGTTTAGAGCCAGCCCTTTCTAAGGACAACCTGGGCCCTGGGGTTCTAAGTCTGCATCAGGCGTCCAGATCCCTGAGCCATCTCCTCCCGCCAAGAGCCTCTCACCCATTCCTAATTAGGACGCAAATTTTAATGGACTTACAGAGTCCTGACAAAAACCACCTGGGAGGAATGTATCATAAAGTCCCTGGAAAGGAGTTTCTACCTCCTCCCAGCTCAGTGCAGGATACAGGGGAGATCTGCTAAACTTTTGGATATGTAAATTTAGTTTTGAAGATTTTTTTTTCCAAAACAAAGGAAGCCCATCACAAAGTTAGTTGACATCCTTCATTAGTAGAAACTAGACTGCTCACAAAACCTCAAATGGCTGTCTTTCTTAAAATGAGAAACTTAGGTTTAACCCAAATAGGTTCCCTGCAAGGTGTGCCTGGCGTTCTTCTCCTCAGGCAGGACGGGAGATGTTTATAAAGCTAGCTGCAGCTCCTGCATGGAGGTATCACGGTTCCTTCTGCAGTAGCAGTGGAAGGTGACGAGATCTTAAAGTTCAAACAAGAAATAAACATTTCAATGTAAAGTAGGTCACAGTCAGCAACGAGGTGGCTTGAAAGTATACCAACCAATTCCTTGATACTCCTGTCTTCACAAGATGGAGACTAATTCCTGTTCCCTTACCTCTAAACTGAACTTAGTGACCTGAGGAATAGAATGTGGATGTGAAGCAGCATGACTCCTAGGATGAGGACATAAGAGGGAAAGTGGCTTCCTCCTGGCTCTCTTTCAATCTCTCACTCTGGGGAAACCCAGCTGCCATGTCATGAGGACACTCACGAACAGGCCCATGTGATAAGAAACTGAGGCCTCCTGCCAATGGCCATGTAAGTGAGCCACAGTGGAAGCTGATTCTCCAGCCTCAGTCAAGCTCTCAGATGACTGCAACCCCAAATGGTATTTTGTCATGATCTCATGAGACATCCAAGTCACCCAGTTAAGCCACTCTCAAGTTCCTAACCCACAGAAACTACTTTTTCTGGGGTAACAGACGTTTGCTGTTTTTAGTCGCTAAGCTCTAAGATAATCTGTTGCATATCAGCATAAGCAGTGAGGTCTGGAAGCATTTATATGGGGGTCTATGGGAAGGCACCAAGCCTTAAAATAAATGCTGTGATAGTTTAGTACCCAGATTCTACCTCCAGGCTGGCATGGTATGCAAACAAGGGGAACATATCTGAAACATGTCAAATGTCTCAAATAGAGGTAACACCATTTGTTCCCATTTGGAGTTATTAATAATCATACTGTTCTTATATTGTTATATGTTTTATATTTTTACACAATACTAAAAGAATGACGTGATAGTCTGCTGACAGGCACAACAAAATACTATGACATCAAGTCTGCCTCGAGACTGGAAGGGGTGAATGTAAAAAAATTTACCCGAGAGTAAAGATGTCAACCCCCGTGGCAGAGAATTTCAGTACCTTTAATGCAAGCTTATTAGTCTGGTGGCAGATAGAATCCTCCATCTTGACGATCTGAATCACTAAGCCCTAGACTGATATCTTTGCATGAGCCAGTGTCTCTCTGCAGGTTAAAAAGTTGAGAGATCACAAACAAGCAATATTATTTTGGAACCAAGAGATGTTATTCTCAAGCTTAAACTTCTTTACCCTCATCACATCTGCTTCCCAAAATATCAAAAATATTGGAAATCAGGAACTGTCAAAGGCAAATCAAGTCAGATGTGCCTATTCCGAGACTAGCATGTCAATAGTGTTTATACCCCTTCTTACACCACGGAGTCTAATTACCTCTGATTATATATTTAAGGAAACTTCCATTCACTGTAAACACTGCAAAAATATATCCCTTTAGGTTTTTATTTCCTCCATCTGGCAGACACAGAAAGTCTCCCAGTCAGCTAAAGTCCTGACTAGAACACTTCACCTATGGGTTAAGGGATGGGGAATAAATAATGACAACAATCACTCATGAGCAATGTCATATTTCTCTTTTATTGCCCATCTTGCCCATCTCACCATCCTCTAAAAACCTCAAGCCTAGGAGAGGGTGTTCTTATGGCAAATTGAAAATCCAGATAGCACCTGTGCTACCAAATGCAACCTCCCCACAAACTGACTTGGGGACCAATGGTGCCACGATTCTTTGCCAGATTCAGACGCAGCTGCTAAGGATGGAAACACTATAGCCAAAGAAATAAGTGAACAGGACACTGCCCCCAATATGGCCCTTTGTAGAAAATTGTTTGATTGGGTTTTTTCCTCTGTCCTTAGGTAGCTTTCCAGTGAGTCCTGGGGAATTCTTGCAATTCAGAATCTCATCTATTTTTCCCTGTGTTCCTGTCACCATATTCTTAGAATCAGTGGTTTAAATTCCCAGTGGGAAAACTCCAAGCATTTCAGTTTGAGTTTTTATTCCCAGAATAGACTACGTTTCAAAATCACCCAGTAAATAAAGGCAGCATTTTTAGAGGCCTTCTCTCATGGGAGAATTAATGATTGAAGATTGGAGACACTGGGGAGAGCTGAGGATCTCAGGAAGTATAAGGATAAGGGAAATAGCTTCAGAGGGATGTTATATTTTTATGCAGAGAAAGAGTTTCCTTAGAGTCCTCTCAAATAGAAAAAAATGACTGTCATTTTTCTAATATTTAAATGATGCCCATGATAAGCCCAGTAGTGAATTCAGTATTTCAAGAATACAACAAAAAACAGACAACTAGCACTGGTTCCCAAGATGCTTTTAACTTCAACTCAGTAAAAATGAATTAGCAAATCATATGCCTGTGTGTTTGTACATTTATTCACTTATTAAGCATCTTTTACATGCCAGGCACTGTGCTAGGTATTGAGCGGGCATTGTTGAACATAGAAAAAAGACATAATTCCTGTGTTTCTGAAGTTTATAGTCTAGAACAGAAGATAGATATTAAATGGATATAGGGGATGGGGAGAAAGAGAGAGAGAAATAAAAACACAGAAGTAAATAACGGATAGCTAGAGACAGTTATATTAAAATGGTGCAATTGATCCAGTCAGGGAGACCAGAGAAAGCTTCTATGAAGGAAGGTTGATTGAACTGAATTCTGAAGAAAGAATTTCTGGGTTATCTGGGGGCTGAGGAGTGAGGGTAACATACCAGAGAAAGGGAAAACCTATGTACAAAGGACCTGTGGCAGAAAAGGAGAACAGCACATTCAAGAAACTGAAAGAAGACCATTATAGCTGCACTGCAAAGATTAAGAAGCCTGGTGTTAGAGGAAACTATAAAGAGGAACAAGGGGCAGACCACACAAGGCCTTCCAGACCACGTATGCAAAGGACCGTGGGTGCATACCCTAATGTAAATGGGAATCTATCAGAAGGGCTCAAGAAAGGAGCGACACGATTAGATCTTCGTTTTAAAGGTACCCTTCTGGCTACAGTTTAGAGAGCAAATGGCAGGAAGGTCAGAAGGGATTTAAGGAGACCCAGAGTTCAAGTGAGAGATGGATGCTTGTGTCAGTGTGGTCTGTGGGCCCAGATGCCAATTACCAACCTGCTTTTCAGCCCCACACCTGCCTTTACATGCTCTGCTCTATTCTGCCTGGCTGGGAGTCTATGAACCCCATCTTCCAGTGTGTTAATTTCTTCGTAACACCTCATTCTCCTAGAACAGTGCACAATGCTCACAATGTGGTCTCAATGGTATAGAAAGTTCAGTGGGATCTCTCTGGATTTGAACAGACTACAAAACTTGAGCTAGATTTTTGTAATTATTTTGTTTTGGAGGTTACTGTTTTGTTCTTGGCTCATAAAAATCAAAAAAGAGATTCTGAACATACACTGTATACCATAGGTCCTAAGGAGAATTAAAGAAGGAAAAGGAGAAGCAAGAGGAGGACAAGAAGGAAAAGGAGACTAGGGCACAGTCCTGTCCTAAAGGACCTTAAGAACTAACTGGAGGAATTGTATATAAGCCCACAGTGTGCTGCAAAATCACTGCAACTGATAAATATTGAAGGCTATAAAATTAGTATATGCAACGTATTATCCTGGCACTCAAGGTAGGAATGAATTGCTTAATTGGGGAATAAGTGGAGAAAGCTTTACCAAGCAGTAGCATTTGAACTTAGTCTTTTAGGTGGAACAGAACTTGAAATATGTGGGAAAGTGTAGGAAAAGTATGTCTGTCTAGGAGAATGATGTCATTCATTTATTCATTGATTTATTTTTCACATATTTATTAAACAACTCTGTATTCTTAGCACTGTATTAAGTGCTGAGAAAATGTGGCTGAAAGAACTATTCAAAGATCTTACAACCTAACACACAAAGATGTACAGGAAGGAAAATATGACTTTTGTGGAGATGAAAAATAAGGTAGCTGGATTTTCAGCACTGAACTCATAAAGGAATAGTGGAAGAGAATGGAAGGTAGTTTGGGACCACAGTGGAGAGGGACCTTTAATGTCAGATTAATAATCCAGAGTTTTACCCTTTCGTTCCAGTTACGATGGCTATGTTACAAAGTACTCCAAATTTTATTGCTGTATAACAACCATTTATTATGCCCATAGTTTCTGTGGGTCAAGAATTCAGACAAAGCACAGTGGGCAGCTTGTCTCTGCTCCACAATGTCTGGGGCTCACCTGGAAGGCTCAAGAGCAGAGGGAGATATGGAACCATCTAAAGTCTCATTCACTTACATTCTGGAAGTTGATGCTGAGGGCGGGCTGGGGGTCTCAGTTCTTCTCCACAAGGGCCTCTTCACGTGGGCTAGCTCAGACTACCTCAGAGCCCAGGGCCTGAGTTCCAAGGGGAAGTGTTGAAAGAGAGAGACAGAGTGAGAGAGAGAGGAGGAAGCCATATCCTTTTCATGACCTAACACTGGAAGTCACACACATCACTTTCATATACTCCTAACTGAAGGAGTTACAAGTCTCCTATTTTCAAAGGGAGACCTCACCTCTTGGTTAGAAGAGTGTTGTCACATTGTAAGAAGAGTATATGAAAGGAGTTATCAGTCACTTGTAAGAAGACAGATAGGTAGATAGATAGGAGATTAATCTTTGGAAAACACCATCTGCCTCAACTTTAGATAACACAAAGTCCTGTGAATAGAAGAGCAATCCGACAAAATTATATTTTAGGAAGATTAACCTGGTAGCAAGGACAGCACGGAGATGGAGCACAGAAATGATGTAACAATTACCGAAGTTGAACTAACGAAGAATTTGCATCTTGCCTTTTTGTGTATGAAGTCCATTATTCTGAGTTTCATTCCTTTTCTGCCTCACTATTCTCTTTCAGAAATTTTAATGCTGTACGCTCCAAAGTGTATTCTATAAAGTATCAGTCCCAGAAGATTCTCTAACAAAAGAAGACCCTATGTTCAAAAGGAGGTACACATACTGTACCCTTTGTCTCCCTCGGAAATTCCCAATGCTTCTTAGCATAGAAAAACCTCTCAGAAAGTCAGCAGCAAAAGAAAAAACTCTGCTTAACATTGTTTTATCCAGAGTGTCTCCAACCTTTTTGACCACTGAACCTTTTCAGCTTTTCACTAATTAACGTCCTATGGAACTAGCCTAAAGGCCACAGTCCTGGCTGCCCCTGGGCAGAAGAGTGAAAGGCCAGGCAACTAATCAGTCAACAAGTAAGTATCAGATGCCTAAATTAGGAATAAGACTCTGAAAATAAAGGGAATGTGTATTATATTGATAATAAGTTTTCAGTCCAATAACGTAAAACAAAAAAATAAATAAAAGCAATGGAAATTTTGAGTTGTTTCAAGAGAATCTAAGAAAGATCTCAATGAAAGACATGTGATTTCCTTGAGAATTTAACCAAATGGGGCTGGTTCTTGAATGTCTGCACACTTCTCAAACCTCAGGCAAGGCTAAATTACTGGGAAACTCTTTTACTTTTAAATGCAACATGAAAAAGTGTTTATTTTCCAAAGGTTGTTTTGCATTAAGATGTGACCATTGCTTGCACACAAAGAAAATTTTAGAGAAAGCGTGCCAATGAAAAACTCCATGTGCACTGAAGTAAACTACCAAGGAGAGCAGGAGAGCTTCCTCTAAATCACCACTGGTGTGTCCTGATGGGGCGTCAGCTGGTAGAATGGTGATGCTCTGGGAAAGCAAGGCTGTGTCACGGGCCTCTTTGTCAGTGTGATTGCTCACAGGCACCATCAGCAGCTTTTCCCTGTGGCCTATTTCCTTTCACCTTTTCCTTACTTTTCTCTTTTCTCCAAGATCCCTGCTTCTGGCCTTCCCCAACCAATACTTTTGTCTAAAGAAGCTAAACCCAATCAAACAGACCTCCTTAATATCTCCTGGCCTGCCAGGTGCCAAACTAACATCTAGAACTCAGGCTGCTGTTGCTGGGTTAAAAAATAAATAAAAAAATGAAAATTCTATTGCGAAGTAATTCTACAACTGCTTTGAATCTCTGAGAGGATTCCTTGATCTCTCCATTTCATCTCAGGCTCTCATACCCCTCTTGGTCTCTCCTCCAGCCTGAATTCTTAGCTTGATCTTCAAGCTACTCACTTACCTGCAGCCTCCTTTCTTTTGCATCTTTGTCCTTTCCTCCAAATTCATTCAGAAAGACACCATCCTCAGATCGATGCAAGAATCTGCCTCTTCTGGTCCCACCTACAGCACAGCTGGAATGATTAAAACGATTGCAAGCTCTGATCCCAGCTGCTGAGGCCAGAGCTCCACCTTCCAACCCTTACCCTTGTCAGCGGTCAGCTCCCTTCCCCGTTCATCTCAGTGATTGCTCCAAACTTCCCTACTCTCCTTACCACCTAGACAACCCCTCCCACACCCGAGTCTAAGAAAGACTGAGCTCTCCTTCAGCATGGAAATCAGAGCCATCAGGTGGAACTTCCTGAACCACCCTACTTCTACAATTCTGTAGCTACATGTAACTGCTCTAATTTCATACTACATTCTTCTGTGCCTGTTATGGTCTGGGCACAGAGGCAGGGGACAATTAATTACTGGGTAGAAGAAGAAAGAAAGAAAAGAGGCAACCATGTCCTAGCGCAAGAGGGAAACAAGCTACTAGCTCTTCACCTGGCCATCACTGACCACCTCTCGCCACACCGCCTGTGCATTTTTACACGCAAGGGAATCTTTGTTCCTTGTTCTGCCTTGAGTTATATCTCCAATGGCTCCATCTGTCTAATTTTGAAACATGTCAAGCCCCAGCTAGAAAGGGAGGTAATAGGAAGAAAAGTAAATGGCATCCTCTTAGGTATTCATTAACATGCAGGTTGTTTGCCTCTCAAGGAAGCTTCCCCTCAACACCTCTCTCTAGTCCCTTATCAGGATTAGAGAACTTCGGTTAAGCATCAGAAAACTTGGGGCATTTGTCTTTGGTGCCCTGCTGCACTGCTTCAAAACATCTATGAAGTTATCATAAGAAAAGCTGATTTTTCCTATTTCTTTAATTTTGTACCAATATGAGGTGGGTATTCACTAAACTCCCTGTGGCAATCACTTCATGATATATATAAATCAAATCATTATGCTGTTCACCTTAAACCTACACAGTACTGCATGTCAATTATATCGCAATAAAATTGTAAGAAAAAATTTTTAATAAATAAAGGGCAATGGGGGAAAAAAAAACCTATATATGGGTCTGTTTTCCCCACTAGACTTTGGGTCATATGAGGGGAAGCCAGTATTTTACTTATTTTTGTTTCCTATCACAAAGCGTAGGGCTCAGCGTATACTAGGCAATCATTAACTTTCACTGAATAACTGAATCAATAAACAAGTGCATGAATTATACCAGGATCAGCAGACTTTGCATGAATGCTGTAATAACACACACCGGGCAGACTCCCAGGGCATCTGGTCTCCTGTGAGGACCAGGAGTCATAGCGTCACCCTGCCCCACAGGACCAACCACAGCAGGCACCACGAAGAATTAGAGATGAAAGATGAAAGGCCCCCTGAGATAATCTGGCCAAACACGGACACACGGGCCACCTCTAAAATACTTGGAGTCCTCTGGCACAGATGATATATAAACAAACACAGGTATTATTGATGAACTGAAACCTGCTCAGTTCCCAAAGGTCCCTGAGAAAAATAAATTCTAGGAAAGTTCAAAGTACAAGTCAGCTCAATGGGAGGTGGCCCTATTTGTTTCTCTAGAACTAGTTCTCCTGCCCTTACTTGAAGTTTGACTTTTAATTGCCAAATCGCTACTTCCAGTGATGAGATTTACTGGTAGAACTAATGAGGTACCTTCAAAAAAATATTTTATTTTTTATTGGAGTATAGTTGCTTTACAATGTTGTGTTAGTTTCTGCTGTACAAAAAAGTGAATAAGCTATATGCATACATATATCCCTTCCCTCTTGGACCTCCCTCCCTGCACCATCCCACCCATTTAGGTCATCACAGAGCACTGAGCTGAGCTCCCTGTGCTATACAGCAGGTTCCCACTAGCTATCTATTTTACACATGGTAGCGTATTTATGTCAAACCTAATCTCCCAATTCATCTCACCCTCCCCTTCCCCGCCGTGTCCACATGTCCATTCTCTACATTTCCGTCTCTATTCCTGCCCTGCAAACAGGTTCATCTATACCATTTTTCTATATTCCACATATATATGTTAATACACGGTTTTTGTTTTTCTCTTTCTGACTTACTTCACTCTGTATGACAGACTCTAGGTCCATCCACATCTCTACAAATGACCCAATTTCATTCCTTTTTATGGCTGAATAGTATTTCATTATATACATGTACCACATCTTCTTTATCCATTCATCTGTTGATGGACACTTAGGTTCTTTTCATGTCCTGGCTACTGTAAATAGTGCTACAATGAACACTGGGGTACATTTGACTTTTTGAATTATGGTTTTCTCAGGGTATATGCCCAGTAGTGGGATTACTCGGTCATATGGTCTACTTTTAGTTCTTTAAGGAACCTCCATACTGTTCTCCATAGTGACTGTATCAATTTACATTCCCACCAATAGTACAAGAGGGTTCCCTTTTCTCCACACCCTCTCCAGCATTTGTTGTCTGTAGATTTTTTGATGATGGCCATTCTGACTGGCGTGAGATGATACCTCATTGTAGTTTTGATTTGCATTTCTCTAATGATTAGTAATGTTGACCATCTTTGTATGTGCCTCTTGGCCATCTATATGTCTTCTTTGGAGAAATGTCTATTTAGGTCTTCTGCCCATTTTGTGATTGGGTCGTTTGTTTTCTTGATATTGAGCTGCTTGAGTTGTTTGTATATTTTGGAGATTAATCCTTCATCTGTTGCTTCGTTTGCAAATATTTTCTCCCATTCTGAGGGATGTCTTTTCATCTTGTTTATGGTTTCCTTTGCTGTGCAAAAGCTATTAAGTTTCATTAGGTCCCATTTGGTTATTTTTGTTTTTATTTTCATAACTCTAGGAGGTGGATCAGAGAAGATCTTTCTGTCATTTATGTCAAAGAGTGTTTTTCCTATGTTTTCCTCTAGAAGTTTTATAGTGTCTGGTCTTACATTTAGGTCTTTAATCCATTTGGAGTTTACTTTTGTGTATGGTGTTAGGTAGTGTTACAATTTCATTCTTTTACATGTAGCTGTTCAGTTTTCCCAACCCCATGTACTGAATAGGCTGTCTTCTCTCCATTGTACATTCTTGCCTCCTTTGTCATAAATTAGGTGACCATAGGTGTGTGGGTTTATCTCCCCTGGGCTTTCTATCCTGTACCATTGATCTATATTTCTGTTTTTGTGCCAGTACCATACTGTCTTAATTACTGTAGCTTTGTAGTATAGTCTGAAGTTGGGGAGCCTGATTCCTCCAGCTCTGTTTTTCTTTCTCCAGATTGCTTTGGTTATTGGAGGTCTTTGTAAATTGTAAATTTTTTTGTTCTACTTCTGTGGAAATGTCATTGGTAACTTGATAGGTATTGCACTGAATCTGTAGATTGCTTTGGGTAGTATAGCCATTTTCACAATATTGAGTCTTCCAATCCAAGAACATGGTGTTATCTCTCCATATGTTTGTGTCATTTTATATTTCTTTCTTAAGTGTTTTACAGTTTTCTGAGTACAGGTCTTTTGCCTCCTTAGGTAGGTTTATGTCTAGGTTTTTATTCTTTTTGTTGCAGTGGTAAATGTGATTGCATCTTTAATTTCTCTTTCTGATATTTTGTTGTTAGTGTATAGGGATGCAAGAGATTTCTGTGCATTAATTTTGTATCCTACACAACTTTACCAAATTCATTGATTAGTTCTAGTAGTTTTCTGGTGGCATCTTTAGGATTTTCTATGTATAGTATCAACATCATCTGCAAAGAGTGACAGCTTTACTTCTCTTCCAATTTGTATTCTTTTATTTCTTTTTCTTCTCTGATTGCTGTGGCTAGGACTTCCAAAATGACGCTGAATAACAGTGGCAAGAGTGGACATCCTTGTCTTATTACTGATCTCAGAGAAAATGCTTTCAGTTTTTCATCACTGAGGATGATGTTTGCTGTGGGTTTGTTGTATATGGCCTTGATTATGTTGAGGTAGGTTCCTTTTTTATGCCCACTTTCTGGAGAGTTTTTATCATAAATGGTGTCGAATTTTGTCAAAATCTTTTTCTACATCTATTGAGATGATCATATGGTTTTTATTCTTTAGTTTTTTAATATGGTTTATCACATTCACTGATTTGCATATATTAAAGAATCCTTGCATCCCTGGGATAAATACCACTTGATCATGGTGTATGATCCTTTTACTGTGTTGATGGTTTCTGTTTGCTAGTATTTTGTTGAAGATTTTTGCATCTATGTTCATTAGTCATATTGGTCTGTAATTTTTTTTGTGACAGCTTTGCTTTTGGTATCAAGGTGATGGTGGCCTCGTAGAATGAGCTGTGAGTGTTCCTCCCTCTGCAATTCTTTGGAAGAGTTTGAGAAGGATGGGTGTTAGCTCTTCTCTAAATGCTTGATAGAATTTGCCTGTGAAGCAAATTTGGTTTGCTTTGGTCCTGGACTTTGGTTTATTGGAAGATTTTTAATCACAGTTTCAATTTCATTACTTGTGATTGGTCTGTTCATATTTTCGAATTCTTCCTGATTCAGTCTTGGAAAGTTGTTCCTTTCCAAGAAGTTGCCCATTTCTTCATGGCTGTCCATTTTATTGGCATATAGTTGTTTGTAGTACTCTCTTATGATCCTTTATATTTCTGCAGTGTCCACTGTAATTGTTCCTTTTTCATTTTTAATTTTATTGATTTGTGTCCTCTCCTTTTTTTTCTTGCTGAGTCTGGCTAAAGGTTTATCAATTTTGTTTATCTCTCAAAGAAACAACTTTTAGTTTTACAGATCTTTGCTATTGTTTTCTTCCTTTCTATTTCATTTATTTCTTCTCTTTATGATTCCTTTCCTTCTACTAACATTGGGTTTTCCCTGTTCTTCTTTCTCTAGTTGCTGTAAGTATAAGGTTAAATTGTTGGAGATTTTTCTTGTTTCTTGAGATGAGACTGAATTGCTATAAACTTCCTTCTTAGAACTGTTTTTGCTGCATCACAGAGGTTTTGGGTCATCGTGTTTTCATTGTCATTTATTTCTGTGTATTTTTAAATTTCTTCTTTGATTTCTTCAGTGATCTCTTAATTATTTAGCAGTGCACTGTTTAGCCTCCATGTGTTTGTGTTTTTTACAGTTTTTTTTTTTTTTACTGTAATTGATTTCTAATCTCATAGTGTTGTGGTCAGAAAAGATGCTTGATACAATTTCAATTTTCTTGAATTTTCCAAGGCTTGATTTGTGACCCAAGATGTAATCTATCCTGGAGAATGTTCCATGTGCACTTGAGAAGAAAGTGTATTCTGCCACTTTTGGGTGGAATATCCTGTAAATATCAATTAAATCTATCTGGTCTATTGTGTCATTTAAAGCTTGTGTGTCTTTATTCATTTTCTGTCTGGATGATCCGTCCATTGTTGTAAGAGGGGTGTTAAAGTCCCCCGCTATTATTGTGTTATTGTCGATTTCCCCTTTTCTGGCTGTTAGCGTTTGCCTTATGTAGTGAGGTGCTCCTATGTTGGGTGCATAAATATTTATAATTATTATATTTTCTTCTTGGGTCAATCCCTTGATCATTATGTAGTATCCTTCCTTATATCTTGTAACACTCTTTAGGTTAAAGTCTATTTTATCTGATATGAGTATTGCTACTCCAGCTTTCTTTTGATTTCCATTTGCATGGAATATCTTTTTCCATCCCCTCACTTTCAGTCTATACGTGTCCCTAGGTCTGAGTGGGTCTCTTGTAGACAGCATATATATGGGTCCTGTTTTGGTATCCATTCACCAAGCCTGTGTCTTTTGGTTGGAGCATTTAATCCAGTCACGTTTAAGGTAATTATCGATATGTATGTTCCTATTACCATTTTCTTAATTTGGGGGGTTTGTTTCTGTGGACCTTTTTTTTCCTTGTGTTTCCCACCTGGAGAAGTTCCTTTAGCATTTGTTGTAAAGCTGGTTTGGTAGTGCTAAATTCTCTTAGCTTTTGCTTGTCTGTAAAGCTTTTGACCTCAGCAGGCTCCCAGGTGCCCAAGTGGGCTGGTGAAATGCTGGCCTCGTTCCCTTCTGATCCTCCAATCCCCTGAGGGTCTCTCCCCATCCCCGCTGATCCCCTCACTGTGGGTGGGCCCCTCCCGAGCATGGGAACCCCTCTCCTCCCCCAGCTGCTCCTCAGGGGCACCGGTACTGTCTGGCCTCTGCTTTGCTTCCCCCTGCAACTCCCTCAGGACCCATGAGGCCAGAGAGGGCCTTGGAAGGCAGAGGATCAGGCCCGGGACCTCAGCAGGCTCCCCAAGACCCAACTGGGCAGGGGAAACGCTGGCCAAGTTCCCTTCCGATCCTCCAATCTCCTGAGGGTCTCTCCTCGTCCCCATTGTTTCCCTCACCATAGGTGGGCCCCTCCTGGCGTGGGAACCCCTCCTCTCCCCCCACCGCCCCTCAGGGGTGCCAGTCCCATCCCGCCTCCACTTCTCCTCCCTCTTCCCTCTCTCCCCACATGCTACCCAGTCGCTCAGAAGTTCCTCCCATCCTCTTAGGTGTCCGTGGTCTCCCATCAATGCCTGGTAGGTGCCCTAGTTGTGAAGAGACTCAAACTCTGCATCCTCCTACTCTGCCATATTGACTCTGCCCCCCAAAAATATTTTCACAACTTGCTTTTGAACTCTGAGAAGTTCCTTCTTGGAAGCTACAAATGGGGTCTTTGTGAGACAAGTCGCCTCCTGCCTGACCAGGTGTGCCCATCCAGCTCCGTGCTGACAGGTCCCTCCACCAACGGGGACCATCTTTTTTCTGGGACTGAAATGAGTCCCTGGAAGGGCAAAGCCAGCAAGAAACCCCTTTGCTTGGACAGAGGGAGACTCACCTCACTGTTCTCGGTAAGCTTAGCTGCTGCTCAGGTTCTTTGGGATGAAGACAAGTGGTCATGTTGAGTTGGGTTGGCCCTCCTAGAGCTCTCACCAACCCAAGATGCTTTCTAGATCTCTCTTCCCCTCAGGGTGCCGACCCCATTGTGAGGGCAGGTGAACACCTATGCCAGAAACTTGACATGTGTGCTCTAATATCTCTCGACCCGTAGGTGGAAATGTTAGCAAAACCTAAGGAACTTTTAAAAAGTGTACATGTCTAGACTCCCTCCCAGAGATTTCAATATACCCTCTTCTCACGCTGAACACCAGGGGTCCCCACACCCCGGGCCATGGACTGGTACCCGTCCATGGCCTGTTAGGAACCAGGCCACACAGCAGGAGGTGAGTGGCGGGCAGGCGAGTGAATCTTCATCTGTATTTACAGCTGCTCCCCATCTCTCTCATTACCGCCTGAGCTCCACCTCCTGTCAGATCAGCGGGGGCATTGGATTCTCATGGGAGCACAAACCCTACTGTGAACTGCGCATGCGAGGGATCTAGGCTGCGTGCTCCTTATGAGAATCTAATGCCTGATGATCTGAGGTGGAGCTGAGGCGGTGATGCTAGTGCTGGGGAGTGGCTGCAAATACAGATTATCATTAGCAGAGAGGTTTGACTGCACAGAGGCCATAATAAATCAATTGCTTGCAGACACATATCAAAACCCTATCAGTGAGTGGCAAGTGACAATTAAGCTGTATCTGGTGGCAGGCTTTATAGTGGCAAGTGAGTTGATGTACTTCAATTGTACAACTGCATCTGGTGGTAGGCTTTAAGTCAGAATCCAACACTTATTTTAGTCTGCGCATGGCCCGCCCATTATTTTATTTACCACTTCCATCCGCGCCTCTTTCCTGCACTGCACACTTGTCTCATAGTTTTCATAAGCTCACAAGCTAACCCTAGCCAAAATGAGTAAAAAACAAACGTTGTTGGAGAGCTTCTTTGGAAAGGGTGAAAGACCCAATGATGAGACAGCAGAAGACTCTAAGACTGCCAACAGAAAGAAAGCTGCATTTAAAAGAAAATACCAAGAGTCCTACTTAAATTATGGGTTCATTGCGACACGTGATTCACATTCTCCAATCCTGCTTTGTATAATATGTGGCGACTGGCTATCCAATGAAGTCAAACCTTCAAAACTGCTTCACCACAAAGAGACCAAGCACCCTGCATTAAAAGACAAGCCTTTGGAGTTTTTCAAAAGAAAAAAACGTGAACACAAAGAACAGAAGCAATTATTGAAGGCCACCACTTCATCAAATGTGTCTGCCCTGAGAGCATCATTCTTAGTGGCTAACCGCATTGCTAAAGCTAAGAAGCCCTTTACTGTTGGTGAAGAGTTGATCCTGCCTGCTGCTAAGGACATTTGTCATGAACTTTTAGGAGAGTCGGCAGTTCAAAAGGTAGCACGTGTTCCTCTTTCAGCTAGCACCATAACTAGACGAACTGATGAAACAGCAGAGGATATTGAGACACAATTGTTAGGATTAATGAGTCATCGTGGTGCACAATCCAGGTTGATGAGTCTACCAATGTTGACAACAAGGAAACAGTACTTGTTTTTGTGCGATATATTTTTCAGGAGGATGTGCATGAGAATATGCTATGTGCACTTTTGTTGCCAACCAACATCACAGCAGAACTATTCAAGTCTTTGAATGATTACATATCAAGAAAACTGAACTGGTCATTTTGTGTCGGTATATGCACGGACGGAGTGGCTGCCATGACTGGACAGCTTTCTGGTTTCACTACACGGGTCAAAGAGGTTGATTCTGAATGTGAGCCTATGCACTGTGTCATCCATAGAGAAATACTGGCTAGCAGAAGAGCATCATCTGAACTTAAAGTTTTGCACGATGTGATTAACATTATCAACCACATTGAAGTACATGCCCTTAACCCACGTCTGTTCGTGCAGCTCTGTGAGGAGATGGATGCAGAGCACACGTCTTCTCTCATACACAGAAGTGAGACGGCTTCTAAGGGTAGATCACTGGCCAGGTTTTTGAGTTAGGAGAGCGGTTCCAGAGATTTCTTTTATAAAAACAGTCACCACTGGCAGCACATTTTAGTGACACAGAATGGGTTGCAAAACTTGCTTACCTGTGTGACATATTCAACCTGCTCAACAAACTCAATCTGTCACTTCAGGGGAGAACGACAGCTGTGTTCAAGTCTGCAGATAAAGTGGCTGCATTCAAAGCCAAACTGGATTTTTGGGGGCGACGAGTGAACATTGGGATTTTTGACATGTTTCAAGCATTAGCAGAGATTTTGAAAGAGACTGAGCCAGGGCCTTCTTTCTCCCAGCTGGTGCATGATCACCTATCTCAGCTTTCAAAAGAGTTTGAGCATTACTCCCCAACCACAAAAGACCCCCAAACTAGGAAGGAATGGATCCGTGACCCATTTATGAATAAGCCAGGTGAACTGACCTTGTCCGTGCTAGAAGAGGATCAACTACTTGAGATCGCAAATGACAGTGGCCTTCAAAGTATGCCTGAGACAACTTCAAATCTCCATACGTTCGAGATTAAAGTAAAGGTGGAATAGCCTGAGATTGCCACAAAAGCACTGAAAAGCCTGCTTCCATTTCCAACATCCTGTCTTTGTGAAGCAGCGTTTTCTGCAGTGACAGCAACCAAAATGAGACTATGGAGTAGACTGGACATAGCAACACACTTCCGGTGTCACTGTCTCCCATCACCCCCAGATGGGACCATCTAGTTGCAGGAAAACAAGCTCAGGGCTCCCACTGATTCTGCATTATGGTGAGTTGTATAATTATTCGTTATATACTACAATGTAATAATAACAGAAATAAAGTGCACAATAAATGTAATGCGCTTGAGTCATCCTGAAACCATCCCCCCACCCCCTAGTCCCTGGAAAAATTGTCTTCCACAAAACCGGTCCCTGGTGCCAAAGAGGTTGGGGACCGCTGCTGAACAGCATAGCTGTGCTGTTACATTTCTGTTATATTTGTCATGCTAATACTAAGAGTAAAGTTTATGGTGGGCACAGTAAAGGCAGCTGTCAGCAGGAAATTATTCTGATTATTGGAGGTGACAAGCAAGTTATATGCAAGGGTCAACTCTAGAAGTTGGCAGTGGCTGCCATGAATTGAGAAGGGCCCTGGGGCCATGTCCAGATGTAACAACAACAACAAAAAAAAAGGTGCCAGGTTCGACTATCGGTATCTGCCGTGGGTTAGGGACTGGGCAGTGATGGCACATGGGCCATGTATTTGCCTCTGCTGCCTAAATCCTCTACAAAGCCAGAAACAAGGCTTACGGCTCCAGCCTCTTTGCATTCTAAGTAGAACCCCTTCTGTGAAGCCAGAAACAAGTCCTGGCAATGCAGCTGCTAAACAGTGCTTATTTAAAAATGCCACGGATAGGACTGGGATGACACTTAAAAAAAGGAAGTCAAACCATGTGCTTCCTGGAAACACACCCCAAATACAAAGAAAACAACCTTACAAAGAGGAAAAAGGAGGTTTCCTACGAGAAGCACAGCTAGGATGTATGAGAGAGTGTTAGCAAAGTGATGTCTGCCAGTTCACAGTATTTTCTTTGCACTGCTCAAAGGTAAAGTGAAAGATAACAGTGTTTTGAACATGTTTAGATGTTTTGTTACCAGAGGGAGCTGCAGAAAGCCTGAATTCTCTGAAATGAAAAAGAGAGCACAAAAAGGCAGGCTGTGCATTTTGCTTACTGTCAGTTACTTCACAGCTTTTCTTAAACACCTGAGGCATGATCTGGTAAAGAGGGGTTGGTTAGTAGATATTTTAAATGAAGACAGTTTTCATATTTTCTTAAATGCTTTCAAATAAAGGTTACTGGGGACACCCCAAGGTCAGTGTCAGGTCTGACCTTGGTCCTCATTCTGAGTTGGCTGGACCAGAGGGGGCAATGGTGTCCAACTGCATTCACCTTTTCCCCAGGTGGACAACTCTGAGGACCCATCCTTTCCAGGATCCCCCTCAGCATTTAGCAACTTCGCTATAGGTGAGTTTACACCCACACCGGCATCTCTCTTGGGTGTGTTCGTGCATATTTACTGGCAGGTCTGATCTGTGCTGTGGGAGTGAAAGACTCCCTTGGACTAAGGCAGCCTGAGTCCAGACCCAGCTGTGTGCATACTTCCTAGTCATTTAACCATCTCCACTCAGTCTCTTCATCTGTAACGGAGGATAATGACTTCTTCCCAGGGCTGTGATGTGAGAACTGAATGACTGTTAAAGCACTCTGTGCATTAAAAAGCAGATGCAAAGCATCGAGTGCCAGACTTCCTCACCGTAAATGCCATCTCCTCAGAGAGGTCTTCCCTGACCACACTGTGAAAATGATCACTTTTCTCCTCCTCCAGCCCCTTTCCCTGCTTTCCGATCATTTATATAGTTAGTTGGTAATGTATTTATTGTCTGTCTCCCACAGCAGAAATCCATGGGCGGGGACTTCTGTCTGCCTTGTCGCCTACTATGATTCCAGGCCTCAGAACTGCACCTGGTCTAAAGTCAGCACTCAGTATTTTTTGAATAGATAAATGGCTCTTTGCACCCCATACCACCAAGCTGATGAAGACGGGGGCAAATGACTTTTCTTGGTGGACCATCTATCTCCCAGCTAACCACCAAAAAAAAAAAAGTAGACAACTCAAAGATAAGAACAATCTTTCTGTTTAATGTATCTGGGACATTTCATGTAATAAGGAAACATGATCAAAAGTTCGCCTGAATAAATCCTAAAAGGAATGGATTTTAGTGTCTCGGGAGGTTCTAAGTTCAACAACTATAAAAATCAAAGGAATTTCTCCCTAGAGGAAAAAACTTTAAGTAGTACCCACTCTGTTTATAAGTTTGTTGCATAAGGGAAAATTCACTAAGAATGAAAGAGGCCTAACTCAGATCTGGCTCAATTTGAATAATAGCTGAACTCTTTTTCATAATATTTGACGGAAGCTGGTCTCAACTGGTGCCTAAAGATGTCAGTCTCACAGAAACAGCCCTCTGGAGATTAGAAAACAAAACACTGAGAAGCCTGCTAACCACTTGCTGATGTCAACTATTTCTTATTCATGTCCAGGAAATAATTCAATTCATAGTGCCAAGGCCCATTAAAAGTCTTCAAAATGTCCCATCAGCCATTTTAAAAGTTCATAATTAAATATGCAGCTTAGAGAGCAAATGAATTTTAGTCAGGGAACCCGGAAAGCAAAATAGTACAAATAATAATGAAGAACAGTTATCTTCGAAACCACTGTGACAACGATTACCTTCTAACAGGTCTACCATAAGTGAAAAAGGGGATGAAAATTTAGTCAATTTTCTACAAAACTCAAAACCCATCCCCCTCCATTGAGAGGAGCAATGGCTAACACTTCACATTTCTCATTTTAAATAAATGTTTCAGGATTCAAAAGAATATGTTTGAATTGCTCCTGAAATATTCACCAAGCTCAATCCCAATTCTTAGAGAAACCACACATCCTTACCCATTGATCCTGGCAGACATGAGAACAGCAGTGGAGAGGCCAAAGCAGTGTCATATTTGTATTGACTTGGAGGCAATGAGGAGGGAAAGTTCTGCCTGGGATAAGCCTGAAACATGCCATTATATCCACTGTCCTTTAAATGGATCTTCATTTCCCCTGGCAATCCCTCTAAGCCCACCCCTTCTCACAACCCCAATATCTCCATGGGAGACGTCAACAGAGCCCTAGCCCGGCACTTCCATCTCTAGGACTCTCTCCCAACACGCCCACTGAACAGCATATTTTCTCTTCAAGTCCACACCTCCTATTTATACCATACTATCCTCATTCTGTTCATCACTGTCTACTGACCCCCAGGAGACCCTGCTTGGATGACGTCAACTCTTGGCTTCTGGTTCTTCTCACCAAGGAGCCCAGGCTCTGGGATAAGACTTGCATTCACAGACTATCTCCAGCATGTCCTCCCTGGAAGACCTTACCTGGGCCACCTTGAGAGGCTCCTGCTTCTCATCTGTAAAGTAGGTCCCATACTACCTACCATTATAGGGCTGCTCTGAGGATCAGATGCTATAAGAGATGTGAAAAAACATTTGTATACTGGCACACAGTAGACCCTCAATAAATAGTAGCCTCTTTCCTTCCTTTTCTGCCCCCTGCCTTTAACCCTGGTGGGTTCAGAATCCATATTGATGACCCCTTCAGCACTGACTTAACACCTCCCTGACCTGTGGAACTCTAAAACTTTCATCTCTATTCTAGTGCAACACCCTCTCAGCCATATCCTGGGATGCTGAATTACTGTAAACTGTCCCAGCTAAAAAATCCAAAACCCGGAAATGCCCTTCTCTGAGTAGTCCTTTCTTCTGCATGTGTTCACTCCTACTACATATACTCTGTGCCATTATCATGACAGCCAGCCATGCACCCTCTCCCTCCTCTCCAGCTCCATTCAGCATACTGCCCAAGCCAGGCTGCATCCAGGCATTTCAGCCTCCTCCCCTGCAAGCACCTTACAGCCCCTCAACTTCTCGATCTCCTGCTGAGACTGCCTTGTCACACTCCAACCCCAGGAACACTTGCCATCTATCTTCATCTAACAAAATCATCACACCATGCTGACTGGGTTCATTCTCAATGCTGTTTCGCTCCAGCTGGCCCCTCACGACTGATGAACCTCCTCCCTTGGCTCTTCCGAACTTCCACTTACAGCCCTGTTCTCAGCTGCAGCCCTCTAACTCCCAGCAGTGGCACTGCCTCCTGCCTTGCAGAGACATTCAAGCTAATATGACAGGAGCTATCACAGCATGTCTCTAAGTGGACCTGCTCGCTTAAGAGCCTCTGGTGACCTCTAACAGCCTCATCCTCAACTGCTTCCCAGCACTTGATCCTACTGCTCACCACCTCCTTCTCGAAGCTCGCTCTCTCATCATCCTTTACACTGTACATAATTCTCCTGTCTCTCTCCTCATTGGTTCAACTTCTGCCTCTATGCCCGAAAAGCATAAATTCCCTCAATTCTGAGCCACGGGCCCTGACCCTCTGCCCTCAATACTCTCATTGGAAATCTCATTCATCCCCATTATTTTTGCCCTTACCTGCAAAAAATTACTTCCAAATTCCATGCCTTCAATTCTACTGAATACTCCAGAGGATTCTGTCAGGGTATTCCACGGGCATCTAAAATTCAACATCTTTAAACGTGTTTCTCTCACTTCCTTTCTCCTATTTATATTATAATATTACCAATCTTCCATTCCTTCATTCTTGACTCTTTCTCTCATCCTTGACAATCCAACCATGCCAACTCACACCTATTCTAGCTCCTGAATCCATCACTGCCCCCCATTCCCATGTGCACCCTCCTACTTCAGGCCCTCAAAACTCTTACCTGAAATACTGCAAGAGCTTTATAACTGCTTTTCCTTCCTCCTAAGTCCCAGGGTCCCCACCACCAGATTAAGTGGCTAACAAGTTAAATCTAAATCACAGTTTAGCTTGGAATTCCAGAACTTCTCTAGCCTGGCCACAACCTAGCTTTGCAGCTGAATCATTCTCTACTCCTCTCAATGAACCTTACACCAACTGTAACTGTCCTACATTTCACTGTTCCCCAAACATGTGCTCACATTTCCTGCCTCCACACTTCTGTTCTCATCATTCATCCTAACCCATTCTGTACTCATCATATTATTTTCCCAAAATTCTAGCTGAAAAAAAATCTTCGCACTCTTCTAGGCTCAGCTCAAATGTCATACACACCCTGAAGCCCTGCCTGATCTACCACCAAACGCGAGCTCATCTCTTGCTGAGCAGGCAGAGCAGTCTGTCCCTCCACTGTTCTTGGGATTTAAAGCATTCTGTATGACTCCCTGGTGACTCCTGCTCATAGAAGTGTCCCCCTCAGCAGGAGGCTCACCTTCTCCTTCCTGCCAAGCTCTCACGCCTTCTAGGACTATCCCCTCTATGCCACTGCTGCTGACTTGGGCCCCTCCTTCCTCTTTCCCCCTTGTCTTGCTCTGCTACTTCTCTGCAGCCAAAGGCTCTAGCCGTCACTATCACCATCCACCCCTTTCAGTCCCTTCCACCCCATGCAGTCTTAGTGTCTCCTAATTCCATCTATACTGACCCTGAAGTATGTCGGAAAGTCATAGGTGTGCAAGCTGAACTGTAAACTTGCATAGAGGTTCTGTTCTCAAGAGAGCTAAAAATAATCTTACAGTGAAATAAGTCAGAGAAAGACAAACACTGTATGATATCACTTATATGTGGAATCTAAAAAATACAACAAACCGGTGAATATAACAAAAAAGAAGTAGACTCACAGATGTAGAGAACAAACTAGTGGTTACCAGTGGGGAGAGGGAAGGAGAGAGGGGGCAAAATAGGGGTGGGAGATTAAGAGGGACAAACTATTAGGTATAAAATAAGTGTACAACATGGGGAATATAGCCCATATTTCATAATAACTATAAATAGAATATAACCTTTAAAAATTGCGATTCACTATATTGTATATCAGTAACTTATATAATATTGTACCTCAACTATACTTCAATAAAACAAGAAAAAACAATAAAAATCTTACAGAATTGTCCTTCACACACAATCTTAATAATCGATTCCTATCATGTCGTGTGTCATATCATTTTCTTTCTTACTCATTTGGCTTATTTAATAGGCTGAAAAAGGCGAGAGTTCCCACATACAACATACAAAAAATGATTTGACCTCTCTCATGTACATTCACTTGATAGAACCTACACTTTTAGTCACCACATTGACATTTTCATTCTCCTGTTTTGGATTCTATTTTTCAATCATCAGGGGAAAAGTACATAAAATATTTAAATAATTTCATATATAAACAAATTGTACAACTAAAGATTGAATCCCTGCACAAACTATTAGAGGCTGGCAGGCAACATCAAAATTTTGAAATATCCTATTGGCTATTGTAAGAAAGCCTAAATCTGGCCCACAGAAGACAGTATGGGGTACCAAAGACAATGTGCAAAAGTGAGAGGCGTACAAAAGTTGGGACCACTGGTATTCCTCACAACACTCAGGGTCATTCTCGACACCTTGGTAATCCTGTGTCAGAGCAAAGTGGGCAAAGGAAACACTCAAGATACCAATGGTGAGAGTTCTGGGTTTTAACGGAACTGAAAGAGAATGCTTAAAATGGTTACCAACTGCACTGTTTCAATTACATAAGGAGTTAAAGAGGCTTTTATTTTACTTTATTTATTTATTTTTTGCGGTACGCTGGCCTCTCACTGTTGTGGCCTCTCCCGTTGCAGAGCACAGGCTCCGGACGCGCAGGCTCAGCGGCCATGGCTCACGGGCCCAGCCGCTCCACAGCATGTGGGATCTTCCCAGACGGGGGCACGAACCCGTGTCCCCTGCATTGGCAGGCGGACTCCCAACCACTGCGTCACCAGGGAAGCCCCTAAAGAGGCTTTTATTGTCTTTCCTAATTATAATAGTATTTTATAAACAATAAATTGTTATATAATTGCAGTGTGTTTGAACCTTATTTATATGGAATTCATTCCAAATTTCAAATGACATCAAAATGCATTTTAAAATGTGTCTCAGTGTAAGCTCCCAGAAGGCAGGGCCCATTTCTTCCTTCTCTTTGTATCTTATCTCTCATTATATTTTTCATACAAATGATCAAAAGTTCTTATAATACACATGACAAGATGAACTGACATTAAAAAAATAAAAGCCATAATTAACCAAGAGGTCTTTTTTTTAAATTAAAGTATAGTTGATTTACAGCGTTTCAGGTGTACAGCAAAGTGATTCAGTTATATATATATGTATGTGTATATATATAAAATATATTCTTTTTCAGATTCTTTTCCATTATTGGTTATTACAAGATATTGAATATAGTTTCCTGTTCTACACAGTAGGTGCTTGTTGTATACCTATTTTATATATAGTAGTGTGTATCTGTTAATACCAAATCTCTAATTTATCCCTCCCCCCCTTTCCCCTCTGGTAACCGTAAGCTTGTTTTCCATGTCTGTGAGTCTATTTCTGTTTTGTAAATAAGTCCCTTTGTATCATTTGTTTCTAATAATACAAACCAAGAGGTCTTTAAAGATGTAATCACTTGGCATCACACACACCCCTATAAGTTACTTTAAATGGGCATATTTAAATCAGACGCAGAGGCTTTCCAAGTAAGAAACAGAAAGCCTACAGATAAGAAAACAATTGTGTACATTTATATCTTCATCAGATTATATTTCCTCTCATGCAAATCAGCGGAATCAACTTGCATGGAATTTGACGGCAAGTGTTTCAGCAAAGGCGAAGGAAAATTATTCAGCTTCCTTGGCTCAAAAGCCAACTTGAGCCGTGGCTAGAATGGAAAGGAAATAAAAAGCAAGAGAGGCATCCGCAGAATGTGGCATCCTTTCACTGGAGGTTTTCATTTGCTCCCTCACACTGGCCAATATGAGAGCAGGAAAATGTTTAACTTCCGCCTTCAATGGCATTGCCTATGCTATTCAGGGAATCAGCGAGCTTGAGACCTCGGTATCCTCACCGCACGGCGATTGTTAACACACCACACACACAACTGAAACTTCCACTGCTTCCTCTGAATCCAGAGCTGGCTCCTCTACTAAGAATCTCCTCCCTGGGAGAGGCTTCAGTGGAGCAAGGAAATTGTCTCTCCCTCTGGGTGTGTTACCAGGGTTCCCTCCTCTCAAGGCTTGTCACAGCCGTGCTCTGAGAGACACTGATCTGTGCTCCCCTCACTGTCCCGCTGCACCAGAAACAAGGAACAGCAAAAGAACAGTCATTACTTGTATTTGGCAAGAAAGGCGGCAGTGAAAACTGGGAGGCGGTGGGCATGAAAATGTCAGACTGAGGATCTGAATGAGGCAGGGACAGCAAGCACAGAGGAGCAGTCTCAGGGGAGAGGAGCCTCAACTATAGACAAATAGGTAAGTGATGGAGAAGAAAAGAAAGAGAGAAATGGGGGTGGGGGAGTCCACTACACCAAAGACCAAACAAACTCAGGTTCAATGCTGCTGCCACCTCCTGAGGTACAGAGCAGAATGGATGAAAAGCACACAAACTCTCAAGCTGAATGTCCACAGCTCTAATGCTGGCTCCGCCACCTGCCACTTGCATGATGTGTAAAGGTCAATTTTTTAACCTCTTCGTGCCTCCGTCTCCCCATCTGTAAATAGTGACGATGATGATGACCCTGATAACCAACTAACAGAACTGTCATGAGGTTCAATGTTCATAATGGTTAAGGTTAGAACAAGGTCTGGCACATAGTTGCTACAATTCGGATGATGATGTGGTAAAAGTCATTTCAACACCCCTGACTTCCTTTCCTTCTGTAGAAGAAGCTAAACCAGTTACTTTCATCTCTAATAGTCTCTCATTCTACTCACATTATTTGCCACATGCCTTGGGGGAACCACCGCCTAACCCTGTAGGTAAGCATCCTGTAAACCAGGCCTTCCGGTGTCATTTGACACATCAGCCTCCGCCTGTAACCAGTGCTACGCAGCAGGCAACGCCCAGGGTGGGAGTGGGGGGGGGGGGCTCCACTGGGCCAGATGCCTGCCTGGGGGCTGAACTCCAGTCTCTGGCGGACAAGGTTCTAGGAGGAGGTATCACTCCCAAAGCACTGACAGCATTCACCTCCAGTAAGTCAAAATGCTACTGCACAGGACTTTATGCCAAAATAAAATATTAGGTATTTTCTTTTTCCTTCCACTTTGGATTCAAGATGGGTCTTTAGCAAATCAAGTAGGTAAAATATGTCTTCAGAGCACTTTCTTCAGTTCTCTACCTCAAGCCCATTCCAAGCAGAGGTGGATTAAACAGCAGGACGGGGTCACAGGGAAGTTCTGCAGGGACCAATTTGTAAGGGGCACTAAAACATCACTAGGACACAGAACATCACTAAAAATGTCATCGAACGGTGAAAGATGTGTATTAAACGTGATCGGAAGAACATGTAACTCAATGGATCTTATCTGGGATTTTTACTGTTCTGCAGGGGTGTCTGGAGATGGGTGGAGAGAAGGGTTTGGGTGGTCACAACTGCTGGGAGAGTAATAGGTGGCGCCAGGAACAATAATCCATGAAATAGAACTTTTCTGTCAAAAATGCCAGTGGCTACCTTATTGAGAAACAGTGCTAAGTATTCCCAGAGAGCACACACCTTCTAAGGACGGTAGTCCAGCTAGCCCCTGGCTCCCCGTTCCCGCCCCCATGGCCCAGGAAGGTGAGCATGCCCACTGGGTCAGATACTGGATTTCCAGGTCACAGAGAAGCTAAGGCTTCTCCTGGCAGCCTCCTCCATGGTCTGACACTCAGGGCTTGCTGCCCGATTCCTGCATCTGGAATCCAAGGCCAAGCACCTGCTCGTGGAAGAGAGTGAATTGTGACCAGCATGCTCTAACTGTCCTCCACTTGGTTTCACATTTAATTCGCACAGCAACTCCCTGACGATGAGATATTCACTTTCGCAGAAACTCCAAGACTAGCGAAGGAGACTGGGAGGACGCCCATCTAGAATACGTAGCCACAATTGCCCTGCAGCCCTCCTCCCAGACCCTGCCCTGAGCTCTGGGTCCCACAGGATGACCGCCATCCTTGATGCACCTGGAAACTGTAGGCAGCTCCGCGGAGACCCTGCTTCTTCGCATCACTAGCCCCCAAGCCAAGCCCCTTGTGGATGTGTCTGGTGGGCAGCATCAGGGTCACACGTCTGTGCCCTAGTGCAAAGGGGTCTGAGAAAACACAGAGTGGGAGACAGTCTCTGACTCCTAAGAAGACTGAGGAGACAAATTCCTCAACACGAAAGGGAGCCTCAAACGCAGGTGGCGGAGAGGAAGGGCAAACCTGAGAACATGGGCTCAGAGGGGAGACTTCGCCTTCAGGACTTGATTGTGGTTTTCACCTAAGACTAAGGTGACTGTGTATCCTCTGTGCCGGGACCATCTCACTTATGCCTGTCGTCCTGGCTCCATTAATAATACCCTTTTCATTCTCAGAAGTGTTGCAGTTTAGAAAATAAATAATGATACTGTCACCCTCCCTAAGCTCATGCCCTGCAATGAGCCTCAAATGAGGCCTACAGGGCTTTGCACATAGGTACATGCATGTGTGCGCACAGCCCCAAACGGACTGCCCGGAACCGTCTTGCAGAGGCCAGGCTCCGATACAGCGGACACTACCTCCACCCCCAGGAACTGCCCCACCCAATTTGAGACTCCATCTTGAGAACGATTCACAGGAACCACTTCCCCAATAACAGAGTTGCCTTGACTTGGTATATGATTTGTTGCTTTGCAGTTGGAAAACCAGGAAGTGATAATTCCTGGAAAAGATTCTTTCCACTGTGTCTGTTCTGTTAAGTGCATTGCTCAGACTCCGTCATTTTATCTCACTTCCCTCAGGACTCTGCCCTGAGCTGCCTTCCAAGTAGCAATAAAATTCAACTTTTTGCTTGAACTTCAAAATGCCAGCATATTTTAGCCCTTTGGGGATAAGCGGCTGGGGGAGGAATAAGAAAAGAAAAAGAGAAATTCAAAAAAGGAAGGTTGAAGGATGAAGCAGAGAAAGGATGGAGAATGGAGAGAAAAAACTAGAAGAGAAAGGAAGTAAAAAGGAAGAAGGAAATTAAATAAGGAGAAAGAAACGAGAGAATCATCTTATATGATGTATTATTCAGATGTTTATTTCCCTTGGACTGTAACATGTGTTGGTAAAAGCTAACAATTCATCAAGCTTGGTGGTCTCAGCCTGATTCCAATGGGTTTCTCCAGCTAAGCTCTCTCCCAGCATCTGAGCCAGTAAGCACTTCTGCCACACATCGCAGGACCACAGAGTCCTCCCAAAGAGCCAGAATCCATCCGGCAGACTGCTATATAGTGGAAGGAATGGATACCTGGGTTTACCCAAGCTAACGCTCAAAATAAACCCTGAACACAGTCCCTTGTGATGTTAATGCCAAGGGGAAACAACCCCAAATATTATCCAACCCTGATTTTGAGTCCCAGCAAAATAAAATTGAGAAACCCTTCCCAAGCTACAGAACAACTTTACCTGGAATTATCAGCTTCTTGAGAAAAGCCTTCCTCATTTTGAAAAATCCTTAGGTCAATTCCATTTAGGTCTTCTGTTATTCCCAGTGATGTTTTAAAACAATGGTACTCAAATACATATTCCTAAACTGATAGAGGGGAAATCACAGTTCACGAATTAAGACAATGACACTTCTCAAAAACCAATACACCCTATAACCCTGCTATGTTACTCAGTGCAAAGGCAGCATTTTCTCTCCGTGTTTACAGGTAATTTAGGCCCTCTGGCATGTTACTATCACTAAATATTGAAAATTTTTTAAAGCTTCTGTTTTAACCCACAACCTCATTCTGATCTGTACATGTCTACAAGGAGAGAGCTGGGGAAAATATCACCTCTTCTGAATGATCCAACCTCACAATTAATAATTGAGAATCTCTTTCTCTTTCTCCCTTGCCTTTTTTCTCTCCGAACTAGAGTGCACTCTTCAGCTTGTTAAGCTCAGCTCACTCCCACTGATAATTCACTAGAGATCATAATTTATGGACAATTGAAGCTGCAGAAACATCTCTTAGAAGGAACAGAGCAGATCCATAGCAACAATTCTTCAGGGGAATATTAATCCCCAGCTTTATGTAGTGCTAAGTGTACAATAGTAATCAGAACTTGAGTAGAAGCTGCTAATCATTGAGGGAAAAGGCTGTATAAAGAATTCATAATGGAATTAGCCTGCGGCAAACAAAGAAAGACAAAATTAAATCAGCCATCAAATTGCACCAAGGAATTTTAATTTACAGGTTAATGTAGGATTATGTAACTAATCACAGCTAACATTTTCAATGAACAACCAATAAAATTCTGCTCTTTTTCTCCCTCTCTAATCTTACTAATGGTATTCTAATAACATGCTTTTATTACCTTATAATATGTGAAATGATTCTCAAAAATTCTAAGTCTTTCCAACGGTATCAGTGTAAAATGTTAGATTTGAAATAGTCAGTGGAAAGTGTGGATCTAGGAAAATCCATTCCCCAGTTTAGTCCAGACCCAATAATATCCATGTACGTTTGCATAAAATAGATTTACATAACCATATAGCTTTAAAGTATATGCATGTTTTTCATGCAGTGCAGGGAGCTAAAATAGGGCAAAAGAGACTAAATTAAATATGTGAAACTAATTTGGAGCACAAATGTATCAGCTAATTCTAAATGAAACCACTGCCATAGATTTATATGTCAATATTGCAGATATATCCAATGACATACACACCAAGGACCACTCTAACGGAGTTTTCACGGTTTATAAATGTAAACATCATAAAAAGAAATAAGGTTTCTAGGATAAAAAGTTGATTAGCATTTCCCACGGGAGGGGGGTGAAATCCTGTATCCTCCCCAGTTATATTTTGATATCAACCAATGCATGACAAAGACGGGGGAAAAAACCCTCTATACAATTTGAAAAATTATATGAAACCCACTGCTTCATAAATATAAATATATAAAAAAAGACAGCATAACTCTTTGCACATTGGCAAGGGGAAACTCCAAAATTATTCTGTATGCTTAAAAAGACATCACTTTAATCAAAAAGATCTTTTTCCAACATATGGCAGAAGGAAAATTATTATAAATGGAGTAAAAAGTATGTTCATAAGCTTTACTTCATGAGGGAAGAATGCTGGGAAGAAAAGGCGACGGCATTCTTCTTGCATATGTTTTTCTTGTCGAGAACAATGTGGGAAAGTCTCATTTTCCTTTAATCTAAATGTTCATTTTATGGAAGCAGCAACACGCAGTCCAGATATTAGCAAAGGAGTTTTGTTGCTTTATAAAGTCTAATTTTAAGATGCTCACTTCCAAAAAAACATTATGGTGTCAATTGCACTACCCTTCAGCAATCCTGTAATAACTTTATTCAACCATTTCTAATTATAATTATATTTTCAATTCCTTTTAGCTATAGAAACTCTTTATCAATCAGAGCACAAGACAGAAAATTACTTTATTACAGCTACAGCTCGTTAGGCTGAGTGCTCTTAATGAAGCAGCCTCATAATCAGATGAAAATCATGCTGGAGAAAACTTGCATCATTAGTCTGGGCCTTAATTACCAAGAAATATAGTCACTAACAATGATATTCCATTTCGTGATATGGTGCATGCACCTTCTACACTAGTTGCAATTAATAATTCCACCGACTGCTACAGAATCCTTTCTATTTATTCATAACAATGGAGGGGGGAAACTCTAAATTTAATTGAGCGCTTCAGATTGAGCTCTCTTTCTCCCTCTCTCTCGCATTCAGATTAAAATGTCACAAGGCTAATATTCTATCTTACAATAATTCATCATTTTAATTACATATTTTATGTATGTGAAATGTCTTTTTCAGCTTTATAGTTGAGGCTGACATTTTTGGGGACACATCTAGGAAAATGTGTGGCCTCTTGTGAAGGTGGTTCCTCCTACCCAGGACCACATCAAGGAAATTGCGGAACAAGAAAAGTCACTGCCATCAGTCCGTCAACTCCATCCGTACTGAGAACAACTGCCAACGAGAGGAGGGACATTTGTTTAGATGTCAGTGTCTTCTGACGGGCTTTGGATGGCAGGCTGGTGATGCTCTGGGAGGAACAAGGCCCTGTGTCACGGGCGTCTCTGTTAAGCGTGATCGATCACAGACAGAATCAGCAACTTTCCTTTGTGAAAGCCTCCTTTCTTCTGCTCCGTTTCCTTTCACCCTTTCCTGCCTTCCTCTCTCGCCAAGATCCTTGCTCCTGACCTCCTGAGAAATACCTTCAGCCAGGGCAGAGTGCCCTCAACCCTCGTGCTGGGTTCTGGACCCTGAGGGGTCCCTGCGGCCCACCTGACTTCTCATCCTCTCTCCAGGCGGGCTTAATGCTGAGCTCAGGGTGCTGGTACAACTGCCGCTCTTTTTCAGAAGCAAATTAGGCAATGGGGTGAGGTCAAAGAGCACCTGAGGGAAGGCAAATGGCAATGGGGTTGGCACAGATAAATGAGAACCCCATCTGAACTCAAAACCCAAGTGTGCCTACAGCTGAACTTCCTGCCTGACATCTCCTTTCATAGGAATCGGTGCCAAGCAGCTGGTTTCATTAATCTGGCCTGTGCTTTCCCCAATCATCTATCTGCCTTATAAGCACCAAGCAGTTTGATAAATGAAATCGATAGAAGAGAATGACTTGGAAAAATCCACATGGCTCAAGATGAAAAGTTGGCTATAATAAAAGACAATGCTAATTTTTTTTAAGATTTTAACATCCAGTTTCTATAGTATGAATGTAAAAATCCCAACTTAAAGAACCTTGGCTTCACCCTAATTGGTGTTGAGCAAGCTAGGGCACAGTTCCTGACGCACTATCAGGAGACACATTCTTCCCACCCAAGTTCAGACCCCAAATAAACGAATGACTGAATAAAGTAATATATGAAAAACCACCATCGAATAAAACACCAAATGACAATTAGCTTGATGATGTTGAAGAACTGGATGGATCATGTCTTTGTGCCTTCTGGCACTGCTAAGGTTTGGAGGGAAGTCGTGGCAAGTAGCATTGTATTTCACATAGACTTTACAGCAAAAGTGGACTCAGAGGAGGAATTGGGAAGATGAGAGCCAGTCAGAACCAGCAGCGCAGGAAGATGCAGCTGCCTGGAAAGGAGCACTAGGTGGACAAGAGGAGGTGGATCTGGACCAAGATAAAAAGCTACGGGAAGCAGCAGGAAATGAAAGCTGTCCAGGAAGACAGCAGAGAAGAAGGACATTAATCAGAACCACACAGAGCACATTTGCATAAAAAAAAAGTGTTTGGCATTCTGGACAGCACAGTGGCTTGCAAAACAGATCCCTAAAGACAACTGGTTTGCAAAGTCCAGCCTGACACCCTTAGAAGCAGCCTCTAAGCATCCTTAGAAGAGAGCCAAGTGAGAGTTAAAGGGAACCGGCTGCATTTCCGTGTTCTTCCATCAACGCAATGTCAGGAGAAGACGTCAGCATTATCGTCCTTGCCTTCAATCACTCCTTAATGTTTCCTCCTGACAGCACTTCACTTAAGTACAGGAGTCACTGCAGGTGTTTCCATCTGACAATGGCTACGCTCAGGGACACGGGAGAGGCCCCGGTGGAGCACTAGACCTTTGTCAAGGGCTGTGTCTCACATTCTGATGTTCCCACTCTCCATGCCTGGCAATGTCCACATCCAGTTCCACAGTGAGACAACAGCTGTATATGGGGAGACTGAAGAGCCCTGCACCGTGGAGGCGTTCAAGGGGAGGTACCCAGCTTAACAGCCCAGTCCTTCAGCATTACTGCAGTGGCTACAGCATGAGATCTTCCTGGGGCCTGCCACATACTAGCTAGGGGGTCTTAGGAGGTTGACTTAACTCCTCTGTGCTTCAACGTTCGCATCTCCAAATAAGGGCAACAATAGCAACAGTGTTGCTGCAACGGTAATCTCGGAAGAGGCATGTAAAAGTGCTCATAATACAATCTGGCACATTAGTAAGTTTCAATATAGTCATCATCACTGTCATCATTACAATCATCACCACAGACAAGAGACAGGCATGCCTTGCACTGAAAATTGGTTCAAGGATTTCAAACAGTGGTTTTCAAACTTGGCTATACATGGAAATCACCTGCCCTGAATTCCCCCACCCCAGACCAATTAGCTCAGAAGCTCCCAGGTGGTATTTTTTAAGGTCTTTGCATGATTCCAGTGTGCAACCAGGATTGAAACCCACTGGTATGGAGTCTTGAGGCCTACGCATAATATTTAGACCATGATGTTGCCCGTTAAAAGGCCTGCATCTTGGAAAGTGGCAAAGCCCTCATCTCAGTCTCCCAGAGAGCAATGGGGATCTTGGAACTCCACTTTTAAGATGTGATGGTTTGGAGCATTTATGGCCCATGAAGGAGCAGCCACAGCCTTGGCTGAAGGAATGTGCCTGGTGGCTTTTCCAGCTGGCAGAATGGTCCATTTACAACATACAGAGTGCAATGCATGCAGCCAAATGTTCCCATAAGACAGCACCTGTGACTTGCAAACTCTTCTGTCTGGGGCCAGGACACACATGTGCCACAAGGACAAAGGTCGCCCTTGAGCACCAGTGAAAGGACTGTCTTCCCCTGTGGTTTAGTAAAAGCAGCCCAGGCAGAAACTGCCCAGAGAGATTACATTAAGGCCCCAGGGGAGGAAATGACTACCATCCAGATCTCTGAGAGTGAAGATGAACCTGTCAGAATGTATGAAGTTAGATGCAGGCGAACCCTGAATGAATGGGACACACCTAACCAGTTAAATCCTTAGCTATCTTGATGACTTAGGCAGCTGTCTGACACTTGCATTTACAGGATCTAGGAAAACTAAAACTTTCAACTACTCAGACTCCTCAAACCCAAATAAATCTGCCAGATGCTCATAAGACAATCCTCTATTTATTTGCTTTTAATATTTAAGACACTTCCGCCACAGAAAGACCTCCAAGACCAAGCACGAAACGACAGAAGAAACACAGTTTAAAAAAAGAAATTAAGAACAATAAGCAGCATCTAAACTCATCAGTCATTTCAATTCAAGTTTTTCTTCTGGCAGGAAGGGATTAATTTAGACTGTGGTGGTTACCGGAAATCTGAAAGGGGATCAGTTCATCCCAAGGAGTACAGGTTAGCACAGCCCTCCTGTCCTCACAGGGAGCTGGAAAGGATGGGAGGGTTCAATTTCCCTCCCAATTAGAGACATCAAACCCCCCCCACTTTGTGTAATTATTTAATATTTCATGAGGTTTTGCTTCAGTGATTTTTTAAAAAAGCAAAACCAAAATAAATAAATAAAATGCAAGCTCTCCCTTGAAACACCAGAAGCAGATCAGAAAAGGAAGACTTGAGAGACTGACTGAGTCAAGAGTCCTGGGTTGACGACTTCTCTCTTACCCAAATGGGCCGAGTGACCTTGGGCAAGTTACCACACCTCTTGGGGCCTTGGTTTCCTCGTCATTAAAACCAGAGAGTCAAGGAGGATCACCAAGGCCATGCAATTCTGAAGTCCACAATTCTACACCTTCTTTCCTTTGCCTCATTCTTCGAGTCTACGTTGCTATTCATGGAAATATTTTCATAGGAAAACCAAAATCACTACAGGCAAGTATTCTCCTCCCTACAGGTTATGTAAAAAAAAAGAGGATAGAGTTGGAAACGATTAGATAAAAATAACTTCACTGTCAAATTTTCAGACAAAGAACCCACAAAAATATGCAAACCCCAAGAGCGAATACTGTTTTGAACGTTTCACTCCTTTATCATGAAGTGTTTTTAACCTGATGAAAGTGGTCTTTTCTTCATGATTGTAGATTACCTAGTCAGAAGTTGTTGGGTCTACGCCTGCCCTTGAATGAGTGGCTGAGCCTGTGCTTAAGACTCGGGGGACCAGAAGTGTTCAGAGTTCATGAACAGCCAGGTCATCACTACAGCAGAACGCAAAGCATCTGTCCCATCACTGGGCTGTTTCTAAACTTTCACTCCTCCCTCTACCCAGAAATCTTGGCAATCAATGCCATGACTTCAAGGGACCAACATCCCAGCCACAATTTGCATTGTTAAGTACCTTTTCATCCGACTTTGTCCCTTCTTTCCACTTTGCCTCTAAAATGTCTGGAAAGCAGGAGTTCTGCTATACAACTCCTTGCTAAGCCCCATGGCATCTAGGGGAAAGTAAGAGTTAGTGTCAGCCAGCCTCCTTCTAAGTGCCACGAACCATGCCATCTGCACTCCATTCTTCAGGCCAGCGATTCTCAACAAGGGACAATTTGTCCTCTTCCCCACTCCAGGGACATTTGGCCACATGTGGAAACATTTTTGACTGTCACAAGTGAGGACAGGGGAAATGCTGGCATCTGGCTGGTGGAGGCCAGGGGTGCTGCTAAGCGTGCTACAATGCACAGGACAGCCCTCACAACAAAGGATTATTAGACCCAAAATGTCAATAATGCTGAGAAACCCTGCTTTACACCACTGAAAATTTCACAGAAATTATGAAATAGATTTTCTCATCCTCATTTTACAGATAAATCTAAAGAGGTTAAGTAACTTCTCCAAGGTCACCTAACAAGGCAATAGAAAGGCCAGGAATGGATCTCAAGTCTCTGGGTCCAAAGCCCCACTGCCTCTCCCTGAATGAATGAATGAACAGAGAATAAATAAAGTCACCCTGCTGCTCTGTGACAGGGAAGCCAAAAAAGGGCAGACTGCACTAGGGGCAGATGCAGGTTGACCTGAGACCATCTCACTGCTGATGCCCCAAGCCAGATGCTCAGTTAAGACATGCTCACGGCCTCTCCAACACTGCTCACTGGAGCTGCCCACCCCAATGGAGTAGAGACAGCGAGGTCAACCAACAGGACCTCACGTTTTTATGACACTGTCCGGCTCCAGGGGGCTTCTGGGGAAGGCACAGCTACTACTCCCCAGAGTGTCTCATGAGAAAGCTGAGAATTGGAGCCACAGAGGTGCACATGCAGAAAGCGTAGGCCGAGACTGGCCACCTGGGGAGGTGGTCGGACCCCTTAGGTCCTTTCTTTCAGGAAATGGAGATGGATGGGAGAACAGTGATTGGGAATGGTCCCCACCCCCCGCCGACCCCAACTTTCCCCTTGTGGGAAGGTCACCTCTCTATCAGCTAATTGCTTTCAGTTTCTTTGAAAAGTAAGCCATTCACTCGGTAGAACCACACACAAGACGGTGGTGGTTTTAAAAGATAACAACTCCCCCCTCCATAACCTCCCCAAAAGCCTGCTTCACACTACTACTAACTGAGATTTCCACAGATTGACGACAAGTGTCAGCCTTCACGGTGAAGTGCAGTGGCGAAGGTCAGCTTTCAAACCCTGGTCACTGGAGCCCAGGCTTGGGAAGCCCCCCTCCACCCAGTGCCTCCTGGCCCCTCACATCCCCACTGGCCCCTCGGAAACAAGGACCCACTGTCTGAAGCACTGCAGACTACTGAGCTGGATGGAGTAATTAAGGGCTGCTTCTGTCAACCATTTGTGCTAAAAAGTCTTAAGAATATTTAACTCCCTCAGGCTGTATGCATTAATTAAATCCTTTTTACCTGCTCTCTCAGACTTTTCTGGAAGCAGAAGACTGGTGGGGGAGAAGAGAAGTCCTATAGTATACGACACTGCAGACATTAAAACCCATCCATCAGGAATTTGAAAAGTGCCTTCGCGGTGCTTAGCATCTGGCCCACTCGTAAGGGCCGCTCTCCCAAGGACCAGACCACAGCGACAGAGATGAGTGTGAGTTTGCAGCAGCCTCCCAAAGACACCACAAGATGACTGTGGTTCTAAGGTCATCCTCAAAGCACCCATGACTGGTGGAGCTTTTTTTTATCAACTACTGAGCAGAAGAAACAAAATTTATTAAATAATACATGACTAGGGTTTGTTTATTTATTTTTTTTACTATTAACTAAAATACAGACTTTATTTGGATTTTACTAGTTTTTCCATTAACGTCCCTTTTCTGTTCCAAGATCTAATCCAGAATAACTTACTGCATTTAGTCAATGTAGTCTCCTCTCATCTATGTCAGTTTCTCAGTCTTTTCAGGCTTTTCATGACCCTGACACTTTGGAGTTCTGGTCAGGTATTTTGAGGCATGTCCCTCAATTTAAGTTTGTCTGATGTGTTTCTCATGATTAGACTGAGGTCATAGGTTTGGGGGAAGAATATCACAGCGATAAACTACCTTCTCATCACATCCTACCAGGAGGTGTACATACGCACATCACTGGACATGCTCACACTGACCACCTGGTTAAGGTGTGTACAGCAGGCTCCCCCACCGAAGGCTTACTCTTTTCCCCCTTCTATAGTCTATTCTTTTGAAGCAAGACACCAAGTCGAGCCCACATTCAAGGGGGAGTGAAACATTTTTATCATGCTCTGCCCTAGGACAGACTTCTCAATAAGACGTAGAAATCAATTTTTTCAAAAAAGCATAATCTGGAAGTCAGGACCTTGGGCTCTAGCTTCAGCTGTGTGACCTGGGAGGCATCACTGCTGCTTAGAATGGTTTGCTCAGCCTCCCCTCTGTAAGATACACAGGGTGGCCCTGCCTTCTCCAGAGGGTGGCTGAGGGATCAGAGGAGCAAGACATGTGAAAGGAGTTTCAGCTGCCATGCTGCACCCCACGGCCATGAAAGTTAAACTCCTGCCATCTTCCTTGCTTTCCCCTGCACCTGCGAACACACAGCACTTGCCCACTTCTGGCCTCTGCTACCTCTGCCGGAAACGCCCTCCTCCCTCTCTCTGCTCAAATATCACCTCCCTAGGGAAGTCTCCCTTGACCTTCCTACTTAAAATAACATTCTCGTACACTCTCTCTATCCCTTCACCCTGCTGAGGTGAAGTCTATTATAGTCCATTTTTATTTCTATTGTCTGCCCCCTACACAAGGTTGCTTGCCCCTTGAAGAGCAAAGACTTGGTACGTTTTATTCCCCCACTGAATCCCCAGTGCCTAGGACAGAGCCTGGCCCAAACTAGGCAGAGTGTCAAGAGATATTTTCTGAATGAAGGAACACACGGGAATGATATTTTCCTGTGTCTTTACAATGCTTGGTGTCCTTGTAGATTTGGGTACCCTTGGGATAACTACAACATCACACAACCTCCCACCAGGCTTAGAACCACTGCCTAACCTATTAGTGACTAAGATTATAATGCTGGATGAAGATACCTCAGACAGGAGAAAGACCATAATATAGGGATGGGAAAATGGTTTTATCTGCCATGACACCTGTGGTCCATGGGCAGTGGCTGCCTAGAAACTGTTTTAAGAAAGTTTCTGAGACCAGATATGGGTTCATTAGGACAATGTGCCATGATTGATTTGTAGTTTTGTAATATCTGCAATGGATAAAAGAACAGGAGCAGTGAGGTGCATGAGATTATATATATATTATTCCTGAGCCTCAGATCATTCCACGGTGAGTAGCCCTGGTTTTCTAACTAATACAAAATGATTGCCATTTAGTCAGATTCCTGTAAAATCACTGCCTATATCAAGGGTTGGTAAATTTTATATATAAAGAATCAGTTAGTAAATATTTTAGTATTTATACTATTTAGTATTTAGACATATAGTAGTCTCTGTGGAAACTACTCAATTCTGCCATTGTAGCACAAAAGGGGCATAGACAATACATAAATAGTGGGTATAGCTGTATTCCAATAAAACTTTATTTACAAAAACAGGCTCCAGGCTAGATTTGGTGGGCCACAGTTTGCCAACCTCTGACCTCCATGAATTTCAGAGAACACTTTCACCAGCCCACTGTCCCTATTCCCCCCACCAAAAAGCAAGAGCTTTAGAAAGACCAAAAATTATTATTCAGCACTTGCTAGATCTTCTGACTTCTGCCTACCTAGAGTCCACAGAAATTATTTGCATATCAACATCTTCTGGCACTTTAAGAGATATCAAAAATGTCACCAGTCACCAAATGTTTCATTACTGATTGCAAACATCTTTAGAAAAATACCACGGTGGGTTTCTTTCACTGAGTGATTTATTTCAGATATAATTTCAGTTTAATTAATAGGGGACTTCGTTGTGATCCGGAGGGTGTGAGAATCAGCAGAGAGTCTGTGGTTTGGTTAAGAGGAAACTAGAAACCTGTCTGTGCCTGTAGAAGGAAAATTTTACAAAAGAGAAAAAGAAAGCTGGCATTTTTGTGAACATCCAGCCTATACCCTCATTAGAGGAACCAGTGCAATATCTTAGAAAAACAAACTAACAGGAGGTAGAGGAGGAACCAAGAGGTACAAATTAGGAGGGTGTGGGGCAGGGGGGGAAATGGTATCTGGCTTATGTACGCCCTGAAAATAATTCTGTTTCTTAGCTGAACTGCAATCTTTATCTGTACCATACGTCCTTAAAAATCCAAAATCAGCAAAATCAACAGTACGATTTATTAGGCCCCGCCTGGCACCACACAGCAAAAGTCAAGAGACACGGTCCCTGCACTTGAAGAGCCGAGTCTTCCTTCAAGTGGCTTCATTCGACTTCCTGGCATTCTCAAAACATATAATCACTTATCTAAGCAATAAAGCTTATTTTTTGAGGGGTGCATTTGGAGGGGAGAGGGTTGTTGTTTTCAATTACCAATAAGCAAAACGCCTCATCCACATTTCCCAAAACACCAGGTTACATTAGTTTCAGTTTTAATATCCTGCCAAAGAGAGAAAAAAAGGCCCCAAATATGAAACAAATACAGCTGTCTAATATTGCTGTTCAAATGCCACTGCATTAAATAAAATTCCATGCTGTAAAATTTTGCAAGGTGATAAAACAAAAATGATATAATAAATATAAAACATCTGCATTTTTTTAACAAGACATTTGGAAACCGATTTCATTTATATTTAAACTTGTTTTGAAGTGTTCCTCGTTTTGAAAAACAACCTAGTTACAGCATATTAGATTTTTTTTCCCCAGCCGAAAGATTAAAGGGCTGATGCCCAAATAAAGGAGGATGGAGGGAGGAGAAACCACCATTGTGTTTTCCAGAATGAACTTTGTATTTGAATCTTCAGCTGGCTTTCGGTCATAAAAAGGGGCGATGAGTGCCTCCCATCAGCAGGGCTGGAAAATGGATCCTCTCACACGCACAAAAATGAGTTAAAACATCATGAAGTTTCTGGCAACAACTAAGGCACATACACCCAGAAAGCAGAAAGTTTAACAGTGTCTCTGTCTCTCTCTACGTGCCTAGGCAGGGTAGTTGCTAAAACACTGGGAGAACAGTAAGACCACCCACCACTTTTGATTTAGGCAGGCTTTGGTCTGGAGGGGTAGTCCTCAAATAGGGGGAACTCTCTGCCTCTACCATCAGGCTGGGAAACCCAAGGTCTGAGCACCTGGGCACTGGACTTACAACAGCTCAAAAAGGTCTCAGATTTCTTTGGTTTTTACAAAAGAGCACAAATACCATTTGGGAAAGAGGGGACAAAACATGCATCTGTTTGCTACAATCTTAAGCACCCTCATTCTCCATTGCTAGAGAGAAGAATCCATGGATACCTGAATTCACAGATGGGAACTCCACCACCACTCTACCCAAACACCATTTTATCTACAACACCCATCTTTTGACCAAATCCAGATACAGAGCTGCAAAATTAGGAGCAAGTTCTTTGTTCATTTCATGGCTTATAGCAGAATGGATAAATTGTGCTTGGAACAATCAAGGGAAGAGAATCTGACCTGAGGACTGCTCATAGATGAGCTTTCAATGTTAATATTAGCTAACCTTCACTGAGCACCTCTTTGTGCCAGGAACTTTACAAACACTGCCACGTTTCATCTTTATGACCACTGTTATTTCAGGTGATCGTTATCATCACCTTCCAAATGAGGATGAGGAACTTCAGTAGGGCCAAATAAATCGCCCTGGGTCACAGAGCTGGCCAGTGGCAGAGTAGGAACCTGAACCAAAGTCTGGATGACTACAAAATGACTACAGGTCATTCCTCAGCATTTGGTAAGTGAGGAGTGGGTTGCAGCCCAAGTTGTACGTAGAAAGTTTACTGATTTCATCCACTAAGGAGAGGACCTTTGAATGGATCAAAATTCTGCTTAACAGAATATATGAAGAGAAGTGCAATTAATATTTTTCAGCTTAGACTGCATTTGGAACAAGGTTAACCACATATCAAGTAGAACTAGAAGACCACATCTTTTTTTTTTTTTTTTTCTTTTTTTTTTTGCGGTACACTGGCCTCCCAATGCCGTGGCCTCTCCCGTTGCGGAGCACAGGCTCCGGACGCGCAGGCTCAGTGGCCATGGCTCACGGGCCCAGCCGCTCCGCAGCATGTGGGATCTTCCCAGACTGGGGCACGAACCCGTGTCCTCTGCACCGGCAGGCGGACTCTCAACCACTGCGCCACCAGGGAAGCCCTAGAAGACCACATCTTGATGCACAGTTAATGGTGGTGTGTGTACAACACATGTCACTTATACAAAAATGCATCTTTCAAGGCCGTCTGCAACGAATTCACTCTCAAACTGTATCTTTTCTACAATTTATTTATTAATTTGTTTAGGAAACATTTATTGAAGTATAGTTAATTTACAATGTTGTGTCAGTTTCAAGTGTACAGCAAACTGATTCAGTTACACAGAGATATATATATATTTTTTTTCAGATTCTTTTCCATTATAGATTATTACAAGACATTGAGTATAGTTCCCTGTGCTATACAGTAGGTCCTTGCTGTTCACCTGTTTTATATCTGGTAGCGTGTATATGTTAATCCCTAACTCCTAATTTATCTCTTCCTCCCCCTGCCCCTGCTATCCCCTTTGGTAAGCATAAGTTTGTTTTCTATGTCTGTGGATCTATTTCTCTTTTGTAAATAAGTTCATTTGTATCATTTTCTTAAATTCCACATATAAATGATATCATATGATATTTGTCTTTCTCTGTCTGACTTCCTTCACTTAATATCATAATCTCTAGGTCCATCCATATTACTGTAAATGGCATTATTTCATTCTTTTTATGGCTAAGTAATATTCCATTGTATATATGTACCACATCTTCTTTATCCATTCATCTGTTGATGGACATTTAGGTTGCTTCCATGTCTTGGCTATTGTAAATAGAGCTGCAATGAACATTGGGGTGCATGTATTTTTTTGAATTAGAGTTTTCTCTGGATATACACCCAGGAGTGGGATTGCAGGATCATATGGTAACTCTATTTTTAATTTTTTAAGGAATTTCCATACTGTTCTCCATAGTGGCTACACCAATTTACATTCCCACCAACAGTGTAGGAGGGTTCCCTTTTCTCCACATCCATTTCTTGACTTTCTAATGATGGCCATCCTGACAAGTGTGAGGTGATACCTCATCATAGCTCTGATTTGCATTTCTCTAATAATTAGCGATACTGAGCATCTTTTCATGTGCCCGTTGGCCATCTGTATGTCTTCCTTGGAGAAATGTCTATTTAGGTCTTCTGCCCATTTTTTGATTGGGTCATTGGGTTTTTTTCATATTAAGCTGTATAAGCTGTTTGTATATTTGGGAAATTAATCCCTTGTTGGTCACATCATTTGCAAATATTTTCTGCCAGTCTGTAGGTTGTCTTTTGGTTTTGTTTATGATTTCCTTTGCTGTGCAAAAACTTTTAAGTTTAATTAGGTCCCATCTGTTTATTTTTATTTCCATTACTCTAGGGGATAGATCCAAAAAAATACTGCTGCAGTTTATGTCAGAGTGTTCTGCCTATGTCTTCCTCTAGCAATTCTATAGCATCGGGTCTTACAGTTAGGTCTTTAATCCATTTTGAGTTTATTATTGTATATGGTGTTAGAGAATGTTCTAATTTCATTCTTTTACATGTAGCTGTCCAGTTTTCCCAGCACCACTTACTGAAGAGACTGTCTTTTCTCCACTGTATATTCTTACCTCCTTTGACATAGATTAACTGACCATAAGTGTGTGGGTTTATTTCTGGGCTTTCTATCCTGTTCCATTGATCTGTATGTTTGTGTTTTTGTGTCAGTACAATATTATTTTGATTATTGTAGCTTTGTAGTATAGTCTGAGGTCAGGGAGCATGATTACTCTAGCTCTGTTCTTCTTTCTCAAGATTGTTTTGGCTATTCAGGGTCTTTGGTGTTTCTATACAAATTTAAAAATTTTTGTTCCATTTCTGTGAAAATGCCATTGGTAATTTGATAGGGATTGCACTGAATCTGTAAATTACCTTGGGTCATTTTAATAATATTGATTCTTCCAATCCAAGAACACAGTATATCTTTCCCTTTGTTTGTGTCATCTTTAATTTCTTTCATCAGCATCTTATAGTTTTTGGAGTACAGGTCTTTTGCCTCCTTAGGTAGGTTTATTCCTAGGTATTTCATTATTTTTGATGTGACAGGAAATGGGATTGTTTCCTTAATTTCTGGGGAACTTTCTGCTCATAACTAGTTTAAAAGCTATCTTCAGCCCAACCCCTGTTCAATTCACACACAAATGCTTAATGAACATGTTCCCTCAACACCATTCCACACACAAAACTGTCAACCAAAATTTTAACTTGTCCTCCTGACATAATATGTTTTCCCTAATTACATAAACAATTCCAGGTTTGGGGTTTTTGTCATTTGGGTTTTTTTTTCTGTGACAGTGATGGACCTTGTGATTATCTCTATAGTGTCTATTCTATGCTCCCATTGAGGCATGAGTGGACTGCCCGGACTCCAGCTCCAGGACCATTTCAGGTCGTCACAGCAATCTCACCTTTCTTGACATGGCCAACCCAGGCCTAAACCAGATAGCTCAGGGCTCAGGGATGATCCAATCAGGGTGAAGATCAGGATTCTTGTTTGATACTCCTGGGAGGAGATGTACCCTCTTCCTGGGATACAAATTAGGAAGCAAATAGCTCCAGTCGTGGCTGTCTGATCTCTTGCAGTCAAGAGAGGAACCAGCCTGACAAAGAACCGACAGTGAAGTCCAACCCACACACAAAGGAGAGAGCTGAGGAAACCTGAGAGAAGGAGAGTAAAAGCCCTGGTTGAGCTCGACCTCATGCTTGCTTTCTCAGTAACATGCAGCAATTCATCCGCTTTCTTGTTCAGGCTGATTTGAGTTTTATTTTGTTTGTGAGTAAAAAAACCCTAACTGGTACACTGAGTTTGTTAGAGCGCTTTGAGAATGTACTAGGCAACCTCCAGCACTAAATCATATAGCACCCACTCAATACCATGAAGTTGCATCTTAAGTCAAGAGAGTTTAGAATCTAGTATCATGATGTAAAAAAACCACACACAGCAAAATTTACTACAGCAAATTCCATGAAGATGGTATACAGTAATTCTTACATACATCAAAGTTTGAAACTCAACTACGGGAAGAAACACTTAAACATGTTCTATTTGACATATTTGTACCCATGCATTAAGGTACTGCAGATTCAATATTTCTACCTTGAAACCTACTGCATAAGGAGGCATGTAAGGTCCTTCCCAATCAGACCCCACCTACTCCACTTGCCTCACCCCATTTCTTGCCTTCATGCTTTAGCACATATTGTTTCCATTAAAGTTCCTTCTACATTTTTCCTCACCTGGCATACTTCTACTTATACTCCAACGCCCAACTCAAATACCACCATCTGCCTTAAATCTTCTGACTTCCTAGGAAACAATCACTCTTTGCTCTGGACTCTCAAAGCACTTTGTTCAAATCTCTATTAAAGCACATACCTTGTGCTTTAAGACTCAGCCGTTTACACACAGACCATGAACAATTCTAGAGTGGAAGCATGTCTAATTCATCGCTGTATCTCATTTTTTTAAGAGGCAGAATTTTACATTTATTCACTTAACATTACACCACAATTTTTTTCCTATTTTTGCCACAATCTTTTTTTTTCTTATATCCCTCCCGCACTTCCCAGCCCAAGTAACTGATATCACCTGACTGGCACCACTGTATCTCTTGTTTAGCATATAAGACTGGCTCAGAGTATGCAGTCATTGTGTTTGCTGAATAGATGTTCTTAATTCAGTTGACATATCCCAAATCTACCCATTTCTCTCCATCTCCACTACCCATGGTCTAATTCTGTCTTAGCTGGGTGACAGGAAGAGCCTCCCTAAATGCTCTGACTGCTTCCATTCTTACCCTTTTCAATCTTTTCAGGGCAGACATGCCTTCATAAGAATTAGAAAAAGGCAGCCCTCTGAGTGGTTAAGTTAGAAAAAAATCCCTCTTCTAGACGGATGCAACTTACTGGGAAACTACTACAAAAGAAGACGTCTGTTTTCAACAGAGTTACTAAACTGACGGAACGAAAGCCTGGAGTTGGTGGTCTTTGCCACTGCACTGAGGGATGCATTCTTGAGACTGAAGTAAACGAGGAGGAAGAAAGATGGAAAAGGACAGATTCCTGATTGTGTTGTTGAGCATCTGGGTTCAGCCACACCTGAAAGAGTTGTCCCTGGACTTTCTAGTTACCTGAGCCAATTAAGTTACCTTTGTGCTCAAAATAGTTTGAGTTGTACTATAGACATTTACCACCTAAGCAGTCAGTGCTATATGCTATGAGCACAACATTGAAATGTGACTCAGGGACAGTGTTTCTGCAAAACCTAAAGTACACAGGACTAGAGACCAGATTAGTTAGTACCAGTATAGGTCAAGACTCTCCAAGGTCTCTAATTCAAACCCATTTGCAGAATCTGCTTAAATTAGGACTCTATATTGTAATTCTGTGCTTTGAGTTCAACATGAGTGAGCCCCAGACTGGAATACACAAATTTGCCTTTTATTTTCAAAATGCTTTTGTCATACACATCAGAACTAAGAGGAAACGCTCATGAGAGGTCATCATTGGTATCTCTCTACCTCCACATAGTTCTGCCCTGAAGTCACCCCAAAAACAGAGCTGCGTAACACGTCAAAAAGGAAACTGGGGCTTCCCTGGTGGCGCAGTGGTTGAGAGTCCGCCTGCCGATGCAGGGGACACGGGTTTGTGCCCCGGTCCGGGAGGATCCCACATGCCGCGGAGCGGCTAGGCCCGTGAGCCATGGCCGCTGAGCCTGCGCGTCCGGAGCCTGTGCTCCGCAACAGGAGAAGCCGCAACAGTGAGAGGCCCGCGTACCGCAAAAAAAAAAAAAAAAAAAGGAAACTGGCCTGACCTTCTGAAAAGAGTTAGAGTGTTCAGATGGTTTCATATCATTTTTTTAAAAAACAATTGTTCAGAGGTACCAATGTAATCCTATGAAATATTGAACAGAAAGCCTTGAGGGAAAGTCAAAAAGCAACCAACATCATTAGATAGCTTGCCCTATTATAACCAAGGTTATAACTGTGGCTAAGAAAGTGAGAAATTCTACCAATGGTTTATTTGTTTATTTACTACTACAGGCACATCCACTGCCTGCTTCCCACTTACCCACCCCATCTCACACAAGGTTGGATGATTTGATTTGAGAAGCCTGTCGCATGGTGTATGGGCTTTGGGTTCTTTTGTTTCTGACACTTATTTTCCAGGTGGCCTAGGCCAGTCAATTATCTTCTCTTGGACTCAATTTCCTCTTCGGCACAAATGGGGACAGTAACAATGCAGAGGCTCCTGTGAGAAGCGAATGAGATTCCCAGTTCAGAGCACCTACACAGTGTCAGAAACACAGCAGGTGCACAAGAGACATTTGTTCACTCGCTTTTTACTGAACTGTCTTAAGCAAAACTAGCCAGTTATTTTGGTATTAAATAGGGTAATTTCTTGTCAAAGTGTTCCCTGGCTAGTCAATTCCACCAACATTGGCCCATGTGCTCAGGCCAGTCTTGAATCTTGTTTCCCTCACAACCCACATCCTATCCACCAGCAAGACCAGCTGGTTATATCCCAATAAATATCTCAAATCTGACAATCTCTCCCCTCCTCCTACTCTTCTGTCAACTTCATCACCATCTCTCTGCTGGATACTGCAGCAGCCTCCTAGCTGGTCTCCTACCTCCCCAAATTGTCTCTTTACAGTCTCCACATGGCAACCAGGATGACATTTTCTAAAGTACAGAGCGGATCATATCACTCCCCTGCTAAAATCCTCCCATACCTTCCAATAATATTAATAGCTACAATAATAGTAGCTATAATTTATTGAGCACATACTATATAAAGAAGGGCACAGGTCTAGCACTTTGGACATATTACATTATTTAATCTAAAACAACTGTCCAGTGTCTGTCGACAGATGAACAGATAAAGAAAATACATAGAGAGAAAATGTATTCCATATATATAGAGAGAGAGAGAGAGAGAGAGACAGAGAGAGAGAGAGACAGAGAGAGGGAGAGGGAGAGAGGGGGAGAGAGAGAGAGAGAGAGAGAGAGAGAGAGAGAGAGAGAGAGAGAGAGAGAGAGAGAGAGAGGGAATAATTTTCAGCCACGAGAAAGAAGGAAATTCTGTCATTTGCTACAATATGGATGAAACTGGAGGGCATTATAAGCCAGACACAATAAGCCATACACAGAAGGACAAATACTGTATGATCTCACTTATATGTAGAATCTAAAAAAATTGAACTCATAGAACCAGAATGTAGAATGGTAGTTGCCAAGGGTTGGGGGTGGGGGAAATGAGAAGAGGCTGGTAAAAGGGTACAAACTTCCAGTTAGAAGATACAGTTCTGGGGACCTAATGGACAGCATGGTGATTATAGTTAATAATGCTGCACTGTGTACCTGAAATCAGCTAAGAAAGTAATCCTCAGTGTTCTCACCACACACACACACAAATGGTAACTACGTGAGATGACAGATGTGTTGATTAGCTTGATTGTGATAATCATTTCACAATATGTATGTATATTAAATCATCATGTTGTATACCTTAAAAAAACATTGTGTTGTACAATCTAAATATATACAATTTTTATTTGTCAATCATATCTCAATAAAGCTGGGAAAAAGTAAAATAAAACTGCAGGGCTTCCCTGGTGGCGCAGTGATTGAGAGTCCGCCTGCCGATGCAGGGGACACGGGTTCGTGCCCCGGTCCGGGAAGATCCCACATGCCGCGGAGCAGCTGGGTCCGTGAGCCATGGCCGCTGAGCCTGCGCATCCGGAGCCCGTGCTCCGCAACGGGAGAGGCCACAGCAGTGAGAGGCCCGCGTACCGCAAAAAAAAAAAAAAAAGTCACCATCATGACTGCACTGATGGGTGAAGCAGGTATGAGCACCGGTTTGTCACTATCAATATAACCACCAGCATGAGTCCAGAAGGGTGTTCCCTGAGGACCTCTTATTATTTTTGCTGGGGGTTTAAAAACATGGGGAGGAGGATAATGACTTCCAGTGCTATGACTTATTTATATCAGGTAAATGATATAAATCTTAAATCCTTGATTCTAACTTTGATTCTGAACAGAAAAATGCCTATGGGGAGAGTGAAAAGTCTATGGCATGTTTTTGGAAATTGCTTCTTAGAACCCTGAGTTTTTTTGCCCCCTCAGTGAATGAACTACTCTTTGAAAAACTGTGAAGTCTGAAAACTGACGGTACTGAAAACATTCTCTCACAAAAAAGGCTTACTTTAGCTTTTTAAAAAATATTTGTGTTTCTTTAAATATTCCTACAGTTCTTTTTTTTTTTAAAGGCAATTCAATTTGGGGGAAACATTATGACAATATGCTTCTTCGTGCCAAAGAAAAGCTTTTCATTGGCCTCTTTCGTGTTTCTGGCTTTCTTTTTCCAGCTGTTATACCAGATATAATCAGCCAAAACTGCAATTTGTCATCTCCATCAAATTTGGTTTACAATTCTCAATGTTGCAGTTTATATGAAAAAAATTACGGATTAAAACTCAGAGTAAAGTGAAGATTTCACAGATTAGGGACAAAGTTAATATTCCTCAAAAGGTTGGATTACAAGCAGACCTGAAAAACACTGAAGTTTATCCCAGATGTCAGACACACAGAACTGCCTGTTCTACTGAAATGTGGTGGAGCAGAGGCCATATCCACACTGCCAAGCCAGCCTTGGGATTTGGTTCCCTCGTACAAGTAACTGGATGATCTGGGGAGGATGGTGGATAAAAATGAGCTCTTAGACCACCTGACCTGTCAATCCAAACAGAAATATCACATTTAGCCTCCTGATTAAAGTTGACTGAATGGTTATTATATGCTTCCAACCTACCATCACTGCCCACATCAGCAACATATTGTTCAAAATAGTTACCATTTATTGAGCAATTACTATATATCAGGCAGTGTGTTGGGGAATTGGCACGGCCTTATTTTCTTGAATAAATGTTTGTTGCGTAAGTGGAGGTTCTTTATATTGGGATGAATAATATGAAACTGACATTTTTGTAGGTGAAAACAGTCGAGTAGTAGCAATTTCATGCAGTTCACTCTAATACTTGTTCTGTGCCTCCCAGCTGACCCAGCACAATGCTTATCACTCACGGCAGGGCTCAGTAAACTCTCATTTCATTTATTCTTAGTTTTATATAGAAACAACCTCCAAGAGGGGGACAAATAGCAGTATTTCAAGCAAGATTCAATCTAGCCGTCTCTGCTGTGCTGTTCTCAGCCACACAAGTTTCATCTGAAAGGTCTTAGGCCACCCACCTGCCTCCACCCCCTCAAAGCTCACTTAGTAAAACAATGAACCTTACCGGTGTGCCCTACCCAGTATAATCATAATCGCAGGGAGTTACGGGACACTGCTGGGAGGTACTCAGTTACAACTCTTCCCTACTATCTCCAGGCAACCCACTTTTCCTCTCTTGAAAATCACCATAAAAGGCATTGGATGGTTAAAAAGCTGCAGAGGAGTGCCCAGGAGAAGTGAATTCAGTACTGGGGTCAACCTTAAAAATTGAATTCTAGAATAAACATATATCCCAATTAATAATATTTATCATTCTTTAGGAGGTGAAACAAGATCACAAGAAATGAGTGACAAGAAAAAAGATTCCACCCCTGATGAAGTTGTGGGGATGCTGGTGAAGGGATGCTCAAAATCCCAACCAAAACCCTAGAAATTTAAACTGAATGAGAACAGAAAAGCCAATGAAGCCATTCAGACAAAGGGGGTATGAAGTTATTCCATTTTAAAACATTGCCTGAGGGAATGTCTTTGCCCAGCCCCTTCTCACCCGACCAAGGAACAAAATGAAACAAACAAAAACATGCAGAATCAAGGGGTTCCATTTTCACCAGAAGTTAAACTGAAACCAAAGACCAATGGCTGCCCATCTTTACCTTTTCTAGGGCAGTGAAACTACTCTGGATGATACTCTGATGGTGGATACCTGTCATTATACATTTGTCCAAACTCATAAATGTCCAATACCTAGTGAACCCCAGAGTGAACCCAACTGCAAACTGTGGACTCTGGGTGATAATGACGAGTCATGTAGGTTCATCGACTGTAAGGAACGTACCATTCATGGGGGATGTTGATGGCGGGGGAGGCTGTGTGCATGTGTGGGGGCAGGGGGTACATGGGGACTCTCTGTGCCTTCTACTCAATTCTGCAGTGAACCTAAACCTGTTCTAAAAAATAAAGTCTACTTAAAAGGAAAAAAAAAAAAAAAAAGACCAATGGCTGAACAACAGAGCACATTCCCACACCTCCCACCATCCATTTGAACAATTTACAGCTCAGAATCACAGAAGATGAAGGTGACTGTCAAGATCTGGTGTGTTTTGAACTAGGAATAATTTACCATTTGGGGTAGGGGATGCTGAGAACATCCCAAGCCAATCTCTCTAGCCCACTCGTTATGGAACTAATAACGAGACAGGGAAACATCTGCCTGTCAGCTATGAACATGAACCAGCTGATGCATCTATAGACATGAGACACCCAACCTGCCCCACCTGGTGTACAGGACTACTGGAGCAGGGAGGAGATGAGGAGAGGGGAGGAGAGGAGAGGGCTGTTGAGAGGAGCACTTTTCAGAACCTGAAGAAAAGAAAGTTCATGTAAGGGCTCGCTGTGGCCCACCTATGTTTCCACCTCTTTTCTTCCTTGCCCTACCCCACCCCTTATCCTCATAGGTTAACTAATGAAACTGATATCTTGCAGGTTTTTAGCTACTGGAATACCAAATAAGAGATGTGTGTTCAGCCCCAATGAGAATAATATGCATGACCAAATGATCTTTTCTTAATTTTGTGAAAGAAAGAAAATGAAGCAGTAGTGACATAAACCTAATGTGGAAATGCGATGCAGGTTGAAAGCTGCCTGTGTGCATTAAGTGGTACCCAGAGCACCCATTCTTCCATCAGGAGAGTGGCCACTCCTGGCCCAGACAGGATCAAGATGGTATAGATTAAGATCTATTCTCCACCAACCCAGATACAGAGCTGACACCACGTAGGGAGCGGCCAGGCTGGGAAAGCCTATGTCCTCTGGCGAAAGATTCTACCTTCTAAGCTAGAAGTGCCACAGCAGGAATCAGGATGCAGCACTGCTGCACAAGGGTTCATACTGTAGCAGCTCTGGGACAAAAACCTGCTCCTACCTCCCCTGATTTACAGCTTCTGAAATTCGTGAGCCATTGGCTCTGAGTGCTATAAGTAAGTCATGTAAGGGCTGCACTAGAAGAAATCTTAGAAAAGACCCTTGAGTCTTGCTCTTTTCTGCCAACCCAGCTTTATCCTGTACCCTATGCCATCCCTCAAATGGACAAGAAGTACACACTCCATTTCACTCTCCTCTGTTTTCAAGCAAGAAATCCATGACACAGTCTAATGATCAGCACAGAGACTGACAATGCCATTAAGACTGATATGATCAGCTCGGTGCTTTGTGACAACCTAGAGGGGTGGGATAGGGAGGGTGGGAGGGAGAGAGACGCAAGGGGGAAGAGATATGGGGATATATGTATATGTATAACTGATTCATTTTATTATAAAGCAGAAACTAACACACCATTGTAAAGCAATTATACTCCAATAAAGATGTAAAAAAAAAAAAAAGACTGATATGAACTTCATTGGTTCAAGATGGCGGAGTAGAACGACGTGCGTTCACTCCCTCTTGCAAGAGCACCGGAATCACGACTAAGTGCTGAACAATCATTGACAGGAACTGGAACTCACCAAAAAAGATAGCCCACATCCAAAGACAAAGGAGAAGCCACATTGAGATGGTAGGAGGGGCGCAATCACAGTAAAATCAAATCCCATAACTGCTGGGTGAGTGACTCACAAACTGGAGAACACTTATACCACAGAAGTTCACCCACTGCAGTGAAGGTTCTGAGCCACACGTCAGGCTTCCCAACCTGGGGGTCTGGCAACGGGAGGAGGAATTCCTAGAGAATCAGACTTTGAAGGCTAGTGGGATTTGATTGCAGGACTTCCACAGGACTGGGGGAAACAGAGACTCCACTCTTGGAGGGCACACACAGAGTAGTGTGTGCATTGGGACCCAGGGAAAGGAGCAGTGACCCCAGGGGAGACTAAATCAGACCTACCTGCTACTGTTGCAGTGTCTCCTGCAAAGGCAGGGGGTGCCTGTGGCTCACCATGAGGACAATGACACTGGCAGCAGAAGTTCTGGGAAGTACTCCTTGGCGTGAGCCCTCCCAGAATCCACCATTAGCCCCACCAAAGAGCCCAGGTAGGCTCCAGTGTTGGGTCGCCTCAGGCCAAACAACCAACAGGGAGGGAACCCAGCCCCACACATCAGCAGACAAGCAGATTAAAGTTTTACTGAGCTCTGAGCACCAGAGCAACACCCAGCTCTACCCACCACCAGTCCCTCCCATCAGGAAAATTACACAAGCCTCTTAGCCTCATCAACCAGAGGGCAGACAGCAGAAGCAAGAAGAACTACAATCCTGCAGCCTGTGGAACAATAACCACATTCACAGAAAGATAGACAAGATGAAAAGGCAGAGGGCTATGTACCAGATGAAGGAACAAGATAAACCCCCAGAAAAACAACTAAATGAAGTGGAGATAGGCAACCTTACAGAAAAAGAATTCAGAATAATAAGAGTGAAGATGATCCAGGACCTCAGAAAGAGAATGGAGGCGAAGATCGAGAAGATGCAAGAAATGTTTAACAAAGATCTAGAAGAAATAAAGAACAAACAAACAGAGATGAACAATACAATAACTGAAATGAAAACTACACTAGAAGGAATCAAGAGCAGAATACCTGAGGCAGAAGGACGGATAAGTGACCTGGAAGACAGAATGGTGGAATTCACTGCTGTGGAACACAATAAAGAAAAAAGAATGAAAAGAAATGAAGACAGCCTAAGAGACCTCTGGGACAACATTAAACGCAACAACATTCACATTATAGGGGTCCCAGGAGGAGAAGAGAGAGAGAAAAGACATGAGAAAATATGTGAAGAGACTATAGTCGAAAACTTCCCTAACACTGGAAAGGAAATAGCCACCCAAGTCCAGGAAGCGCAGAGAGTCCCATACAGGATAAACCCAAGGAAAAACATGCCGAGACACATAGTAATCAAATTGGCAAAAATTACAGACAAAGAAAAATTATTGAAAGCAGCAAGGGAAAAACGACAAATACTGTATAAGGGAACTCCCATAAGGTTAACAGCTGATTTCTCAGGAGAAACTCTACAAGCCAGAAGGGAGCAGCATGATATACTTAAAGTGATGAAAGGGAAGAACCTACAACCAAGATTACTCTACCCGGCAAGGATCTCATTCAGATTCGACGGAGGAATCAAAAGCTTTACAGACAAGCAAGAGCTAAGAGAATTCAGCACCATCAAACCAGCTCTACAACAAATGCTAAAGGAACTTCTCTAAGTGGGAAACACAAGCAAAAGGACCTACCTACAAAAACAAACCCAAGGGCTTCCCTGTTGGCACAGTGGTTGAGAATCTGCCTGCTAATGCAGGGGACACGGGTTCGAGCCCTGGTCTGGGAGGATCCCACATGCCGCGGAGCAACTAGGCCCGTGAGCCACAACTACTGAGCCTGCACATCTGGAGCCTGTGCTCCACAACAAAAGAAGCCACAATAGTGAGAGGCCCGCGCACCGCGATGAAGCTTTAAATGACACAATAGACCAGATAGAATTAATTGATATTTATAGGACATTCCATCCAGAAACAGCAGATTACACTTTCTTCTCAAGTGCACGTGGAACATTCTCCAGGACAGATCACATCTGGGGTCACAAATCAAGCCTCAGTAAATTTAAGAAAACTGAAATCATATCAAGCATCTTTTCTGACCACAACACTATGAGATTAGAAATCAATTACAGGGAAAAGAACGTAAAAAATACAAACACATGGAGGCTAAACAATACATTACTAAATAACCAAGAGATCACTGAAGAAATCAAAAAGGAAATCAAGAACTACCTAGAGACAAATTATAACAAATATACGACGATCCAAAACCTATGGGATGCAGCAAAAGCAGTTCTAAGATGGAAGTTTATAGCAATACAAGCATACCTCAAAAAACAAGAAAAATCTCAAATAAACAATCTAAACTTACAACTAAAGGAACTAGAGAAAGAAGAACAAACAAAACCCAAAGTTAGTAGAAGGAAAGAATACATAAAGGTCAGAGCTGAAATAAATGAAATAGAAACAGAAAACAATAGCAAAGATCAATAAAAGTAAAAGCTGGTTCTTTGAGAAGATAAACAAAACTGATAAACCATTAGCCAGACTCATCAAGAAAAAGAGGGAGAGGACTCAGATCAGTAAAATTAGAAATGAAAAAGCAGAAGTGACAACAGACACCACAGAAATACAAAGCATCCTAACAGACTACTGCAAGCAACTCTATGCCAATAAAATGGACAACCTGGAAGAAATGGACAAACTCTTAGAAAGGTATAAACCTTCCAAGACTGAACCAGGAAGAAATAGAAAATATGAACAGACCAATCACAAGCAATGAAATTGAAACTGTGATTAAAAATCTTCCAAGAAACAAAAGTCCAGGACCAGATGGCTTCACGGGTGAATTCTATCAAACACTTAGAGAAGAGCTAACACCCATCCTTCTCAAACTCTTCCAAAAAACTGCAGAGGAAGGAACACTCCCAAACTCATTCTATGAGGTCACCATCACCTTGATACCAAAACCAGACAAAGATACTACAAAAAAAGAAAATTACAGACCAATATCATTGATGAATATAGATGCAAAAATGCTCAACAAAATACTAGCAAATGGAATCCAACAACACATTAAAAGGATCAAACACCATGATCAAGTGGGATTTATCCCAGGGGTGCAAGGATACTTCAATATACACAAATCAATCAATGTGATACACTGTATTAACAAACTGAAGAAGAAAAACTACATGATCATCTCAATAGATGCAGAAAAAGCTTTTGACAAAATTCAACACCCATTTATGATAAAAGCCCTCCAGAAAGTGGGCATAGAGGGAACCTACCCCAACATCATAAAGGCCATATATGACAAACCCACAGCAAACATCATTCTCAATGGTGAAAAACTGAAAGCATTTCCTCTAAGATCAGGAACAAGAAAAGGATGTCCACTCTCACCACTATTATTCAACATAGTTTTGGAAGTCCTAGTCATGGCAATAAGAGAAGAAAAAGAAAGAAAAGGAATACAAATTGGAAAAGAAGAAGTAAAACTGTCACTGTTTGCAGATGACATGATACTATACATAGAGAATCCTAAAGATGCCACCAGAAAACTACCAGAACTAATCAATGAATTTGGTAAAGTTGCAGGATACAAAATTAATGCATAGAAATCTCTTGCATTCCTATACACTAATGATGAAAAATCTGAAAGAGAAATTAAGGAAACACTCCCATTTACCATGGGAGTACCAACAAAAAATAAAATGCCTAGAAATAAACCTACCTAGGGAGACAAAAGACCTGTATGCAGAAAACTGTAAGACACTGACGAAAGAAATTAAAGATGATACAAACAGATGGCGAGATATACCATGTTCTTGGGTTGGAAGAATCAATATTGTGAAAATGACTATACTACCCAGAGCAATCTACAGATTCAATGCAATCCCTATGAAATTACCAATGGCATTTTTTACAGAACTAGAACAAAAAGTCTTAAAATTTGTATGGAGACACAAACGACCCTGAATAGCCAAAGCAGTCTTGAGGGAAAAACACGTAGCTGGAGGAATCAAACTCCCTGTCTTCAGACTCTACTGCAAAGCTACAGTAATCAAGACAATATGGTACTGGCACAAAAACAGAAATACAGAAAAATGGAACAGGATAGAAAGCCCAGAGGTAAACCCATGCACCTACGGTCAACTAATCTATGACATAGGAGGCAAGGATATACAATGGAGAAAAGACAGTCTCTTCAATAAGTGGTGCTGGGAAAACTGGACAGCTACGTGTAAAAGAATGAAATTAGAACACTCCCTAACACCATACACAAAAATAAACTCAAAATGGATTAGAGGCCTAAATGTAAGACCGGACACTATAAAACTCTTAGAGGAAAACATAGGAAGCATACTCTTTGACATAAATCACAGCAAGAACTTTTTTGATCCATCTCCTAGAGTAATGGAAATAAAAACAAAAATAAACAAATGGGACCTGACGTAACTTAAAAGCTATTGCACAGCAAAGGGAACTACAAACAAGACAAAAAGACAACCCTCAGAATGGGTGAAAATATTTGCTAACGAATCAACAGACAAAAAGATTAATCTGCAAAATATATAAACAGCTCATGCATCTCAATATTAAAAAAACAAACAACCCAATCCAAAAATGGGCAGAAGACCTAAATAGACATTTCTCCAAAGAAGACATACAGATGGCCAAGAAGCACATGAAAAGCTGCTCAACATCACTAATTATTAGAGAAATGCAAATCAAAACTACAATGAGGTATCTCACCTCACACCAGTTAGAATGGGCATCATCAGAAAATCTACAAACAACAAAGGCTGGAGAGGGTGTGGAGGAAAGGGAACCCTCTTGCACTGTTGGTGGAAATGTAAATTGATACAGCCACTATGGAGAACAGTATGGAGGTTCCTTAAAAAACTAAAAATAGAATTACTATATGATCCAGCAATCCCACTACTGGGTATATACCCAGAGGAAACAATAATCAAAAAGACACATGCACCCCAATGTTTATTGCAGCACTATTTACAATAGCCAGGTCATGGAAGCAACCTAAGTGCCCATCGACAGACGAATGGATAAAGTTGTGATACATATATACAATGGAATATTACTCAGCCATAAAAAGCAACAAAACTGGGTCATTTGTAGAGATGTGGATGGATCTAGAGACTGTCATACAGAGTGAAGTCAACAAGAGAAAAACAAATATTGTATATTAACGCATATATGTGGAACCTAGAAAAATGGTACAGGTGAACCGTTTGCAGGGCAGAAATAGAGACACAGATGTAGAGAACAAACGTATGGGCACCAAGGGAGGAAAGTGGCGGGGTGCGGTGGGGGGGTGATGAATTGGGCGATTGGGATTGACGTATATACACTAATATGTATTAAATGGATAACTAATAAGAACCTCCTGTTAAAAAAAATAAAATAAAATTCAACAATTCACAAAATAAAGACTGACATGGACTTCAGAATTCGTCAGCCTGGTTTTGAATACCCGTCGACCCCTTACCTTAGCAAATTGCTTAACTTCTCTGTGCCTAATTTTCTATGTAAGATAGGAAAGATAACTGCATCTAGCTGCTAGGGTTGTTGTAAGGATTAAATGAGTTAATCTATTTAAAGAACTTAGAAAAGTCCCTAGTACATGGTGAGCAAGAATAAATATTACCTAAAATCACCATCATCTTTCCAGCTCCCATTTGTCAAGAAGTGAAAAACTCTATCTTTGGTCTCCCTAGTATACAATCTGGGATGGAGATAAAGTTGACATCCAAAACAGCACTGATTAGGTGACACAGGACATACACTTTGTAGGAGTCTGAATGAGGAGGGAGAAACAGAGCAGAAAGAGCTGGGGAAGGTTCACGGAGAAAGGAGGTTGCCATGGGGCCTTGTACAAAGGCAGCATTTGGATGGATGGATGCATGGATGGATGGATGGATGGATGGATGGATGGATGGATGGAAAGGCAAAAGAGAGACTGAACAATTCATTTTCTTTCAAAGATTCTTTGGGGGATGGGGCATCCTTCTGTTGTCTATAAGGGATGAAACTTTAAAAAGCTCTTCTCTCAATGACCTCTCTGGAAAAACCTTTACATTTAATACGGGCCCAACTGCAAATACCCAGGGTGAATTCCCACAGAAGCAGTCTCTTCCCCCACCCTCCATCTCGTCAACACTGTATAAAGAACTGCCCTGTTACTACAAAAAAGGGTGGCAGCTTCCATGCAAACTATATATTTGATTAGGATCTGAACTCTTTGTTGAACCATGAATTCAAAATAATTTACGTGATACATATAAATTTAATTTCTTTGTTCAAACTCCACATCTGAAATGATGTCCTGCAAATGTGAAACTCTCACTGTGGTCTACAAAATAAGTCTCCTTCTAACTCGTCTATACTGTGTGGAAATAATCTTCAAGGAAAGAAATAAACCTATTTTAAAAACAGCTGAGTCCTTTAGATCATACACCCTAACCAATTTATGGAGATAAATGGAATTCAGTATTAAAGAAATATATTTTTTCCACTCCTCCAGAAAATGTAAATTCCAGCTACAAAATAGAAAGAAAAAGACAAAGAAATCAAGAATAAAGCAGCACAGAAAGAAAGCCAGAAAAACCAATTCAAGGACAACTGAAGAACCCCTGACTTATTGTCCTTTCCTGCCTCATCCTCTCACCGCCATTTTCCCCCACTGACCCAAAGGCATTGTATATAAGAATATCACAGAGGAGAGGAACCCAGGGGAAAAAACTGCCAAAGAAAACAGAATGCATTTCCACCATCCGGAATCAGAGAAGGCATAGTTCTCTATGGAAACAAACCCCCTCTTTCTATAGTGGGGCAGTGTCCACTGCTGGCCATCTTTCCTGCATGGCATACACCATTGCAGTAACTCTCATGTTAACCCTGAGCTAATCACCAAGATGGACAAACGAAAAATTAACAAAGGAGAAAGACCAAGAAAGGGAAAACAAATTTACACTGTGAGTGATTGCTTGTGTCCTATTAGTATAATGAATACAAAATACCTTAAAAAAATGCATTAGGCAGATATTGGCTTATGATGTGGTCAATATCACGATTTATTTAACTCTGGGGACAATAAATCTTGATATTGACTGAAAACATACGTCAATATGTGTACTGTTGTGTGCATCCTACTACAAAAATGGGGTTTTTAACTTTAATAGCTCCTTTTGCAAAGAGGAAAAATAAAAGAACTCCCTCAAAGGCCCTCAAATCATGGTCACACCAACATGCTGGGAAGGGAGTCACTGCCTGGCTCAGCAACTCAGCATCACTGGCTGAGGACTGGTCAGTAAGTCAATTAATATCATAGATGGAATTGTTGATCCTGTTTCTTCACCCCTCCTGTATCCACAATCTTTGATGTTCACCCTACGCAAAGCACACAAAGCAAAAGCCACTCCTTGACCTGGGGCTTAGCTTGTGATATTTTAGCCAATGGAATACGGACAAAATTGAGATTGCCAATTTCCAGTCTAATCATTAATAGGCATCTTATGTTTTGCTTGTTTTCCTGTGACTCTGCCATCACAATTAAAAGAGCTTCCCTTCAAATAGATCCTATCTCTTTAGCCTGAACCCTGAAATAAGTCCACATGAACAGACCACAGTCCATGCGACAGTGTGGAGCCAAGCCCAGCTGGACCTACAAGTGGAAGCACAGTTACTCATTCAAGCTCAGCCTAGATCAGGGCCTCTGAAGTCAATCTGCAGCTTTGTGAGAGATCAATGCTTACTGCGAAAGCTGCTGAGATTCGGTGGTTGGTTGTTCTGCAACAGTAGCTGACTGATACAGTCAGCATTCACTAAGTGATCATTATTCACACACCACTATACTTACTCCCTTGTGGGGTCTTCAGAGAAAGTTGGAGATACAGGCCCCAACCCTAAGGAACTCACAGTATGATAGGGGAAGAAGGCACCCAGATGATGGACTGTCTCCCCTTAAGATTATGTTCCATGTAACCCAGACAACTGTCAGACATCTCCCCATCCCTTAGCCAGGGGTACTAACTTCCTTGAATGCACATATACCCAGAAGTTGGACTCAGCACACTTACTAGTTTCCAATAAAAATACAGCAATTTGCAGCATTAGGGATATTTGTAGTTTGGGTTTTGTTTTGTTCTGAAGATCGGGGAGACTTCATGGGAATGCTATATAAGGTTGCACATAGCACTCTAAATGCTTCATTTTCTCCAAATTTCTTCTCAGTGGTAACATAATTCTCTTTCCCCTCTTCAGTGACCCAGTGGCCAGCCTCCCCAGTAAATCCTTTATCCTTCCAGATTACTCTTAAGAGCTCCAAGGTCCTCACTAAGCAGAAAAATTCAACTATGCTCCAGTTTATACCTCTGACCTTATATTATCCAACTCATTCTGTTCTTAGCAAATACTGGGCCTTACACAACAGAACTACCCTCTTCAGAAGGAAGTTCAACTATATGAGAAGACTCTTTGGTGTCTCAAGTCCCACTCCAAGTGGCTGATCGAAGTCTTTTTTTTAAATATGTATATAAAACCATCCAAAGTAATTTTGATGACTGAAATTGTCCTTATATCATTATAATCATTCATTAATTTTTAATACGTATTTATTGAACCAGTCACTGTTCTAAAGGCTGAGAATTCAGCTGTGAACAAAAGAGAGAAACTCCTTGACCTCGTTGAGTGTTATCTCAAGAGCAGAAGCCAAACATTAACAATTAAACTCACAAATGAAAGTCATGTTGGGCAGCGGTAAGTACTATGAAGATAATTAGCCAAGAATAAGGGGATCCACATGCTATTCTAGACAGGGTGATCAGGGAAGGCCTCTCTAAGGAGGAGACTTTTGAGCAGTGACCTGAACTGAGCCTAAATCTCTTGAGTGCTTACTTAGTTCATCCATCCAATAAGTATTTATCACGTACCTGCTGTTCTGAAAGGTTACTATTTGGTTGCTGAGGGAAACAGAGAAGAATCATAAGTGGATACACTCCTCGAGGAGATTTAGTCAATAAAAGAGATAACGCATACATTAAAAAAAAGGAAAAGACATGGGGGACTTCCCTGGTGGTGCCGTGGTTAAGAATCCGCCTGCCAATGCAGGGGACACAAGTTCGAGCCCTGGTCTGGGAAGATCCCACATGCCGCGGAGCAACTAAGCCCGTGAGCCACAACTACTGAGCCTGCGCTCTAGAGCCCACGAGCCACAACCACTGAGTCCGTGTGCCACAACTACTGAAACCTGTGTGCCTAGAGCCCATGCTCCGCAATGAGAAGCCACCACAATGAGAAGCACACGCACCGCAATGAAGAGTAGCCCCCGCTCGCTGCAACTAGAGAAAGCCCACGCACAGCAACAAAGACCCAACACAGCCAAATAAATAAATAAATAAATTTTTTTTAAAAAAAAAAAAAAGGCAAACTATAGGTTTCCCCCACTACTTGAAAGTAGTGTTCCTATGAAATCTTTCATAACTTGAAATGGTGTAAAGAGAAGAAGCAATTACCTTAGGGTACATCTTGCTAATGAATGCATAAAATAAATCAAGATAATGCACAGATGCTCACAGACACAGCTCAGAGCTATGGAGGCTGGATGTTGAGATGCTGACTATAGCTCCTGGGGAAGGAGCTTGTGGTGTGCTGCCTTTGTAACAGCTCCTGCAAAACCAATACTGAACGCTATTTTCCCTTTATGCCTTTTTTTGTAATAGGAAAATTCCTCTTCCAATTTCTTTCAGTTAATGAAAACAGGTACTAATGTAGATCTTTCACAAAAGTGGCATAAATTTTTGAAAAGCAGGGGATACCTGTTTACTTTGAGATAGAAAATAACATGTGCTGTGTAGACAGGATACCAGGGAGATTTGGTGGAATGAGAAACCACACCGTAAGAAATCAATAGATTCTTTTAAAATTATAATTTTTTTTTTTTTTTTTGTGGTACGCGGGCCTCTCCCTGTTGTGGCCTCTTCTGTTGCGGAGCACAGGCTCTAGACGCGCAGGCTCAGTAGCCGTGGCTCACGGGCCCAGCTGCTCCGCGGCATGTGGGATCTTCCCGGACCGGGGCATGAACCCGTGTCCCCTGCATCGGCAGGCGGACTCTCAACCACTGCGCCACCAGGGGAGCCCTGAAATTATAATTTGTAATACAAAATTTTCTGAAGAATCTAAGGTAATTTTATCCAAAATGGAAGGATTGTTCCACCCCAAATTTCCAGATCCTTCACATCCAGTATATGCTATACATGACAATTTTATGTGTAAACCAGCAATCTATATTTTATGCCCAAATCTTACGATATATAAAGAAAAGTTTTTTTAAATTTTTATTTTGGGGCTTCCCTGGTGGCGCAGTGGTTGAGATCCACCTGCCAATGTAGGGGATGCGGGTTCGTGCCCCGGTCCGGGAAGATCCCACACGCCGCGGAGCGTCTGGGCCCGTGAGCCATGGCCGCTGAGCCTGCGCGTCCGGAGCCTGTGCTCCGCAACAGGAGAGGCCACAGCAGTGAGAGGCCCGCGCACCGCAAAAAAAAAAAAAAAAAAAAAATTTTCTTGTTTTCTCTCCTCTTATTTACTGAGTGTGATGACAGTGGCAGATAATTTAGTAAAGATTTTTTACCCGTTTTCAAAATTATTCTTACAATGTAAATCTGTATACTTGGAAGCACAGAATAAACCCCTAGATTAGGGATTCAAGCACAGGTGGGGTTAGAGAATGTTCATATAGCAGCCAGTGGTAGCCTTGGACACTCACCCAGGTCTATGACTGGTTGACTGATACACAAGGAAGGTAGAGAGAAGGGGAAGGCGGTAGGGGTGGGATGAATTGGGAGATGGGGATTGACATATATACATTATTGATATTATGTATAAAATAAATAACTCATGAGAATCTACTGTATAGCACAGAGAACTCTACTCAGTGCTCTGTGGTGACCTAAATGAGAAGGAAATCCAAAGAAGAGGGGATATATGTATACATATAGCTGATTCACTTTGCTGTACAATAGGAACTAACACAACATTGTAAAGCAACCATACTCCAATAAAATTTTTTTAAAAATAAGAAGGTAGAGAGACCACTCACAACAAATATACCCACACTCTGAATTGTCTTTCTTTCTATGGATTTCTGTAGATTTCTACTGATTAGCCATATCTCCAGCTCAGTTCCCCTGTGCGGTTCTAAGAAAGGGTTTAGATTTCCCTGCTAAATGGATTTGGAATATGCAGGCTATGGGGGAGGACTGGGTTTGAGGAATGTGATAGATACTGCTAGTTAACTGTCAATATCCTTTTTTATTTCATTTTAAAAACCCTGTGGAGTTTTAGCTGGGTCCATGGCTGTCCAGCGAAACAGCACATTCCCCAGACATTCTTGCAACTGAACGTGGCCATGTGACTATGTTCCGCTAATGACAGGTGAGCAGATGCAATACATCTTAACTCAAGAGTGTGTCCTTAAGAAAAATGGGCATGCAGACTTCTTGCCTTTCCTCCCTCCCCGCTTCCCATTGGCTGGAGATAGAGACAGAAGCCACATATCAAGGATACAAAGTCCTGTATCTCTGACTGTTGTGTTAGAAATAAATTTCTATCATGCTTAATACACTATACTTGAGTCTCTCGTACAGCAGCTTACTCTGTACCCTAAGCAATAGAGAGAGGAGAGAGAGTAATATAGGGGCCATTAAACTCAGCAAAATTAAGTAGCCCAAATGAACATAGTCTTGGCCAGGTTTGTGAAAGTAGTGCTATCAATAGAAGAAAGCGTCTGCCGAAGTCAGGACTTTGCATTAATCACCTGGCTATTTTCTACCTTGGACATGGCCATGTACTCACAGTTTCCACACATGACTTAATGTTTGCTCATGCTACATGGTCACTGACAACAGTGTTTTCTGGACCAGAGGAACCAACTCATTCAGCAACACTGAGAAGAGCAACCATTCCAGGAACAGGACAAGAGTTTTTAGAGACTCTAAAAAAGTGTGAGCCTCTCTGTTGCTTTTCAGAGCTAAAATTTAATGCTTCTTGAGTTTCTCAGCTGATATGGTCCTCTCATTTTATTTCCTAATAGAGAAGAGAAGTTATTTTCTAAGCTGTAGCTTCACAAAAACCATTTCCCCTTAGATAATGAGGAATGTAACAGAGAGGAACGCCAGGGAACAGGGATTTCTTTCCCTTAAATATAGCCCCTCTATGGGGGAACCTAAGAAATCTAGGATTTTCATATCTGATTGTTGAGATTGACCAGATGCTTAATTTAGAAATCTGAATAGTTTTATTTCAAGAAATATTTAAATTAGTTCAATTAACGGTATAGGACTGGGGATGGGGAGGGGGGCACAAAAAAGTAAATATTAGAAATATAGAGATCTCCTGAAATTTGAGGGCAGGAAACAAAGTAGATGTGGGAAGTGGTAGAAGTGTGAGCTGGACAACCAGACTCAGGGTGGTTCCTGGGACCCCATCAGCAGACACCCTTGGGTTTCATTCTACTCTTCACCATTGACCTGATTCAGCTCCTCCCGCAGGAATCCCCTGTGTTTTGTCCTGCTATCCACCAGCCTGGGCTCTGAATATCCCAATTCCTAGTTCCTTTCAACAAAGACTAAGAGCACAGGCAGTTCCCAGAGAAAGCAGACTAAGGGTGAACCAGGAATCCCAAAACAATCCCACTATCGCAGTGGTTGGGGGACAACACAAATGCCTGTAATTTACAGGATAAGTTGAGGACAGAGAGCTGAATTCTTGATTGCCTTTCTAGCTCTGTGATAAATACCTTTGGCCAAGGTCATCTAAGCTAAGAGATCTTAATTCATCTATTTATTTATTCATTCAAACATTCACTCAATAAACATTTATGAGCACTTGCTCTGTGCTATGGACTAGGAAAACAAAATTGAATAAAAAAAGGATCTTATTCCTTCAGCTCACAGGCAAACACATAAACAGTTACTTCCCAGAGAGCTGCAGTATTTGAGGAAGGTCACATATAACTCAAAACATGAATTTAAAAATAACTGGTTGATATATGGTTTGAAATGGTTTTCATGTAAACTAATGTTTAAACTAAATGTGAATTCATTTTCATAAGTAAACGTATTTGCACAAAAACCGTCCACATTTCTTAAAGAGGTCAGCCGGCAGGAGATCAGAGCATGCCAGGGTGATCTTCCTTGTGCTAGTGAGACATACCTTACTGCAGATAATACCTGCCATCTACCCGCTATGCCACTGTTGTTAAGGGTCTCAAATGCCAGTTTTAAATCCTCTATCCCTGTTTAACATCGCTTAACCAGCAAAAGATGAATCAAGGATACCCTTGTTCCGAGAGCATCAAAGAAACATTTTCCTTGTCTGACACAGATAAATCCAGATACATTCTTTTTGCCCACTGCCAATGGATCTAAACTAACACTGCTTTATCAAGGTTGTTATAATAGGCCTTTCCCATTTTTTAAGTCAGTTTCATGGATTCACTTGGGGATGCAAAAGATTAATTCATCTTTTTTTTTTTAAAACCTTAAACCACTTACATTTCCTTGATATGTGTAAGTTAGTTGGTTTGGTTTGGGTTTTATATTCTACCCTTTTATACATCGTTCCATATTTTAAAGTTTTTGTGGTACGTGAAATACTGTGTGGGGATTTTTTTCCATTCAAATGTCTTAGGTTACTGATTAACTTCATTATATTTAACCATACAGTTGTTCACTAACACCGCACTATTACAATTTGCACAAGTGGCTGCCAGCAATGTACATTATATATTTAATGGGGTATTGTTATGTTACAGTAAACAACTTAGTACCTATATAGTTTCAAACAAGAGAAATCTTCAGATTCTTGGTAATTTTAATATTTTTACAATTGTGTTAAAAAACACAATCTACGGATTGGTCAATGCAAACCTGGATAACCAAAAATAGATAATACATATATGACAAAACATGAACTTAGTACTTTTCTAGAACAAAGGAGGGCATGACTAGTGTCACAAGGAAGGTGGGATTAGGTGGGACACTGTTGGGGAGAGGTACGTTTGTAGGTGTCGAGGAAAAGCTGCACAGAATAGCTCTCATAATATAACTATTAATGGAAATAAAAGAGAAAATATGTTTTCTCAAAGCTAATACAGGGAGGATATAGGATGGCCTAATTGCTCTAAAAATTGAGGACCTTTTACAGAGAAGACATGACATCCATACAATCAGTGTAAGGTCAGACAGTCTCTGTGCCAACCATCTGATAAGCAATGGGATATGTCCTGCTGTTAAGGAGTATTCAAAACAAGATACTTATAATTATTTCCATAAACTCCCCCTCCAACCAGTTATCTCTCAACAATACCTAAATGCATTTTATAATAACAAGTGGGCCTTCAAAAAACAAATCCAAAGTTGTATTTGGCCAACTAACTTTTATCGTCTTCCTATATAACAGGATAGTGTATGGCCCATAAAAGCAGCACCTTTCAGCTTCCAATTCAACTTAGCCACACACCTTTCAAGAAAAAGTTATGTCACACCACTGTAAAGCAATTATACTCCAATAAAGATGTTAAAAAAAAAAGTTATAAGTCAAAATACTGTTGGTTCCCTTTAAAAAAAAAATACAGAAAATAGCCCATTAGGATTTTTTCCCCAAATAACTGAGGAGAAAATAACAAAGCAAAATAACCGTGAAAAGCCTACCGTACTTTGTAACACTTTTTCTCGTTTTTAGGTCACCATCACTGATTTTAAGTCATCATCCACTTAAATTGCCTCACAGAGCATTTCACTTGGTGTACCTGTGAACAGATGCAATGCAAAGAGAAACAACATTCCTCTTTCCCAAGACACTGTAATGACCTCAGCACAAGAGGTAGTGAAGAAAAGCTCCTTTCTATTCTCTTTTTTCTGTTTCTCTTTTCCTCCCTGATACCTGTAAAGACTTCCCTTGGAATGAATGTGGAACTCATCATTTGATGATGAATTTGCATGTCGATCGGCAGCCAGTGTAGCAGCCTTCAGATTAGGGACATTCCGCTGCACACTAAAAGGCACAAAGAACAAGAAGTGCATTTCCATCTGCCCTTCCTTTCCAGTCAGTGCATTCCCAGCCGTGTCTATTGATGAGCACTTGGAACAATACCAAAATGCAGTGTAAGGTCAATTCTGCAGTTTACTTCGCTGAGCTAAAGGAACAAAGAGCAGAAGAAAGGCCTTAAACCCAGCCATCGTAAAGGGGCGGGATGAAGGATGAAAAATGGGTCTGATGGGCAGTTGCACAGAGTAAACGTATTTGGAGAAGCAGCAGCTCCAGCTGAGACAAAACCAATGATGATTTGTATTTTGTACTGTATCTTCAGGGGATAAAAGCACTTCTATCAGACAGCACTGGAGGCAAACTTGAAACACTGCAGTAAATGTTCCCTGCCAGGGAAGGAATAAAACCTCCCATAATTGCTGAGGAGTGTTAAATATCTGATTGTGCATGCCTCTGTCCTCCCATGGTGAGGCAACTCAACCAGGCCCTCTTTTTAACTCTACCAGCCCCTGGTAACCCAACAGTTGGCTGGGCCCTGCTGTCAACAAAGCAACAGGATACTGGGTTTTACTTGGGTAAATACCAGTAATTGTAATTTGTGGGATTATTTGTCTTTAAGCCTTTTTAAAGTTATTTCAAATAGGAAGCCCTGCAACATCACTGCTGACAAAATAAGAGTTGCAGGGGGAGAGGCAGAGTTAGTATTCAAATGCAAATATTTTGGGAAGGAGAAGGCGGGCTTACAAGGCCGTTAAAGCAAAGGTGGGAATTTTCTTTCTGAATAAAGAGCAGATGCAACATATTGCCTCACCATTTGGCAAAACCACGTGACAGTGGCCAACTGCAATGAGGAGGCACCCCAGGTAAAGGGTATGAGGAAGGCAAAGGCCAGAAACACAGGCAAAACTGGGCACATCTTGGCATGCCCTCCTCAGTTCTCCTCCCAGAGCTAGATCCAGCTCATCCCTCAGTCTCGCAACTCAAGGGCAGCCCAGCAGCATCAGCATCACCTGCGAGCTCGTTAGAAACACAGAATCTCAGGTCCTGCCCCAGACCTGCTGAATCCAAGTCTCAAGAGGTGGGACCCAGTAAGAGTTCAGAACCACAGCTTTAGATTATACAAAAACCTTTCCTGACTCCTTCAGCACTCAGCGTACCCTCTCTTCTCTGAATCCTGTATCCCATATTGCTCTGCCAACCACAAGGCATCAACAACGCCTTTGCACACAGTGGGGATCCAACAAACACTTGCTGATTTGCCTTGGTCTCGCTGTTTTCCTGTGTATTTATGTGCCCTGATTCACCCATTAGATGTCAAATTCTTTGAGAACAGGGATCCATTCTCTCTTAGTCTTCTTTGAACCCTTCTCCATGCCTGGTACACATTGGCGCTCATTAATTACTGAAGGGTTGATCTGGGCATTGGGCCTCCTGTTTCTATTGGGGGATATTACAGTAAATGGTATTGAGTAGATTCTTCACTGGCAAGGGATGGTCAGCATTTTCCTACTTTAGTTACCCTGACAAAAGGACATGGCAGCCTAAACGGAGTGCAACCGGGCTCTCTGATTATCTTCAAGTGACTCAGTTCCTCCCATCTGCAAAGCAGGTGTGGAAAATCATAAATGCATAAGTAAATATTTTGTAGAGATATTAAAACTTAACTGAAAGACATTTATCCTTGGGGGAAAAGTTCTGAGTAGAGGCAATCTAGCATAATCTGTGAATGTGCAAAAGTCAAATGCACCCTTTTACCTTGGCTGTTTATGAGAAAGCCTATCGCTAAATTCTAAGGATTACATGGAGGTGATCCATTTTAATCCCCAAACAACTAAGTGAACTGGATGTAATTTGTTCTCAAGTAGGTCAAGGAAACTGAGGCCCAAGGAGATGAAATAATTTGCCCAAAGCCACCAAGTTACTCAGCAAAGCACAGATTCTAATACTAGGAGACTCCAGAGCCCATGCCTGTCCTTACACATCCCACTGGAGGAAAGAAAAATAGGAAATTAAACAATGCATCGAAATGCAACCTGAAGGTCTTTCTGTACACTCACAGGAATGGAAATGCCTGCCAACTGGAGGGACCTAAACTTTATCCACCAGAAGACAGATATGCTCAATGTGGCAACTTTGTAATTATAATTGCACAGGTAGGTGAAAGAAATAGCATAGCATAAATCCGTGTCTATACAATGTCACACAGCTAAATTTTTCAACAAAAATCTTCCACTAATCATCAAGATACTTATAAATAATGGGTCCCTGAATTTTTCACTTCTTCCTAAAATGTTTGGGAGACATATAGACTTAACTCAAACGTCCAAAACTTCTTAAGGAGACTTGCCTCCAAAGAACTCTGACATTAACAAAAAAACACATCAAGAATCTAAGATGTTTCTTATTGTTCATATTATCTGAGCACAGAAAACACACTAGACACCATACAGAACATTATGGGAGACTATTTCAATAGAAAGTGTTCATAATATAAATTAGAAAGACACAACCTAAATTAAACAGACACAGTCTAAATTAGATATACAACATCATCAGAGCTCTGATTTCCTCCCAGCAGGGACTGTAGGAGAGGAAGTTTCCTGGAGTTTCTGACACACAGAAACTGGTCTGCGTTTCCCAGGTCATTCGTTAAATTTTATTGTGCACGCTCTGGATCCAAATATTGACCTTGTTGTTTTTCTGACTGAGTCTAGCATGGCTGAAAATAACACTGACATCATAAGGTGGGGTGGAGGCATTAGGGGTGAGAAGTTTACAGTCTGTCAGTGTGTTTCAGAAGAATTGTACTTTTTTAGGAAATTTCAGCTTGACTGGAAAGGCTTTATTATCATCAAGTTTGCCACAAAAGGCAGAACTTCCTGCCTTGCTTGTTCTATTTTCTTCCATCGGAGAGTAGCCTGGTGCAGATGGAAAGTGCCCTCAGCGTATTCTCCTAAGCAGCAGGAGGGAGTGGCTGCCTGCACCCCAGACAAGCCCCAAAGTCTGGGGCTTTGTGGATGAAAATAAGACCATTAGCATCCTGTACCTGTATAATTCTCTTAACACTGTTCTTTCTTGGCTAACAAAGCCTCTGAACAGCCTCTTCCATAAAGATCTCAGGTGCAGAATGGTTAGATGGCTTGTTCAAAGTCACCCAGGGAATTAGTGCAGGAGCAGGACTGAGATCGGCTCTCTGGACACCTGGTCCACTGTTCTGCCCTCTGCCTGGTGCCAAAAGCAAATCCCCTTCTAGCAGAACTGGTCAAGGGAAATACGGTGCAAGCAAAATGTGAGCCACGTATATCCCTTTAAATTTTCTAGTGGCCATATTTTCAAAAGTAAGAAGAAAAGGTAAATCCAGTTTTAATAATAGATACCACTTAACCCAATACAACCATCATTTCAACAAATAATTGATATTAAAAATTGTTAATGAAATATTTTACATTATTTTTTCACATGAAGTCTTAAAAATCTTGGGTGTATTTCACACTTTCAGCACATCCCAATTTAGATGAGCCCCATTCCAAATGGTCGCTGGCCACATGTGGCCACCTTATTAGATAAGGCAGCATTATAGCGTCTGTCTGAAATATGTGAAAAGCACAGCCCTGCCAAGTCCAGCCATGGGTCAGACAGCTCCTTCGTGGTCAGGACTGTTCAAGTGAGACCCACACAACAGCTCCATTGGGAAGTGGGAGAAAGGTTTCCAGGCAGCCTCCAACCCTAAGGAGACTCTTATCCTTGATATAAAGCCCCAGAAACTATTAACATTTTCCCTCCCTACACTGCCAAGCAGACAGCATGCTCACTCAGACTCCTGCAAGCCCTGAAGGGTCACTGTAGAGGAGAGCTGCAACACATGTCTCTAACAGATTATTAGTTTATTAAGAAAAATAGAGAAAGCACATTTAGCGTTGCCACAAATATCTACCAGGTGACAACTCTGTGTCAAGCATGGAGCTCTGTTCTGGAGATACAGCAGTGAACAAAATCGACATGCTCCTTATAGAGCTCACCTTCTAGTGGCGACAACCTGAGAAATAAACAAACACACATGCAAAAAATAATTACAATCTGTGATAACCCCTACAAAGGAAATAAAAAGGATGAAGAGAAAATGACATCTAGTGAATGTTCACTACAAACCAGGCACTGAGCTAGTCTCCTTTACCGTGTTAGCACCATTTATTAGTGCTTAAAGCATATCAGAAAAATATGCTAGACTATTTATTTATATTAGCACTTGTTCTCACAATAATCTTGCAATCTCCATTTTACACATAAAGGTCACACCACTAGTAAATGTAATATCCAGGATCCAAGCTCAGAACAGACAACACCATTCTCTTTCTACTTTACCATGATGCCATTCATTTTTATATCATGTGGATTTGTTGAACAGCAATAAGGAATAGAAATTGCACCAACCCTGTGTGGGTTAGAAAGAGCCTCTACTTTAAGAACTAAACTTCAAGCCGTTTAAAATAAGATTTCTAAAAAGCGCTGAAATGCAGACATCAATTCAAGCATCAGGGCGTGGTGGGTGAGGGATTACCAATGGGCTGCATCTCCCAGATCAACTCTTGAGGATGCCTGAGAATGGTGTGAGGGCATCTGGGCTCAAGGCCAAGTAGGCCTTAATCAATTAGCTATGTGTGCTCTGTCTGGGGACAGGTAGAAGAGACACACTGGCTAAGTATTTATCATCCCTGAGTCTGACTCAAGGCCACCACAAACCCAAGAACAAACCCCCGGATCCTGGACTAAGAAATGGATCTAACCTGAGACCATACTTTGTTTGGTTAAATGCCAGTCAAAATCAGTGAGTTCTGCCGACCCTGGCTGAGGGCATATTTAGCATCCTGGGGCTCCATCATCAGACCTGAGCCCCTCACAGGACCCAGGGCAAATCCATAGACACTGAACTGCCTACAAGGTAGATTCAGGCCCAGATCACTCCGGGTTCACATCTTACCAAAACTCCAGTGAGGCGGGCTTAGTAGTTGACAACCAAATTACACTGTAGTTGTAACTTATTTGTAATTTGCCCATGATTTATTTATTATTAAATTACTTGCGTATAGTTTGTTAAATCTACATCGCAGTGTAGATTTGGTCATTTTCCACTAATCATTTTGTTGCATTTTAAAAGCCTCAGGTTAAAAGTACTTCTTTCAGGTTATATAAGCACAAATACCTAGGCAGGCAGAACCAATAGGTGTTTCCAACCTAACGCTGAGGCCCCTAATGGGCAGACATCGCTTTAGGTCAGCAGTGCCCACACGGGACACTGAACTGGGGACAAACTACATGACCAGTGCCATTTCTCTCCCCAGGGACTGGTTTACCTAGACCACATGTCCCACTAAGTCAGAGGAGGATTTCCAAAGACCAAAGGAGTCACACACAACACGACAGCACCCCCTATGCAGCTCATGGCCCTCCCCCGTCCTCTCTAATCCCGGGAAGTGGTTACACTACCTTCCAAAAGAGACCACTTCAAAATCTCCTATGACTCCTACCTCGCCAACCTAAACCCTGGTATTACAATGTTTTCCACAAGAGTCAGTCACAGGGAATGCGAAAATCTCCCTCCCTTCCGATCATGGCACAGTCACAGGAGAACATAATCTCTGGATGAGCAAACTTCCTCTTCAAACAAAGGAATATTTCTCCCTGTGCAGCGGGAGACATTTAGCCCTTCTAATATCCCCTGTTGTGGAAGGTGAGCCTTCCAGGCTTCGCTGATGGGGATAATTACAAGGGGATTTTCAGTCAGGGCCTACAGGTGGGAAGAAGGGAGGGCCGGAGGAGAAAAAGCAAGAATCCCAACCGTTTTTTCATGTCAGGGAAACACCTTCATGCTCAAAATGAGCATAGCTTCTTGATCACTGACCTCCCCCTCACGTAAAAAGTCTTCTCATGTGTGAAAAGATGCTTGTAAATACGGTTCCCACAGGCTGAGATGTTGAAACGTCTGAGAGACTCTAGCACTTCTCGGCCCGGCCCACAGAAGGGCCATGCCAGGGAGACACTCTCTCACAGCCTCTGCCACCTTTACTCCACATTGTCTGCAAGCAGCCAGGGTACACGCTGACAGTCATTTCACAGGTAAAGCTGCTCACACACACCAGAAAAGCAGAAAGCCTACTACTGCTTGGAGTGTCCAGGTACCCACCAGTCCACCTGCTTCAACTACCGGGCCACTCAGAAGCCTCATTTCAAGGGCAACACATCAGAGAAGGGGAGAGATGTAAAAGGCAAAAAGACAGCTGACTACCGTCTAAGGTGAGTGTCTCTGTGGACAGGCGCGTTTCCAGTTCAGTGATCTGAGCTGGAAAGCGGGACATGGGCTGTCCTAAAGAGCTTGTCCTAAAGATCTCCCCTAAAGTGCGAGGGGAGATCTTGTCAGCCTCTCCACCACCTGGAACTTCTGCAGCGCCTGGGCAGATGGTAGGGCACACCTCCCAACCGGGAAAAGAGTGAGACACTATTTGTGGAACATAACACTAGATGCATTTCAAACTGCACTCAAAATCTCCATTTTCCTTTATTTTGGTTGGTTGGTTTGCTGGCTGGTTGGTCAATTTAACCCACCCTCCTTCACACCTCTTGTAACCAGATGTCAAGCCCCTCGGTGGGAAAAAGCGAAAAGGAGAGAGGATTCTTCAAAGGATGGTATGGTTGGGGTATATTATTTCTGAAGGAGAGCAACATGGAGTAATAACATGTAATGTTTTTATGTCACTCAGAATAAAAATACATTTGGCCTCCTTTCTCAGAAGAAGGACCTCCCTGAGCCCTGCATCTCAGGAAAGGGATTGGACCTCACACCTTTCCCTGCACGTCCAGACTGTTCCACTTCCAAGACATTAGTGGAGCAATGAAGTGACCAGGAAGGAAGGAGAACTATCACTAAACTTTTGTTGTTTTATTACACACTTTAAAATACATTCAATTACTTATAGTTCTGTTTTTCAAAGATTATTCACCTACATACACACACACACACACACACACACACACACACACAGTGTTTACCAGCACAAAGAATGTGTACTTGCAGTTCCCCTTCCCTGGTGCGCACAGGCTGAAGGACAGAGTGTTCCAGGGGCACGAGTGACTCACTCCCACATGCAGATGGAGGATTGCAGAAGCAGGGCATAGAGAGACTTGCCCAAAGTCAAACAGGCAGTTCCGACACTGGGGCTAAACTTCACCGAAATGTGTGAACTCAGAAGTAAAGGAAGGAAGAAAAGACAAAGGAAGTAAAAAAGGACAGAAAGGAGAGGAAGGAGAGAAGGAGATCCTAGAGCCTGTCTAGGATCCTAGAATCCTTTCCTGTTCCTGTCCACCTTTTTCTTGTGTGGGCCACTGGGAAAGTAAGCAGGGGGAGGACAGAGAATGGGGCAGTCCTCCTCCCCCTTCTATGATGTCACCTTCCTTGCCACAAGTGTCCTTCCTGCCAAACCTTTCTTTATCCATCTCTCCTTCTCCCCCTCTTTCTCTTACTCTGTCTCGAAAAATTTCTTCTGTGTGTACTAACCTTTTGCTTCTCTCCACATTTGCTCTTATCCAGTTTTCCTTCACATTCCATTTCAAAATTAGTTGCTCTTTTCAAAACTGAACACTAACCTAGACCCAGAATAATCTTAAGAATTATCCATTCCTCTGCAGACTTTTCCTCCTTTGCACCCAATGCCCCCCAACTCTGTCTCCTATCCCCCATGACAAGGGCTTCCCAAATCTCTGGATTGAAAGTCCACTCACTTCCCTCCCAAGGTTTCCCCATGTGCTCCAGCAGGGCTCCACCACCAGTTAGAACAGATGCCCGCCCCCCGCCCCCGACAGGTATAATAAACACATGCTGGGATCAAGGAAGCTATTAATAATAATACCATTAAACGAGCCCTGGCAGGCTGGGGTTAATCTAGAAACACACATGCTCATCACACACGAAGCCCATAATACACAATGAGGGAGAATCTTAATTCTCCCACTCACTAGCATTCATTTATATTCCAAAGTCTCCACCTCTCTCCCGACGGAATCATTCAGCACAGTAGGATTTTCTCTGCTCAAACCCACCTTCACTTTAAAAGAACTGAAAAGGCTGGGCTTAGTTCCTGTCGTGGGCATCAAGGCTTTTTCTCTTTGACAACTGGCCTGGGGATCTGCAGCTTCATCTCTTCATCTTTTTTTTTTTCCTGTACACACAGGTGCAAAACCCACAGCGCCCTTATTGAAAGCAATATGTAAGCAATATACATAAGGGTTCACATTGACCTAGTACTGGATGATCTTGGAGGCTAGAATAATGTGATATTAATTTTCGACCAATATGGGTTAAAATGAGCTGCCCCTCACCCCTCCATAAGAAAGAACCCAGAGGCTGTCTCACCTCTGGTTTGACTTTAATAGAATCTGCCCAACACAGAAGTAAGGGTAGTGACAAGAGCTTGGCTCCACAGCTGCCCTTAGCACTCCTTCCAGCCAGAAGGAGCAGGAAAGGTCTGTGCTTGTAATGTCAATGGGAGGCAAAGACACATGCCAGCCTACCAAGCAGCCTAGAGCGGAACCCGCTGAGCCTGTTCCGGCGCCTGCAGTTACCAACTCCCACCTGGAGTCTCCTGAACCCAGGCAGGAACCATCTGGGTCATCCAAAGGTTCCATCTGTTTTCTCCAAAAAGCCATCACCTGTTTAAAAAAAAAAAGCCTACAGGGGAGTGCCCTGCGCTACCCTAGATCATCCAGAAACGATCCCCTCCTTACTCTGTTGTTTTCCAATCCTGATTTTGCAAAACTGCAGGTGGCTCCCCTCATTTCAAGGTATATTGAGAAATTCTTAGATTCAATTCTCAAGACAAAACTCATTCCATTCCGTTTCATTTTTGAAAGTGTCCGGCACCACATTTCAGAGGAAATAGTACATTAAAGTTAAAATTAAGCAGAGGACTACTAATACTCTTGTATCCCTCAAAATAGTAATACTATCAACTGTATTACATGCAGGACAAAAATATTCAAGTCACCTGATTTACTGGGGACCTTTAACTTTAAAGAAGTACTGGACCCAGGGGTTTTTAAGCAGCTCTTCTGGTTTGTGCATAGAGATGAACTCTGGCTCAAATTACATTTTCCCATCCAGCCATTCCTTCACAGGTATGACCTCAGACTGGTAAGGATCTGCACCACTGCCTTCTGTGTTCCTTCTCCAAACTGGCTTCACATGAAATGCAATCAGAGAAATAGATTTCCTCCCAGTGGTGGCCACTGCCTGTATGAAACAGTGGCCATTTCTGGAGATGAAATATAATTTCAGCTACTGTGTTCATAGGCACACCAATGTTTTTATTCACTCATTCATTCATCATTCAACAAGTAAGAATGGAGCCTCTATTCTCTACCAGGTCGAATGCTAGGTGACTGAGATACAGAAGTGAACAAGAACAACCTATCCCTCTCCTCCTTTGAAGCTGATATTAATTAATTAATAATATGTGACTAAAATATTGCAGACTAGAATAAGTGACATGAAAAGATAAACAAGGATCTAAAATAGAGAGTAACAGGTAGGACTTACCTCTGCATTTAAGCAGAGACTGACTAAAAGAATGAGAAGGAACTCACAATGCTGAATTCCGGGCATTGCCTTCCAATTATTATACATTCAAGGGGAGGAAGAGCAAGTGCAAAGCCCCTGAGGTTGGAAAGAACTTGGTGAGTGCAGAGATTAAAGACATGATTTTCCTGGTGCATAGTAACCAAGGGGAGAATAGTGCAGAAGGAGACGACGTCCACTACCCTGTTACAGATGTGCCCAGCTCCCTGTCTGCTCCCTCTTCTGAAGGAAGTACATCAGAATGCAGTCAGGAAGAGGAATGACATAGATAGAGATGGCCTTGAATCTGCTTTAATTTGTAAAAAGAAGCAATCACAAACCTTGAGACTTTAAATAACATGGGTAATATACTGTTTGTGGCATACAAACTGAGTCCTGAGAATACCCCACCATCATCTTGGAACACCATGTTTGAAAATCTGGAGTCCCACAATCCTGGCTCCTAATGCTGGTCCACACCCCTCAACCTCTCTGAGATTCAGTCTCCAGCTGACACACGATGAGATGTGCTAACAGGACTGACTTAAGAAGGCACATCTTCACTAAATGCTACCCTGAGTAGTAATCCTTTGGATATTTACTTAAAACTCATTAACTGATTGATACTTTATCAAATAAACAACTTCTGCTTAAGCCAATCGTAGAGCCCACTTGCCCAGCAAACACAAAAATGAATGCTCTATAGTAGGGCTGTTCCACAGAAATGTGATGGAAGCCAAAAATGTGAGCCACCCTGTATAATTTTAAATTTTCTAGTAGCCATATTAGAAAAAGGTTTTTAAACACAGAGAAATTAATATATTTAACCAACATATCTGAGAAATTTATAACTTTAACATGCAATCAATGTTTTTAAAATTATGAATGAGACATTTTACATTCCCTTTTTTGTACTGTCTTGGAAATTGGGTATGTATTCCACAGTCACAGCACATGTCAATTCCAATTAGCCACATTGCAAGTGCTTAATAGCCACATGAGGCTACTGGCTACTATAATGGACAGTGAAGCTCTATAGAGATAATCAGACTTTTAGACATTTGTGCCCTACGAGCTGTCTTAAGTATAACTGCAAGACTGATGAAGGTTAAGAAAAAATCAACAAAGCAATAAAGAGAGAGCAAATCCCATGCTTCAAAAGTCCATTCTGGTTTCTGAGTGTTGATGAAACTTTCAACTTTCCTGTCTTCCTGAATTACTCATGGAGCATTCATTTAATCGTCTATGTATTCATTCATTCATTCAACAAACAGTAACTGAGCACCTTCTATTGTCCAGGTACCAGGTGCCAGGGACGCAGACATGAACAAGCATAATTCCTGCCCACAAGATGTTCCGTATTTAGGTAGGAATCACCTGACCCAATGAGTAGTCAGCACTCTTCAAGATTTCTCCCTCCCCAGCTAGAATTTTGGAGAAATAGATTCTAGTTTAGACTCCTCTACTAACAAGCTGTGAATCCCAGAGAAAGCATTTTCCCCATCAGAGCCTTTGCTTCCTTATCTGTAAAATGTGAGTTAATCTAAACAACTACTAAGCGTCCTTCCAGTCTGAGATGGCAGCTTCAGCCTGAACGCCACCACCCTGTTTCTTATCCTAATGATGTGTGGGAACTTGGGAGAGCAAGCTGAAGAAAGGCCCCTCCCCCACCTCCACCCATAGGAGAAGATGCAGCTTTGTTTTCTTCTGAATCCTTTCCCTCCTGGGCCTTTTGTGGTTGCAGGAGTGGTCTAGCTTTGTTTTACTTTGTTTTAATTACATTTAAAATTAGCAAAGCAATCCCCATGATCCACCTAGCAGGGTAAATGGCCCATTTGGTACATATGACTACGTGGCGAGACCCCCCTGTCATTACACCAGAGCCCCACACGTATTCTGCTCCCAGGTAGATGATGGCTAAGGAACCTAGAGAGCTTATCTAGCCCATCATTAACCTCATTTTGAGACAGCCCCAGAGGCAGTCCTTCAGCCACCGGCACAGCCGGCTGTCAATTGTGTCAAGCCAGTAACATATTAGTTAGCAGGGGAGCAATCCAAAGAAGTAACCATAGATCCAAATGCCTAAAAGATATTCTGGAATGTGGTAATTATGTCCTGCAGCTGCCAAGGGGGTCCTCTGTGAGTTCACAGATAGCAGTTGTACCATGGGAAGAAGAGGACGGGTAACAGCAGCCAAGCTGTTAATAACAAACAACACGTCTTGGTTCGAACTCACCAAACAGTCCTCCACACTTTAGTCCTGATCCATCTTCAGGTTCCTACAACTGTTCCCAGGAGGCTGGCTTCTTTAGTGTGGGTGCTGTGTATTCTGTTCCTGAACACAAGAGATAAGGGGCAGGGGGGAAAGGGGGAAAGTTAAGAGTAAATAATAGGTGGGTTAAAAGGAGAATATTCTCAGTGTTACCATGGATTCTGTGGCTCTGTTCTTGTAAGTGAAATTTCCCAATTTCCATGATTTTAAAAAACAGGCAATTTTCATACTTTTTCTAATAGTTCTTTTGCTCGTATTAACTAAGCAGTATTCCATTGTACGTATACCAAAATTTTTTTATCCATTCACTTGTTGATGACCATCTGAGTTGTTTACAGATTTGTGCTATTACAAACAAAGCTACCGTGGACATTTGTGTATGAGAGAATGTGGCAAATGTCAGTTAACATTTGGTGAATTTAGGTGATGGGTATGTGGGTTCACTACACTATTCTTGCAACTTTTTCTATGTTTGAAATTGTTTCAAACTAAAAACATACAAAACGAAGTACAATTCTTACTGAACCTGATTAAAAGACACTTAAAACTTTTAAAACAATTATCATATGGTAAAATTGACTTTTAGTGTACAGTTCAATGAATATTGAGACATGTATACATACGTAACCACTACCACAATTGAATATTTCCATCGCTCCAAAACAAAACCCCTCTGCTATGCCTTGATATTCACACTGTCTCCCTAATACTAACCCCTGGCAACCAGTGATCTCTATACTCCAACCATTCTCTTTGCAAGAATGTCATATAAATGGAATCATACAGTACGTAACCTTTGAGACTGGCTTCAGTATATTTGAGATGCTGCATGTGTCCAAACTGCTGCATGTGTCAATAGCTCATCCCTTTGGGTTGCTCAGTAGCCTCTACCTGTTGTACACTTGGGTTAGTTCCAGTTTGGGGCTATTATGGCCAGAGCTTGTAAAAACATTTGTATACAGGTTTTTATGTGAGCACAAGTTTCATTGCTCTAGGATAAATACACAGGAGCATGACTGCTAGGTCTTCAGTAAGAGTATATTTAACTTTATAAGCAACTGTCAAACTTTTCTAGTAGGGCTGTGCTATTTTGAACACCTGCCAACAATGGATAAGTGTTCCCAGTTGCCCCTCATCTTAAACAGCACTTGGTGTTGTCAGGTTTGGGGGTGTACTGGTATAGGATTGTGTATTTTAAACTGAGGTATAGTTGATTTACAACATTATATTAGTTCCAACTACACTGAACAACTATATTAGGTGTATAATATTTCAAATTTTTTATAGATAATCCATTTATACTTATTAACAACTACTGGCTAGATTCCACGCACTGTATAATACACCCTTGTAGCTTATTTATTTTATACATAGTACCTTATACCTATTAGTCCCCTACCCCTATCTGAGCCCCAACTCTCTTCCCTCTGCTCACTGGCAACCACTGGTTTGTTCCATGTGTGAGTCTGTTTCTTTCTTTTTTGTTATCTTCACTAGTTTGTTTTATTTTTTAGATTCCACATGTAAGTGATAAAAAACAGTATTTGCTTCTGTCTGACTTAATCTCACTTGGCATAATACCCTCCAAATCCATCCATGTTGTTGCGAGTGATAAAATTTCATTCTTTCTTATGGCTGAGTAGTATTCCAGTGTGTGTGTGTGTGTGTGTGTGTGTGTGTACACACGACATCTTCTTTATCCATTCAGTTATTGACGGAAACAGGTTGCTTCTATATCTTGGCTATTCCATAATGCTGCTATGAACATTGGGGTGCATGTATCTTTTCAAATCAGTGTTTTCAATTTCTTTGGATATATACCTGAAGAATTGCTGGGTGGAATTGCTGGATCATATGCCAGTTCTATTTTTAGTTTTTTGAGCAACCTCCATACTGTTTTCCACAGTGGCTGCACCAATTTACACTCCCACCAACATTGTACAAGGGTTCCCTTTTCTCCACATCCTCATAAACATTTGTTATTTGTGGTCTTTTTGATGATAGCCATTCTGACAGGTGTAAGGTGATATATCATTGTGGTTTTGATTTGCATTTCCCTGATAATTAGTTATGCTGAGCATCTTTTCATGTGCCTATTAGCCATCTGTATGTCTTCTTTGGAAAAATGTCTATTCATTTCTTCTGCCCACTTTTAATCAGGTTGTTTGGGGGTTCTTTTTGATATTGAGTTGTATGAGCTGTTTACGTATTTTAGATATTAACCCCTTATTGGTCATATCATTTACAAATACTTTCTTCCAATAAGTAGGTTGTCTTCTCCTTTTGTTGATGGTTTCCTTTGCAGTGCATTTAACTCATTCCCATTTGTTTATTTTTGCTTTTATTTCCTTTGCCTTAGGGGAGAGATCTAAAAAGATATTGCTAAAATTTATGTTAAAGAATGTTCTGCCTATGTTTTCTTCTAAGAGTTTCATGGTTTCTGATCTTACGTATAGGTCTTTAATCCATTTTTAGTTTATTTTTACATATGGTGTGAGAGAATGTTCTAATTTCATTCATAGCTGTTCAGTTTTCACAGCACCACTTATTGAATAGGCTGTCTTTTCTCCATTGTATATTCTCGCCACCTTTGTCATAGATTAACTGCATGGGTTTATTTCTGGGCTCTCTAGTCTAGAACATTAATTCTTCTAATTCATTAACATGGTATATCTTCCCATCTGTTTGTGTTGCCTTCAATACACAGTATTGAAGTACAGGATTTTTACCTCTTTAGTTAGGTTTATTCCTAGGTATTTTATTCTTTTTGATGCAATTGTAAATGAGATTGTTTCTTTAATTTCTTTCACATAATTCATTGTTAGTGTATAAAAATGCAACAGATTTCTATATATTAATTTTGTATCATGCAACTTTACTGAATTCATTGATTAGCTCTAGTAGTTTTTGGTGGCATCTTTAGGATTTTCTATGTACAGTATATTGTCATCTTCAAACCATGACAGTTTTAATCCTCCTTTCCAATTTGGATTCTTTTTATTTCTTTTTCTTGTCGGCACTGTAGCTTCCAATAATATGTTGAATAAAAGTGGGCATCCTTGTCTTGTTCCTGATCTTACAGGAAACACTTTCAGCTTTTCACCATTGACTATGATGTCAGTTGTGGGCTTTATACATGTGACCTTTATTATGTTGAGGTACATACGCTCTACACAAACTTTCTGGAGAATTTTCTTCATAAATATATGTTGAATTTTGTCAAAAGCTTTTTCTGCATCTATTGAGATGATCATATGGTTTTTATACTTCAATTTATTAATGTGGCATATCACATTGATTGATTTGCGAATATTGAACCAGCTTTGCATCCCTGGGATAAATCCAACTTGATCATGGTGTATGGTCCTTTTAATGTATTATTGAATTTGCTTTGCTAATATTTTGTTGAGGACTTTTGCATCTATGTTCATCAGTGATACTGACCTGTATTTTTCTTTTTTTGTGATATCTTTGTCTTGGTATCAGGGTGATGGTGGCCTCATAGAATGAGTTCAGAACCACTTCTTCCTCTGCAATCATTTGGAATAGTTTCAGAAGGATAGGTGTTAACTCTCTCTAAATGACTGGTAGAATTCACCTGTGAAGCCATCTGGTCCTGGACATTTGTTTACAATTATTATATCTTCTTGGATTGATCCCTTGATCATTATGTAATGTCCTTCTTTGTCTCTTATTACAGCCTTTGTTTTAAAGTTTGTTTTGGAAGATATAAATATTGCTACCCTGGCTTTCTTTCGATTTTCATGTGCATGGAATACCTCTTTCCATCTCCTCACTTTCAGTCTCTGTGTATCTTTAGATCTGAAGTGAGTCTCTTGTAGGCAGCATATATGTGGGTCTTGTTTCTGTATCTATTCAGCCACTCTATGTCTTTTGATTGGAGCATTTATTCCATTTACATTTAAAGTAATTATTGATATGAATTTATTGCCATTTTGTTAATTGTTTTGGGGTTGTTTTGTCGTTACTTTTTTCCTTTCTTCTTTTATTCTCTTCCCTTGTGATTTGATGACTACCTTTAATGTTATGTTTGGATTCCTTTCTCTTTTTTGTGTGTGTCTCTATTATAGATTTCTGGTTTGTGGTTACCATGAGATTTATATATAGCAGTCTATATATATATATGATTGTTTTAAGTTGCTGGTCTATTAATATCAAACACATTTTAACAGCCCTGTATCTGTACTCTCCTCCCCTCACCATTACTGTTTTTGGTATCACATTTCACATCTAATTGTTTTGTGTGTCCTTTAACTGCCTACTGTGGATATAAATGGTTTTACTACTTTTGTCTTTTATTCTTCCTACTAGTTTTGTATATGAATTATTTACTACCTTTACTGCATATTTGCCTTTACCAATGAGCTTTTTCCTTTCATAATTTTCTTGTTTCTAGCTATGACTTTTTCTTTTTCACTTAGAGAAGTTCCTTTAACATTTCATGTAGAGCTGGTTTGGTGGTGCTGAGCTCCTTCAGAAAGTGTTTGCATGTCTGTAAAACTTTTTATCGCTCCATCAGATCTGAATGAGAGCCTTGTCGGGTAGAGTATTCTTGGTTGTAGGTTCTTCCCTTTCATAATTTTAAATATACTCCCTTCTGTCCTTCA